>NC_137871.1:25596648-25795004 GCF_963924005.1 Protomyctophum bolini | reverse complement strand
CTGTAGGATTTGAGGTGAAGGGTGATCAAGGCCAGAGGTAGAGATCTTGAAACCAATAATGCTATACTGCGTTATAGAAGTGCCAGATAGAAGTAAATGGTATAGGAATTGTTGAAGTACCCATGTACAGTATACAAAATATACACGCTATGCTTTTATTGAAGTGCCTACAAAGTAATGCTGTATTTTAATTTAAAGCAGTAGTTCACCCCAAAATGTATTTTTTGCCCGGGTAAGCCTAGCGGTCCATGCACCTATAGACTCCTAACAGAGCATAGCGGGTTCGAGTCCCGATCCTGACAAACTTTACCCGTCTTTCTCTTCGTTTCCTGTCTGTCTCCACTTATTCTATCAATAAAGGCAAAAAGCCCTATCAATTACACACCCCATGAAGCCTTGAATTCCCGGAGATTTTGTGTTTTGTCACATTGAGCCTGAGCCAATAATTTGAGTCTCCTACTGCCCAGTAAGGATGTGTAGACTACCAGGTTCCAGTTCCATCTACTGTACCTTTCCTTTCTTGACTGAAGCACAAAACATCATTATTTTCACAAATACATGAGTATCATAATGATAGTGGTCTCATATAGATGGTACGACATGCAGGGCTGTAGCATAAATCAAATTTACTTAATGTGCAAGCAATATAGCCGGTTTCCAAAAACAGAGCCAATCATAAGAGGCTTCACACTGGCTAATATAGTGAGATGCTGCAGGCGCCGGTGGAATTGAGGCGTGAACGCCTAATTTATTCTCTGTCGCATGCATGGTACGAGGTGCAGAAAATTGTCGATCTACACGTTCGCAATGCGTTGCATCCGGTACGCGCTGTGAGCTTGCAGATCGGCTGTTTTCCCGTATGCGACACCGTCATGTGACGAAGTATACGAATCAGGCTTAACTGGGTAGTGAAGCTGCTCTGATTGAGACAAACAACAGCTCCTGTGTGCTTTTATAGCCTATATCTCCGCACAGCAAATGGCACCGCACGCCACATATGCCCCTGCACATTATTTACACCTCGTTTTTATTAGGGCAATCTTGACACGTGTGGCCAGTGATCGATGGGGGTGTTTTTTTTTACTGGCTCTGTAGGGTATCCAAAGTGGGCCATGGTGGTGTCAGGGCTTAACAGGGGGGGAGAATAAACTGGCAACACACTAAGGGGACTGTGTTATTGCTTTTCATTTATTCTAAATTAGGATGGAAAAGGTGTGGAACATTGTAGCTATGTTTATACGTTGATTGTTTGTCACAGAGAGCGAGGGTGGCATGAAAAGCAGCAGGGGCTTTTTAGCTTAATTTCCATGTCCCCTAGCTGAACTAAAGACAATTAAAGACTGATTGCAAATAGAATAGGACCAACTTACAGAAAATGGGTTGACCTTTGAGGCAACACACATTATTATAATTTATTTTAATGCACACAAAACGTACGAAAAAAAAAGTATGAAAACCTGCTAGCCAACTGTTACTCGATCATGATGACTGAGGTATAGACTAAACAATTTGACATGGAGAGTTATGTCTGAATAATTTCAGGGGTGGAATCAGAGACATTTTATTTAGACTTCACTTGAAATACAGTAATTGGGTAAAAAACTATGGGCTGAGAATACGTTTGTGGTCCCTCATTGGCAGGCGGAATATACCAACATACATACCCAGCCGATTGCTGTTCTTGATGACGTAACTAATGTACGTATGCATGTCGTGTTGTCCACCGGCCAATGGTGGACAACCATTGGCTGGTGGAGGACACCAACATACATACGTACATACCCCATTGGCCGGTGGACAACATCGACATACATACCCAGCCGATCGCAGTACCTGCACGCTCTGCTTGCGCAAGTAAACACAATGTTCTGAATTCATTAGTGTTCTGGCTGAGTGAAATGAGCAACAAAGAAATGCCTCGATACCTGCAATTGACATTATCCTACAAATAACCAGTTATCAAAATGTTCTTGTATGTACTGTACATATCTTGTTAAAGCAGCAGCAGTCATGAAGTCACCTCCAAAATACGGTAACTTTGTTACTATAAAGATACAAAAAAACCTAGCTGTGTTTTCACTGCAGGGGCTGCAGTCTGACTGCATGACAAATAGTAGGCCTACAGTACAAAAAAAAGAGAAAAAAACGGAGAATCAGATTTCTCGAAGGTACAGCTAAATAATCCATATTTATATTGGATGGTGAAATGCCATACAAATAGGTCTAGGTCTGACCTTGGCACAGCTGGGAAAGAAGATGAATTATAAATAACCTATACTGAATTCAGTTGGCAAAATGTGAGAGAATAATACATACAGTATAACGGAGTGAAGATGCACGTTTCGAGCCTCGATGCCAGGGGGACACAAACCGGCAAAATGTCAGAGCCTACACACACCCACAGGAGAAAGAGAATATGCTCCTGGATTTGCAAAGGGGATTCTCTCTTTGAGACAGATGCTAGTGAATATTTATGGCCAGAGTAACTGCTGTTGCCTCACATTTTGCCTGCTCGCATGTCTTATGTTATGAGAGAGCAGGGTGAATGGCTGCATGCACAGGTCGCCTGCCTTGGAATGGATGGAGGAATAAAGGATATGGGAGATGAAGGCTTTAAGATTTATGATTTCATTCTCTTTCCTCAAACAGCAACAGGACTTTGTTTATGTTGAGCCATTTCACTTTCAATGCAATTTATTCAGATGAACAACTAAAGGGGCTAGGCTCCGCACCCTCAAACTGCATGTGCAAAATCAGAGTATAGAGCAAGCTTTTGGTCATAGACCTTCAGGCAATTTATTCAGAAAAGGAAATAAAAGTACAGTATCTCCAAGCTGCACTTTCAACCTGGCTGAAAAACATAGTTAATTTTAATGTCTTCGCAAGATTTCCAAACATTCTGATGCAATGCCTTTATGAGCGTGTAGATCGGCTACTTTGACCACTTTTGGAAATAGGGTTTCAGAAGATAGGAAAATTTGTCTTTGGTCAGTCGGACTGCATACGTGTAGATTTAGGTAGATTAGGTTTTTGTCTTTGTTTGTTCAACCAAATATATATTTATAGAAACAAAGTGACCCTGGGGGTCAAGACAGTGTAGGACCCAAGTGCAAGATGAGAAGCAGAGGCAGCTCAGTTGAATCTAATTTATTTCACCAAACGAAAGGAGTAGGCAGTCATCAAAGTCCAGGTACAGGCAAGGGTCAAAATACTGGTAGGCAGCCAGAACACTTGGGAGAACAAGGAGTACAAAAGGAAAGCACTAAACTGGGAAAACTAGGGGATCTGATATAGGCCTACAAGGTAAACGAGGAGTCAAGAAACAAGGTTCTAACGAATACTCAGTGACAATAAACAACGAACCAACAGAGAACTGAAAACACAAGGGCATAATGGCATATAAATAGACATGGACTAACTGGACACAGGTGAATACAACTGACAAATCAACACAGGGATTGGCTGGGAGACAAACAGGACACAGGTGGAGAAAACTACACTAATCACAAGGTTAGACAAGGCAGGTAAACATGAGCAACACAGGAAACCAAGATACTACAAAATAAAAGGTAAAAGTACACAAAAGTAAAACCCATAACAAGGAACATAGGAAAACACATGAGGGTGACAGAACAGGTCACAGGTCGTGACAGGGGGATGCTTAAAACAAACATTGAAAAGTCCATAGACTTGGCTGCAATTGCATGCAACATGACGTTACGTGGGCATGCAGATGTTTGGTGGGACGTGTTGATTTTTGGTGGCTTGCAGATTTTTGGGGGAGCATGAATATGACATATGACGTGTGGATATCGTCACTGTCGGGTAGAAATCTTGTATGTCCAAAATTACATACAGTATGTATGTATATATTTTTGGCCCCTCTATACAGGTTAAATGTTTGTTTTTAGTTCAATGTTTGTTTAAAAAAAGCCATTGACAATAAAGAGAATTTAATGCTTGTCTTGTCTCAATGTTTGTTTTACATCATCATGTAAGATGATGATGCGTGCGTGCATGCGTGAGTGATCGAGATAAAGGCAATTTCTCACTTGCTTCTACAGGTGTGTCTGTTGTGGAGAACATATCAAAAATAACGGTAGTGGGTACAATGTTTCTTGGTGTGTGCAAGTCTTGGTGTGTGCAAGTCTTGCGACCCACATGTTTTGAACGAGTAGCGCACCTACAGTCAGAGCGCGGTGGTCACATGAAGAGTCATTTGTTGTGGAGAGCAAGCATCCTCACTTCAGTGAGAGCATCACTGTATACTATATGTTAACTGCTCTGCATGCAGACAGTTAGTCACTCATTATGCGGTCTGCGCAGATCACTGGCACCAGTGTACCCACCATCAGCGTACCCACCATCAGTGACGTATACACACAAGCAGGTGCAAGGAAAAAGGCCTCCTGCTTAATAATGCCCACTCAGCAAATAGATGCCATCGAGCAGGAAGCTGCAGCTAGGGGCCAGGAGAACCACCACCAACCATGCAGGCGATAAGGAACAGCTCCTTCCCCCAGATCAATTATGGCCCACGTGTTTCACTTGCCAAAGAGGTCAAAGGATCGCGATGAAGTTCATGACTCCATTTTATTTCCAATTCCATTTCTTTGCGTCTCTTCTTTGATTCAATAATATCCGTGATGTGGTGGACCGGTGGTCGGACAGAAACGGTTCCACATTAAAATATATTGCTTTGCAAGAAAATGGATTTGATAAAATTACGGCTCACCACTTTTGTGACTGAAGATGGAAATGTGTACTGGGTGTAGCCTGAACTGAAAATAGACGGTTCTTATAGTCCCCACCTGGGGAAAGAATATATATAGTGAAGTTACTTCTGTGGCCTAGTGGCAGTGTGCACAAGACATTTGGCATTGGTTGGTCCAGTAGTGTGCCAGACAGACAGAGACACACACACACACACACACACACACACACACACACACACACACACACACACACACACACACACACACACACACACACACACACACACACACACACACACACACACACACACACACACACACACACACACACACACACACACACACACACACACCTCTGAGAAAGAAAGGGGGGGGGAAGGCTAAGAGTGCAGTTATTATATTACATACGAAGATAGTTGAAGATCAATAGCAGCTACTTGGAAGTGTCTGGCTTGTCTTTTGGGGAGAGGGGATGGGATTTGAAATAGTGCCTCAGGAACTATTACTCCCAAGTTGAGCCCCTCGTGACAGAAAGAGATAATGATCACTATTAGCTTTTTCATACTGACACAAGGATGGTATAATGTAACATGCCTGGGCCTTCTGAAGAAGAAATGGTGGATGAGAGAAAGAGAAAACATGGCCTGGGATAAAAAAAAAACGTCTTTGTAACTGAGGGACCGCTATTTGATATAATTGCCTCCATATGTGGAATGATAGGCTATAGCTTTGCTGCTGGGTAAAGTCCCCCCCCTTCCCGACACACACTTCCCCGTCAGATATGCTGCACATCTAAAAAGCATTTCTGTTGTGTGCCGAAACCTGGAGCCCCTGGTTGAAACATGGAGCCCCTCTCTCCTGGTTGTGAGTGTGTGCTCTAGCCTCTGCCATGGATAATAAGGCTTCCATGTGGACCTGGTTCAGGAAAAACACTTCCATATGTCGTGTGTACATGCCTTCCATTCAAGATTTATGAATGAATGAGCCTCACAGTCGCTTCAATCACTTTTCCCAAGACCGTATACAGCCTGGCTGTCACACGCTCAATGTTTGGAATGTCGACCCCCAGAAAATTTGCTCAGTCTTTTTTTTTCGATCAGTTTCGGGCCAATGGCATTCTGTGTTTGACATGCATGTAACTGAAGCGCATGCAGTCCTTTCCCGTTTTATATTTGTCATACCAAACTTGTGGTCACAACTTGCCCTGGTTTGGATTCATTGGAGTAGTGTAAACCGTAGAATAGTGTGTACTGTACTTTGTTATGGCATGATCATGAGAACATCTTGGAAACCTTTGTCATTTTTGTTTTTAATTCGTATTTCGTCACGTCACAAGAACTGTTTTTTGTTTGTTTTTTTAAGTCAAAAGGATTTGATTTTAAAAAAGAGCTTTGGAACATAGCTCCTGTATGAAACATACGTAGTATGTAACATGGCTGATAGCCGATACCAATATTTGTTTATTAGTTTATTATTCCTTTTTGTGCCAGGGAAACAAATACATCTTCATAAAATATTGATGTATTAGCTGTTCCAAATATGCAGCCTGTAGGATGCAGAAAACCAACAATATAGCATGGAGTCCTTCCAGCACGACCAGCAGTGGTGTAAAGTAACTAAGTAGGCCTACATTTACAAGTACTGTACTTAAGTACAATTGAGGTATTTTGATTTCATACTGAAGTACTGCAGTACGTTTAGTCGTTTACTTCTGCTCCACTAGAGGGGGCGGGACTGAGAGCTACGTTTTGTACTTTTACTCCTATACGATTATTTGAAAACTTTAGTTACTATACTTTAGTTTACTTTAGATTATTTTATACAAAACATACACTAACCAGTTCAGCCCTATACAGTGTGTGTATGCATGTATATATATATATATATATACTGTATATATACACACATTTTAGTCATTGTAGAGCTGCTATTTTCAAATGATTTTTAACGCATTTAATACACACTGTACAGTATAAAAGGTTGTGAAATTTCTGCATAATGAGTATACTTTCCACTTTTGGTACTTTAAGTAAGTTTTGATGCCAATACTTTTGTACCTTGAACTTTTACTTGTAACAGAGTATTTCTGCAACACAGTATTGATACTTTGTATGCAGTACAAACTACGAGTATAGGCCTACCTTTCCTACCACTGCCAGGAGACCTACCAGGAGATAAACATTCAGTGAATGTTTATTTTCAGATATGTCGCCTGAGGCGATATATTGCCCATATATATATTGGTGCATCCTTAATGTAGGTACAGTATGCATGCATATAGGCCTACTGTAGTCTTCCTCCATGACGACTAGAATGGGATTAATAATGAATTCAATCAATCAAGGGTTCTTCAATTTCCCCCATGGTTTCAGCTAGTCAATCACTTTACAGAGGTGTTCCAAATAAGCCCTGGCCAGTGGACTTATCATTTAAACACAAGACTTGTTCGGTTCTTTATCATGGTTTGAGTACAAGGGGAGTCACATTATTTTAGGACGAATGAAGAAAAACAAAGAGAAGCGACAGTCTGGGTGCATGGTTGAGACCTGGTTGAGGCTTGGTTGAGATTTCAGAGTATGGGGTCAGACTCCCATTGGCTTAGGTGGCGTTTCAGAGTATGGGGTCAGACTCGGGCAGCCAATCATGAGTCATCATGACTTTTTTTTTTCCAAATCATGTGTCCAATATATCAGATTGGAAAACCAGTCAGATTGAAAAATTTTCTTCAAGTTCACTTCCCACACTGCCGCGGCGGGTATACGATGATTTAGGATTCTGTCCCTATTGCTACGTAACCTGGACAGCGCTGAGTCGGCTGACTGAAGGCGTCTTCGCAACCCTCCGTCAGAACGAGTGCACCTTTTTCAATCGGACTGGTTTTCCAATAACACTGTGACACATACATACTGCACAAATCCTCCTTTGAGACGGAGTAGAGGCCTTACTTCACTTTGCAGAGTCGCCCCTATCCTCTTGAGGGCAGTGTAACAGTAGCAGCAAAAGAGGAGTAGCCTCCCCCCCTTACAAAACAAGCTTGCTACTTGATCTCTGCCAGTATGTCCCCTCCTCCTCTCTGCCTGCAGCCCACACTGCCTGTCTCAGCATTCTCAACCTAAGTGGGAGAGTTTGCCACAAGGGAGAGAGAGGGAGAGAGCATGAAAGAATACAACAGAGTCAGAAGGATAACACAATGAGTCTTTGAGCCTACATAGGTCAATTAAGTCCCTATCTATGCTAGCCCTATTCTGGCTCTCCCATTTCCCTTCTGCCAACGTTCTGCTTGCCTTGTCTGACCAACAGAAAAAAGACAAAGTGGAAAATGCCGATTTGAAAAGGGATGGAATTAGAAATAGGAGTTGAGGTTTGTACTGTTAACAGGCTAGTAAACATTGAGAAAAATGAAACGGGAAACACTTATATTCTGCTTCTTCATCTAAAAAAAAACAATGGGATGGAAAATATAAGACAAGACACAGGGAAAACTTAGATGCCGACAAAACCCCATGTGTTAAATTGAAGACAGTATAAGACACTGTACACATGCAGCGCCGTGAGACCCAGATATCCATATGTGCACTTTTGGACAAAAGTAGCGAAAATAGCAGATCTACAAGCTAAGCTCAGAGCTCAGAGCTTGTAGATCAGCTATTTTTGGGACGCAACCCAGTACTCTTTAGCTAGTGGAGATGCGGTGTGTACGACATGGATTTCAAAAGCAATTCTCCTGAATTCTGCCTTCCGGCGTGGCATGGAAAGGAGTGTTCCATTTGCATTTCTTTCGTTATGGTCTGGAGAGGGCGGTTGTTTTACAGACGGGTAAAAGGGCAGGGCTGAAGCCCCCTTTGATGTCTATGTGTGCACGTCCCTGTCACCGACAATGGTGAAAAGTAACGAAGTACATTTACTTACTGTAGTACAATTGAGTACAATTCTGATGTGTTTTTACTTACGTGGAGTATTTCCAATTTTCTGTACTTTTACTCCACTACATTTCAGAGGCAGATATTGTACTTTTTACTCCACTACAATTATTTGCGAACTTTAGTTACAAGTTGAAGGTTTTGATTATTAGCCTATACTACAAAACATATATTATTAACCACTTCAGCCCTACTTTGGCGTTTTGAAAATAGCCGATCTACAAGCTCACAAAGTGTTGCGATGCGTTGCGAGGTTGTAGATCTGCTTCCAAACGTTTTTTATACATTTTAATTTGACACATAACACATAAGTTGCTTCACTGCATTTGAAGACAGCGTGCGCCGTGCGGGTGTTTGTTCCTTTTTCAGACACAAACAATATAACTGCATAATAAATAATCTGTTGGCATATGTTGGCATATGTTGATGCCAATAGCCTATACTTTTGCATGTACTTTTTTACTCAAGTTAATTTCTATTACCAGACTTTTACTTGTAAAGTGTTTCTACATTGCAGCATTGATTGTACTTAAGTAAAACATGTGTGCACTTTTCCATCACTGCTCACCAGTAGCCAAAGGTCTCAGGAAGTGATTAACCCAACCCTAGATTGTGTGTGGGTGGGTGTGTGTGGGTGCGTGCGTGCGTGCGTCCAGAACACGGAGCGGGCAGCCGCACCTCCTCCCAACTCTCCTCTGGACTCGAGGCTCTCCCTAAAAGTGGGGTCATCACCCCTGATCTTGGAATTGAATTCCGATGTCTCTGGTTTGTCCTGTTGTGCCTCTCTCGTCCCCTCAGGGCCTCCCACCCACGCACACAATCTGCCACAGCCCCGCCCCCCTCGTTGACTCTAGTGTATAGATCAGTGGTTCCCAAAGTGGGGTCCGGGGACCCCCAGAGGTCCTTGAGGGAGTTCCAGGGGGTCCCCAGCTAAATAATAGTTTGGAACCAAAATGGACCCTTAAGGGTCTGTAACTCTGAGAGTGTGGAACATAACTCTCAGAGTTACATTAACATTGATTTTACAATATAAATTGGGGGTCCCAGAGATAGAAATGACATTAAATGGGGGTCCGTAGCCTAATGCATGTCAAACTGGGGGGTCCTTGACATGAAAAAGTTTGGCAACCACTGGTGTAGATCAAATCCCATTTCAAGTAAATGTAAAGGAGGTTTTACTATATAACCAATGAACATATTTATTGTCGTCGGTATAGTACGTATATCCTTAATCTCTCCCCACCTGTGCATCTGTAAAATGGTTCTCCTGTCTCTGTCGAGGATAATGTTCACATAATCTTGTCATTACCTTGTAATATGTATAAAGTGAAAACAGCAGCAGTGATATTTTTTTATCATGACCTCAGCCTTCGGGTTAAGCCGAATAGTGTAATACATTATTCCACTTTGGATTAACGTGATGGGCAATCACAGTGAGGTCTATAGTGCAAGTCTTCACTGCATCACACTGCAGTCAGTGTGCTCCAAGAGGGGGCGCAACAAGACATTTTTACTTCACCTTTGACATTTTTGCAAGTCAATGAACTGCTCGCTAACTTGGCCTTCACTGCTTCTTCTCTTTATTATCCTCTTTGGCAGGACAGGAATATTTCCCTTCATCTCTTGCTCCCCCCCTCCCCCCTCTCTCTTCCTCCCTCCCCCCCCCCCCCCCCCCCCTCATTCCTTTTCTATCTCTCTGACAACACTGACAGCCATTATCCTCTGCAAATGACTGCACCTGAACTCAACTGGAAACAAAGGCAAGAAAGAAGGAGGTGAGAGTCTGCAGGAGCAGGCTTTGGTGCTGATCCCCACATCTGCAGAGTAAGTGCTTAGGGTCGGGTCAGTATCCTGGGGGAGGGAGGGGTGAGTGAGATGGGGGGGTAGAGTATAGTGGCTCAGGCCCCCAAGCTCTATTCCCGAACCTGGATAAAGTATGCTCATTGTCAGCACTTTTTCTTTTTCCCCCCTTGCAGCACTGGGCACTCTGTTTATTTTTGCAGGACACGGAGCTGAATAGCCTTTAATAAATACCACGGCCTGAGAGTCAGGGAGACCATCTGAGCCTGTCACAACTCGTAACTTAGCTTGCTGCGCACCGGGCCAGACTCGCCCAGCTGATTGGGTGTTTCGCTGAACGCATGAGTGAGTGCGCATGAATCCCCCCCCCCCCCCCCCCCCCCCCTAAAAACCCAGAGGCCTAAGGAAGTTGCACCGGGTTCGGGGAGAGATCACCTAGCTCGCACACATTGCGCTCGGGATGTAGTTAGCGTGTAGCGCACACACCGCCACGCTTAGCCCCCTAGCTACACACATCTGCACATGCTGAACTCCATGGAGACCAAGTATAATATCACATAATGATGTCTGCAGAGGAATTAGACTGTGTCATGACTGAAAGAGTTATACATTGATCCTGTGATGGAAGAAGTACTCAAAAAGTTTTACTTGAGTATAAGTATCAATACTACAATCCAGAAATACTCGCTTATGACTTGACAACAACACTGCTGCATGGATGTAAACATCTCCCACTCTGTGGCCCAGCTAGTGTCTCATTCGTATGATCAAGCAATCGGTGAACTAAATCAAACTAAGCTGAACTGCGTCGTGCCCTTACCTTACCATATTTTCAGATGGGGGTCGGCGGCCAATTTCATATAATTCTGGGGGTCCTTGAAATGAAATAGTTTGAGAACCACTGACAAAAACAGAGGTTTTTCAGAAAACTGTAGAATCTGGTGCAGAATGAAGCATTAGGGCTATATATGGACCAGAGCTACCCTTTGTCATGCCATGTTCACCCACACCTCTTCACCAGCAGCACGAAAATATGTTCGTTAACCATGTTAATAAGGAAATATTGGTTTAACATAATTATGTCATCATCATCAAGGCATTAATTAGCTGCTCACACTCAAATATTTGTTAATTTAGAAATTGACATTTAGAAACTGACATCTAAATTGTTCAAATCGCTGCATTTAATGACCACTAATTACTAAAAACTAGACCTGTACGTGCCCGTCGCAGTCGGCCACAGGCCTACTTGGGAACGATGCAACTTGTGAACCTAATGATATACATTGTCATAGCACCCGTTTTAACTGTCAGCCGGTGTCCCACATAGAGATCTGTGTATGTGCCTGTGTGACTGAAAAGTGTACTTGGCAATCAATTCAGCCCACTGGCAGAGCCTGATTGGTTGAGCCTGAATTGGCTGAGGCAGAGGCTGGAAATTGCACAGGTGAAAGGAGTTGGCCTCATTAGGCCCACTGGCAGAGCCTGACCAGAGCCTTTTGTGGTGGTTCTGGAGAACCGTGGGTCCAACCGACTCGATACCTGGCACTGCCCTCCCTGTGGGGGTGTGGAACGTGTGTGTCAAACGGTTCTCGAGTTATTTGCATTACAACCGTACACACACGTACGCGCACACACGCACGCAGAGACGTGGCGCATGCACTTATAGTAGGATGTCAGTTCTGTCTCGCTGTATAATGCATTAAAATAGTTCACCACCAGACGACTTGGGAACTGATTCATATACCTACAGTATATACTGACATGTGGGCCGGCCATAGCTGAGTGGTTAGTGAGCCCACCTGGGGAGCCATGCAGAGCCCCTGGTTGTCCCAGGTATGATTCCCGGCCAGCAATGTGTCCATGGGTGTCCCTGAGCAAGATTCTTAACCCCTAATTGCTCCCAGAGTGCCATAGAATGGCTGCTCACTGCTCCTAGTTGCAGAGGACAAATTTCATAAATATACATATTTATACTGTAACAGCCCAAGGAGTGGGAATTAATCTACTACTATGACTATCAACTTCTTTTGGACTTCCTCTCTTTACACGACTCTGCGGTCTGAAGGTAGAAATGAAATGAGTTGTGACCTGTGGATTGTGGAATCATCAGCAAGTGGTTATAATGCCTAAACCTACTGTATAACCTCACAAACACTATGCCTAACCCTAACCTTAACCCTATAACCTCAAATAATTAGACCTGCACACCCACCTGGGTCTGGTGGTTTCAGGTGAGGTTCTACATGGAAGTAGAAATAAATCATGACTTGGTCGCTAAAGGATGTATGTCAGGTTTCATCTGACCAAAATAACCAACTAAAAGATAATCACGTGGAACGGTGGAAGAATAGCCTAAATCTGGGTGTGATAGATAGTTCGGAGTAGTGTTTCTTTTTTTTTTTTACTTTCCCAGAGGGGAAATGTCTACAGTCACAGGGTATTCTCTAAAGTGACAATTTGAAGGCCTAAATTTAAGACCTTTTTAATACCGCTCTAAAAACCTCTATATAGGCCTGCTAATAATAAGACCATGACAAAGTCAAAAGTAAACATCAAACTATACTGTAAAAATGGTCAAACATTTGCCAAAACATTTGTCAAATTGTCAGTCTATGGGTGAAACACCTGGGAAAAGTGAGTCAAAACACAGAGCCTTCAGGAAACACATTCGTTTGGAAAGCACTAGAGCTCTATTAGACCTGTGGGTTTTATATTGAGATACGCATACTATTACATCAGAAAGTGCTTTATGAAAAAGCTAATGAATATAAAAATATTTGAACATTTATTGCCTAAAGTTGCTGACTGCGTTGCGCTTCTATCACTCTGTGTCACATCTTTGCCTTCGAAGCCATGAATAAAAGAAACAAGAGATTGACACCTTTATTTAATTTTTAGACATCTGTCTGAGTCAATTTAAATCACAAAGAGACCTGTACGGTTTGCAATCCTGCTTTTGTCAGGAAATATAATTTCAACAAAGTCTATTTTGATCCCACTACTTTTGTCATTTTAAGTCATTTTTGAAAACCAGAAGTATTGTAGTATTGATAGTTTTACTTACTTTGAAGTAAAAATTCTGTACTTTTCCCACCACTGGATAAAATGTCTTGTGACACTCAGTGTTGCGTCTATGTCTAATTTATCTGCAAATATCCACTCAGACATCATGTGATATACTCACTGGTAAAAAGTAACTTTTACTCAAGTACTGTACTTAAGTACAATCTTGAGGTACTTTTCTTTACTGGACTATTTCCAATTTTCAATACTTTTTACTCCACTACAGTCATTTGAAAACGGTATTACTACGGTATAGTTACAAAACCACTTCAGCCCTATACTTTAGCTATTTGAAAATAGACGATGTATACAAACTGAAAATCAGAAAATATTTTGTGATTGATTGATTGATTTATTAACAGTTTGCAGAATTACAGTAGATTTCAAGTACAACTCAATACAAACACTGTTAACTGTGAGTGAACTACATCATTAATTA
This sequence comes from Protomyctophum bolini, assembly GCF_963924005.1. Lineage (NCBI taxonomy): Eukaryota > Metazoa > Chordata > Actinopteri > Myctophiformes > Myctophidae > Protomyctophum > Protomyctophum bolini. The sequence continues at coordinate 25,781,064 of NC_137871.1, read as the reverse complement.
TTACACCTGTTTACAATAGGGCCCACTATTTTCAATTCATCAAAACATTCAGAGACGTACGAATATACACTTCTATATAGCCAAAAGCAGGAAATCATCATAGGAGGTGAAAAAGGGAAAGAAAAACATAAAGCCAGGGACCATCTATTTGTATTTCAAGCAAGATTCTTTTGAAAATAGCAACACAAGCTCAAGTTGCAAAGTGCAAACACAGAATGGGTCATTGGTGAATGTGCACAGAGCTGAAGTTGGGTGTTAAGCGGAGGGATGGGTATTATTAAGCACATCCACAAATGCTTTAGCACTGTTGGTTATTTCTATGTGGAGGTCCTGGAGGGCTGTTTCTTCGTGTCACCGACACTTTCTTGGGATTTAACTCCACAGTGAAAAATTCCACAGTGGTTTTAACTGGCATTAATCTCCAGAGATTTGCATTAGTGTCCAGAAGCACCTTTGATCTTCCGTGAAGACTTTGATTGGCTGTGTGAATGAGGGGGGCCACTCTCCTGTCAGGCCTCCATCCGCCGGATTAATCCATTTAGGGCGACGTCCACGTAGGAATTTAGAAAATGTCTTCTAAATCCTGACAGTTTCTGAAAAACATATGTTTCTATATCTGTGTTGCTCAATATTTCATGTCAAGGACCCCAAAAAATTATATGTAATTGTTGGGCCACCGACCCCAATCTGAAAATATGTTATTCCAGGAACCCCTCAGAAGCAGATATTTGAGTTAAAAACATTCGCTCTGGAAGAATACATGTTCAAAGATTTGCACCACATCTTTGCGATTTAAAAAAAATAGCAGACCTACAAGCTCGCGCTATGAGCTTGCTATTTTTAAATAGCTAAAGTATAACATAATTCTTAAAACACCAAAAGGGGGTTACCGTTCAGAATGGATTAAAGACAAGACGGTGGGGTTGAGGGTCGGGTGGAAGGCTTGGTTATTTATAATTTTTGGAAGTTGTTTTCAGGTCATTGCAGTCTTTCAAGTGCAATCAGACAAGCCCGTTTCAGCAGCAGTGGTGCAGAGAGAGAGAGGTGGGGAGGGGGCATATAGGGGTGGAGTGTACAATTTCAACCTCTGTGAACTTGGGACGAAGGAATTCGCTGTCTCCAGCCGGTTTGTGAACTGCCATTGCATGGCATTGGAGAAATGCACTTTAAAAGAGTATATTACATATATATTTGCGAGTGTGTATGTGTACAGTTAAGCTATTAGTTACATGTATAAAAGGACAAAATAACTATAGCATAATGCACCAGTTCTCAACATCAGGTCTGGGGACCACCAGGGGTCCAAAAGGACCCGGCATTTATGGGTCTAAATACACTCAGTAAGGGTCCATTTGGTTAATTCCATTGGTACACTCTCAGCGTTAATTGAACACTTTTACAGTATAGATTCCATAGATATATATAGTAGGGGTCCCAGAGATAATAAATAAATACAGTATGGTATTGGTACCAAATGGGGGTCCATGGTGGCCCTAATGCCTGTCAAACTGAGTGACCTCCATGCACCCTCCAGAGTGACCTCCATGCACCCTCCAGAGTGACCTCCATGTATCCTCCAGAGTGACCTCCATGCACCCTCCAGAGTGACCTCCATGCACCCTCCAGAGTGACTTCCATGCACCCTCCAGAGTGACCTCCATGTATCCTCCAGAGTGACCTCCATGCACCCTCCAGAGTGACAGTGACCTCCATGCAACCTCCAGAGTGACCTCCATGCACCCTCCAGAGTGACCTCCATGCACCCTCCAGAGTGACCTCCATGCACCCTCCAGAGTGACCTCCATGCACCCTCCAGAGTGACCTCCATGCACCCTCCAGAGTGACCTCCATGTATCCTCCAGAGTGACCTCCATGCACCCTCCAGAGTGACCTCCATGCACCCTCCAGAGTGACCTCCATGCACCCTCCAGAGTGACCTCCATGCACCCTCCAGAGTGACCTCCATGCACCCTCCAGAGTGACCTCCATGCACCCTCCAGAGTGACCTCCATGCACCCTCCAGAGTGACCTCCATGCACCCTCCAGAGTGACCTCCATGTATTCTCCAGAGTGACCTCCATGTATCCTCCAGAGTGACCTCCATGTATCCTCCAGAGTGACCTCCATGCATCCTCCAGAGTGACCTCCATGTATCCTCCAGAGTGACCTCCATGCATCCTCCAGAGTGACCTCCATGCATCCTCCAGAGTGACCTCCATGCATCCTCCAGAGTGACCTCTATGCACCCTCCAGAGTGACCTCCATGCACCCTCCAGAGTGACCTCCATGTATCCTCCAGAGTGACCTCCATGTATCCTCCAGAGTGACCTCCATGCATCCTCCAGAGTGACCTCCATGCATCCTCCAGAGTGACCTCTATGCACCCTCCAGAGTGACCTCCATGCATCCTCCAGAGTGACCTCCATGTATCCTCCAGAGTGACCTCCATGCATCCTCCAGAGTGACCTCCATGTATCCTCCAGAGTGACCTCCATGCGTCCTTCAGAGTGACCTCCATGTATCCTCCAGAGCAGGGGTGGGAAACTCTGACCATGGAGAGGGCCACTATATTTCCACTCTCACTCCAGATCCAGAGGGGCCACATTGCACATTACTGTCGTAGCAAAAATAGTCGATCTATACAAGCTCAAAACGCGCCGCAGTGCGACACGTTTTGAGCTTGTAGATATTTTTTGCTATATTTGAATTGAAATCCTGAATAATCTTTTGCTATTTTTGAATTGGAATCCTGAAAAGTATTTTTCTTTATTTAATTTAAAATGCATTTAGTTATAGTTATATTAACTTTATATGAACTAAATACAAATATGCATTGGACATAAAAAAAAAGACTAACATTTTAATACTAGTAATTAGCTGAAATCAATAATATATCAATGTTCGGATATTAACCTGAGGGCCACATTACGTGATGGTGGGGGCCGCATGTGGCCCCCAGGCCGCCAGTTGCCCATGCATCCTCCAGAGTGAGGAGGACCAACATCTTCCTGCATGCTGATTCAATTCTGCCAATGTTCCACGGACCAGCTGTGCTCTCCGTTAACCAATCCGCCTCCCTCTACCTTTTCAGGACAAAATGGGAAAGGACTCGTATAAAACCTAATCGCCGCGGCATATATCCCAGAGCGTGTTTTTCTGTGCCACGTTAACGCACATGTTGGCGACAGTGAGAGAGAGAGAGAGAGACGAGCTGGCCTTCCCATCGACCAGCTGCCACCCCTGCCTGCCTGGCAGTCGGCAGCGCACTAGATTTGCCATTAATTTGTTGCACCTGACAAGCCGCTCCGCAGGGTACCCCTTTTCGTCGCCACGTTGCTCCTTTGTGCGTGTTTGGAGGGGGGGGGGGGGGGGTGATGAGGCTCGCATGTACCCCTGTGAGAATAAGGCCTGAAATATGGCTGGAGAGGGAGACAGAATGGCACAAATAGACACCCGGGCTTTTCATGCTTGGTGTGTAATATAGGCCAGCTAGGCCACATTCCTTATTCCTAGACGAGGCAGGGGCCAATGATGCACAGTGAAGTGCTAAGATATCAGATGCACGCACGCACGTGTGTGTGTGTGTGTGTGTGTGTGTGTGTGTGTGTGTGTGTGTGTGTGTGTGTGTGTGTGTGTGTGTGTGTGTGTGTGTGTGTGTGTGCGTGTGTGTGTGTGTGTGTGTGTGGACGACGACATAGAGAGAGATCATTATTTTATCACCATTAATGAAACAATTAAACAAAAAAAAGTCTATAATCCTCATTTATATGAATTAGCCCAGGCTGCAGTAATACAGTTACAGTACAGGCCTACATGTATCTCATGTTACAAATGTTTCATATTAGCCTATACTCTGCTTGACCTAGTTGGTTTTAACCACTCATTTAGGGTCACATGATGCAAACTGCCGGGGATAAAGATAACCCAAGGAGACAAAGTCAAGAAAACCTCACACGGAAAGTAGGTTAGGACATGTTCTTGAGTAATAGAATCTGACGTGGACCTGTTGCATCATGCAGCTATACGGTGTACTTTGTACTAAAACCTTTTAAATAAAATGTGAGCTTACAAAAGGGACTGTCAAATAAATGTACGTAACTATGCCCCCTGAGGAAAACAATTCATCTTCAGTAACGTTGTTGGCCCAACAACCCATATAGCGTAGCATAGCCCTATAGCACAGTGGTTCTCAAACATTTTTACGTCAAGGCCCCCCAAATTGATATGTATTTGGAGGACCCCCCCCCCACACACACACACACACACCACCACCTGAAAAGGTTTCAAATGTCCTCAAACATCAAATCAAAAATATCCAACATTTAAATGGATAAAGAGGTTAAATTAATGTGATCCTATATTTACTAGTAGGCCTACTTTATATTGAATCCCTCCAAGGACCCTTGGTGGTCCCCGACTCCCCAGACGGCCACTTTGAAAACCACTGCTATAGTGATCCTATTCGGAGAGGCGGACATTCGGCGGAAATGGCAGATTTACAAGATAACAACAGATTGTAGAGATCGGCTACTTTCAGGAAAGCTCCCAAACAAACAAGTAATAGAGCCGGGACAGGACGGGGGGGAGTATACGGTTTAAGTGTTTAAGCATGTCTGAGCTGTTTCACTTCTCTGTATGCATGTGTGACAACAACAAGCACAGGCTGTGCAACAAGCTCAATAATTTGACGATGAGCTTCAATAAATGAGCTGTGAAACGCTTTTCAGCTGTCAGCGTGTCACATTCAAAACAGTAATTTGTCCCCCCTCGGGGGATGATGCCATGCACTCTTCCAGGTATTGAGTTTCTCTCTGGAACTGAGATTATTTGACCACCGTCGTCAAGAAGACAGAGAGAAACACCTCCTCAAAGAAGACAGAGCAGTGAGAGTGCGCTCAGCGCTGTATACCAACGGTGTGCTTTTTCTCCTGAGCAGTGGTCACTTCGTCGACTAAAACTGTATAAAGGGTCTTGCAAACGGGGAGCGATAAAACGCGCCTATAGTTCATTTTCAATGAGACCTGCGTTTTTGCTCGGAGAAGTCGCGGTGCGACAACACAAGCGTATTTATACGTGAGCGCGGTCCTGTGAATTTGTTGCGCGTGTGGTCCCATACACCCAAACAGAAAAGTCTGACTGCATCAAACGAGGTTTAACGACATTAAACTCACTTTGCCACTTGATTCGACACTCACTTTGTGCCCTCTGTTTGACCATTTCGTCAACAAACGACAAAACTATAGACTAAAAATGTTAGGCAGGGACTATAGTGGAGGATAGATCCGGTAGAACTAAATGACAAATAATTTGTTTGCACTCGGGTGTTGAGCTCTGAAAATAGCAGATCTACAAGCTCACAACGCGCCACGCTGCGACACGTTGTGAGCTTAAAATCAAGTGTAAAATCAGCCATCAAGACACGCCAAAATACTTGTATCAACAAAATCGACGGTAGATTTAGTAGACTAAAATCATACAATATTTAGGCAATCAAAACTACTAAAACTAAAACTTTTCAGATGACAAAAATATGACATAAATATAAAATAAATGAAATGTGATTCAAAGGACTAAACTAAATCAAAATTAGCTGTGGAAAATTAACACTGCTCCCGAGACAGATTCCACAGATTTCTCCAAATTATTCTGTCACAATCCCAACTATATAAGCTTTGCGTGTGCGGTTTGTGTATGCTTATTGCTTACATAACACGCACGCACACACACACACACACACACCCGCACGCACACACTGTCCCAAACCCCCCCCCCCAATATGCTTGCCATTCCAGAATGTAATAAAGATGTAGCAGGAGATATCGGATAGAAAACATTTCATAGCTGTCATCGTGGTGCGGCTCATAATGCGCTAATCTCTTATGCATATTTTCCCCCCTAAAAACAACATAATGTCCATGAACAGGCTCTCCTTTGTCATGGATGAATGTCAACATCCCTGTTATCCCGGCAGCCCCCCCCCCCCCCCCCTCCCTGAAACCTTAAACCCTCAGACACCTGTTCCTTTGTGTGGGCTGGCATTTTACAACAGGCTTTCTCAGACATGCTTAGGGGGAGTATAGTCGTTCTCAACCTGTGGCCCGGGGTCCCACTGGTGGGCCTTGCTCGAGTAGGAACGCAAGGGGGGCCCCAAATAATTGGAAAAACGCTAAGATTTTAATGACAATGGCAAATGGGGGAAGAGGAGGAAAATAATGATATATATACAGTACAGTATATCGTTTTTCCCCCCTTCTTTCAAACTTTGTGTTTTTTTGTCTCATTGACCCAAGACGGAACATAATCGATTGTTTCTCGGCCTGGTGGAGAGAGTATGTTTTCCATCCGTGTGTGTGTGTGTGTGTGTGTGTGTGTGTGTGTGTGTGTGTGTGTGTGTGTGGAAAAAAAAACATTTTCCCTGCATCCCTCCACATCTGCCGGTTATAGCGCCACCATGAGGCCGATTTCTGCCTTAGTCGGACAGATTTCATCCAAATCTCATGCAAATCGGTACACACGATCTCTGTAGTCATGTGATCAAGACGAGTCTGTTGGATTTCTCAGATTCTACAGTGTAGAATCTACACTGATTGGCTATATAAGATTGCCTTCCAAGAGTGGCCCATTTCATACAAAATGCTGCAAATGTCCTGCTCATCCAGAATTCTATCCTCAGAGATGCTACGAGTGATCTGGCTCTGCATTTCCTCAACAAAATGAAGAAAATTGTTGCTAAATGCCATTTCCGTTCACGGAATATATTTTAAAATATCTTTAAATTATATTTTTTTATTTACTTTTCAAGCAACATGCTTAGGTGTATATGCTTAGGTGATTTCTATTTATATTAGAATATATGTGCGCGACTGTAAAGATGAAACGGAAGTGGGGAGGAGGTTCCACTTCCGCTTTATATTTTACTCATGACAGCTCTTCCATTGCTCCAGACTGAAGCATTTGGAAATTGCGAGAGGCAACAATCTGGTAACGCGAGACTAGTTGATCATTAAAATAAACATGCTATGAAAATGCACGCGTCTTAAGAGCTTCTCCCTCAGCCTTCTATCTCCTTTCCACTATCATATCTCCCAATTATCTTACCCCCCCCTTTCTCTCTCAGTGCATGCCCATTTGTCTCCCTTTCTCCCCCTGAATGTTATTTGTCAGCCAGCCCATGCTTCACCTCCTCTCCTCTCCTGCTCACACGTCTTCTCCTTTTACTGTTCCATTCTCTCTATTATTACCCTGTGCTGCCTACTACTGTCCCCCGGCCATCTCATCTTTATCCTGTTACATCTCTCTCTCTCTCTCTCTCTCTCTCTCTCTCTCTCGTGGAAGTCCCCCAGTCCTGCATGCATGGTTTTGTATGAGGATGAGAGGGGGGGGGGGGGGGGGGGGGGAGACATGGGGAGAGTGAAAGAAAAAGACAGACAGACAAAACCCGGGAAAGCATCAACTGTGTCATTTTAGAATGATTTGAGCTAAAAAAAGAAAGAAAAAAGCATCGTTTTATTTTGCTATCTATACTCACAAATAGCACAAACATGAAATCGTTTGAAGACTGTTTTTCTGTAAAAAACTGTCAAGGCATTATTTTGTAGAATGGGCCTCATGTCTTAATGGGTTAAAGCTGCTTATTGTGAAGCATATTATAGTGGTATAAGGAGCCGCTGTTCGCGCTGACCACACAGTCAGGGCTCCTCTCCTTTTCATGGACTAGAGAGGTTTTGAAATGTGACTGAGCCGATTCATACACTGCCAGCCAGCCTCACGCTGATGCTCCATAATAGCACCAGGCCGTGCAGAGTGGCCGCCAGGGAATGTGAGGTATTCAGTAAAAGGAGAAGCACAGACAACAGAACAGGCCCATCTGAATGGAGCTGCTGCTCGCTGCATGCAGACTCCTATAGCCGGGGAAAGGGAAAAAATAGCCTCAAGAGTTCTATTCCAAATATATGAGATTAAATAAAATAAAAAATAAAAATAAATTGTCATTCAACATAAATATGGTGAATGTTTGTGTCACATTATCATACATTTGGCCAAGAATGTAATTCTATAAAAATAATAAAGTCACCCGCATGCCAATGTGTCAGGTGGCTTCCAGAACATGCGTGCCAAATTGAAAATCGTTTTTGCACTTTGGCAGGTATTCATTTTATTAATGTTATCCTTGTGTCAGCCAAGATATGTTGTCCCTGTGCATGCTCTGATGTACTTACAACTGGCTGGCTGGCTGGCAGGCTGGCTGGCTGGCTGGCTGGCTGACTGACTGACTGACTGGCTGGCTGGCTGGCTGGCTGACTGGCTGGCTGACTGGCTGGCTGACTGACTGACGGACCTAGTAGTCACTAAGCGATGACGTTACAGGCTATTATCACACTTTTGTTTACATTAGCCACATTTAGCCCTTGCTCAGTGTGCTGTTCACAACACCACTTAAATATACTTAAGATAAACCCTACTAGGTCCATAAAGCCAAAGGAAATTGCAGATGAGCGATCTATATCCGGGAATGCACATTATGGACACTAATAACGTCTGACTATCTCTCTATCTAAAGTACAATTTTGAAAATTACCCATACATGGTCAAGCCATAATGCTAGGTTTCACCTAGCTATAGCCTGTCTATTGCTGTGTTCACTGACATGACAACTACTATACTGTGTGCGTGCGTGTGTGAGCTCGCACATGCGTGTGCGTGTGCGTGCATGTGCCTGCTCTAAATGCCAGAGCTATATTTTCCAGCTGTACTAGAACTAATTCCACTGGCTTGGCTGGAGGACAATAAAAATAAGTTGAATTTTCCTACTAATTTGTGAAGTCAGCTCAGTTTATCTCTTTGTCGAAAATAGCTCACAACACATCGCATAAGATAGTTTATTTTCACTGAATGTTCACCTATTCTTTGCAGGATGTTTGCCTATGATGACATTCCCAGAATAGAATAGCACTTAAGCACGTGGGTTACATGTTCTATTAATGTTTTTAACCCTGATGGGCTATGTTAGCTGTTTTTGCATACTTTTTTCCTTCATAAAACACATCTTAAAAAGTGTTTACACAACAATGTTGGTATCCTTCGTTACCAAGGATTTTGAGGTATACTTTTAACTTTGTCAAATTTGTCAAATTTTCAATACTTTTATTTCTACTACACTATAAAGAGGCAAATTTTACTTTATTTTAAATGTATTTGTACTCTCAGAATTTAACAACACTGCCACAAGGCCACCCGGAGTAGATGTGCCTGCAGTGTCAATCCAGACGAGCCTAATGGTCTGTGTGTTTAAAGGTTTGAATGGGATGACACTGGGGCTTTGGCCGCTAATAATGGGAACACCAATGTGTGAAATATGTTATGCAAAGGAAGCAGGCGAGGGATGGAGAGACTGAGAACCATTTGGCACTAAGTTGCGATAGTCAGCAATAAGGGGGGGGGGGGGGGGGGGGGCTGACGCAAGTAAACAGGCCATTGACATTTTGATTTTGGCTGCTGTACTGCAAGCAGAAGCCATGCCTTTTAGTTTATTTTGTTTGTTTGTTAGTTTTGGGTTTTTTTGCCTCAGTGAGCTGAATGGAGGACAGACCTTTCTATTACTGAACTTGAAGATGCACAAGTTTTGTTGTGCGTGAAAATAGAACAAACTAATGGTACTTGATTGTGGGTATAATGTATAACTTAGGTTCCTCGGTCTGTTGGCAGGATATCATGGAGAAGACTTTCATGGGCAATTCTATTTTATATTTCAGAGACACTGACTGGTGGATGCAATTTCATTTTAGGCACTTAATCCAAAGCGACTTGCAGAAAGCAAGAACACATAGGTACAAGGTAATACCATACCGGTACATCAAAAACATAGATGAAAGTCATCTAGGAAGTATAAACTAAGAACCTAACATCCGTCTAAAAATAGAATATCTGTACAACTATAAGTAAACACTATAGAATGCTGTGTCAACTTAAATAATATGCTACCTATTTTCTCTTTTGCCTTTGCGCGCGCCTGCAAGGTCGTCGAGGCTAGTGCAAGTGCTACGACAGGTACTTTCCACTTGCCAGTAGCACTGGATGATTATGCCACGCCCCCCCCCCCCCCCTCACCCCAACCCGTCCACGCACACACGCACAAATCATGACAAATGTGCGTGCCACACACGCACGCACGCACACGGAACAATTAAAGAACAAAGGGTAGTAATCAGCTATAAATTCGAAAGACCAAAACCATAAAAAACGCTGTTCATCATTCTCAGTACTGTGCCTAATGTATCACACCATCTCATACTGAAAATTAGTCTTAAGATGGAGTTTCTCTATAAGCATTATTGTTATTATTGAGTATGCATTCTATTTTTGCTGGGTTTTCTAATACTGATGGAGACACAGGCTGTCAAAACAGCCTATACTGTATCATATCCCCTCTGACAGCAGTGACCTGGCCGGGTGAGAGTGGCCAAGTATGAATAAAACATCAAGGGTCTTGTCTGACAATTTTATCGCCGCTAATAAAACCATAGGCAATGCTGGGCCGTTAGCCAATCTTCGCACTGACAGCATTAATTGAAATGGCAACATAATTAAAAATCCAATTAACCATGCAGCCCTAATGAAGGGAATGTAAAAAGAAAATGCACTGGCTTGACCTTCAAAATGCAATTTGCCTCCCAGTTTACACAACAGGATTCCCCCCCCCTCCAAATTAATTAGAGAGGCATTTTATTCATGCCCAGAGACAAACAAGCCACACAGTCATTTGCTGTTGAATGATTTGCGGAACAACAGCCAATTTAATTATAAAGGGTCCTTTTGGTGTTTTGTAGTTAGTGGCAGTTGTGTGTGCCATAACATCACAACCAATAAAAACTTAAGGATAATTCATACTAAGTGGCACCAACACAGTCTGGAAAATATGGCCTTAACTTAAGAGCAGACAAAGAAATGCAAAATAAATATAATATGATAATTTACCAGATAACGAAGAAAACAAGGCTGTCACGTCTTCCAGCGTATAGTGCTGGAAAACAAAGCCTTATCAAACTTCCCCAACAAAATGTGAACCTTGGGGTTGAGTCCAAAGCCTGCACAGTTGTATTTTAAATAAATGAAAATGTCAGTGTTGTTTAATGGTAGCCTATATTTTCCCCATCTTATCTTTTCTTAAAGATGTCAATGGGAAGAAGATGATTGTATGGCATTATTTACATTGCTACAGAATTGTATTCTTCTCATTCTCATTGCTGCGCAGACAGTGCTGGACTTCGACTTTAGACTTAAAGTAAATTAAAACGCCATCTACTACAGTATCAAACCATCGGTTCAGGCAACAACTTGAATATCAGGAACACTTGTTGATGTGTGGCTGTTATTCTCCGTAACAACAGTGATGCTGTTGAAGCAGACTGCTGCTATACATACAGCAATAATCAGAACCCCCCCCCCTCCTCTCTTGTATTGACTATCTGCCTTTTACCTCTCACCATCCCCCCCGACTCCCTTGACATACACACCCTGGCCTATTTCCCGATCCTATATGTTTCCAGGATGACTATTTGCCTCCTGGACCAATATGTGCACAAACACACATGTACACACACACACACGCACACACACACACACATTTGTAGAACCCCATATAGCACAACACAACAATCCCTGAAAAACTCAACCCCGGGACACATTCATCTACAATAGTGTCACGCTCGGATAGGCTCTGTGAGCTCTGCCACGGCCTGTTGAGCACAAAGAGGGGGCTTCAGGGAGACGAGGGGCTGTGAAATAACACGGGGAGAAAAGATTCTTGACAGCCGGTTGGCTCTAAAAAGAAAAAAAATGAAATGATGTGGTATTTTGCGATAAGCCCCCCGTGATGAACAATAACGCTAATCGCAGACAGGCCCCGGGACAATGATGAGTCGAACAAATATTCACTGTCACTCAAGGATCAGGACGCACGGGCGATGACGGAGGCTGGAATTGAGGTTTCTGTGAAGCCTCGTTGCCCCTGGCCGGTCCCCGGTGCATGATGGCTCAAAGTCTGCTGCTTCCTTGCAAGAAGCCAGGAAATGAGGAGCACTAGTTTGAACCCTCCAGCGGTTCACACAGCCTGGATGATCGGCCGTAGACCGACACATTCTCCAGAGCACATCAGGAAGGCAAACAATCAGGCCTTGAAATTGGGGGTGGAATTATCGTGTGTACAACATGTTTCTCATCCTCCCATCCAGTATGGACCTCAGTTGAAGCTTTGAACCACAGAGCTATAGGGCAGTTTTGCCAGACATTGAACATTGTCATTAGTTTTTTATTCCTAAATTTGTTTTTTAATAATTAATATTATTTCAAAACATTTTCAAAAAGCATTCCCAAAATATATATATATTATATTTATAACTATATATAAAAGAAAGAAAACGATTGTGAAAATAGCTGATCTACAAGCTCACAACGTGTTGTGAGAACCACTCAGCTAGATCAAATTAGCCCTATAGGTACTTCCGCCAAAATACTGCAACTAACGCCCAAAAGAAATTATACCGTCTACAGCGCAGGTCTTGCCCATGCGTGCCTGTCTCCTCGCTGCTAACGTGCCTAATTGGACAAGGACTGGTTGGAGAGGGACTTTGCGAAGGGCTAATTGGAATGGGAAAAAAAGAAAAGGAAATGTTGTATTTTTTTAGGTAATAAAATACACATTGTGAGCCTGCAGATAGGCTATTTTCATTTAAAATGTTATAATGGGAAGCCACAGCAAGAGACTATGGCTCAGTGTGAGCATGATGTCTGCAGGCTCAGTGTGAGCATGATGTCTGCAGGCTCAGTGTGAGCGTGATGTCTGCAGGCTCAGTGTGAGCATGATGTCTGCAGGCTCAGTGTGAGCGTGATGTCTGCAGGCTCAGTGTGAGCGTGATGTCTGCAGGCTCAGTGTGAGCGTGATGTCTGCAGGCTCAGTGTGAGCATGATGTCTGCAGGCTCAGTGTGAGCGTGATGTCTGCAGGCTCAGTGTGAGCATGATGTCTGCAGGCTCAGTGTGAGCGTGATGTCTGCAGGCTCAGTGTGAGCGTGATGTCTGCAGGCTCAGTGTGAGCATGATGTCTGCAGGCTCAGTGTGAGCGTGATGTCTGCAGGCTCAGTGTGAGCGTGATGTCTGCAGGCTCAGTGTGAGCGTGATGTCTGCAGGCTCAGTGTGAGGCAGCGTGCAGGCTCATGTGCTATGGCTGGACTTCTAGGGTGCAGGCTTTCTCTAGGACCAGAGTAACTGGGAAGATGGAAAAGGTAAACTAGAAGGCATCTTCCACAGATACATATATTGTGAAAATGTCAGCTTGACAAGCTTATGCCGCGCAACAAAATGTTTGCCTTATATTTTTTGACATTTTGGCCAATGCTTGATCTGATTTTATAGATGATTACGTTTGAGCACCCCCCCCCCCCTTTTAACATAGCTATTAAAAAGGTATTAAAAGTCCTTAAATTGTCACTTCACTCTCATCTGGGAATTCCCCCCAAATAATTTGTGAAATAAATCAGTCTAGGCTAGTTGGAAAATACCAACCACTGCTGTCAAAGGATGACACTGACCCATAAGCACACAAAGGGAGGTTTTGTTAATGGGGCTCTTTCTTCACAGGGCAATATTGGATGATCTCTGTAAAGGTGCCTGCTACACAGTATAAACAGATACTCTTATGAGATGTAAAAACTCTTGGATTGACGCATGCATGCATGCACACACACATCCATTTGGTTGTTTCCTTCTGGATCAATAAGCCATTATTTCAAGCATCTTCTACTGTATATTGTAATAGAATGTGAAAGAGGTGCAACTACTACTGTATAAGCTGCTCAGGCAGGACTTGATGCTACTGCATCATGCAGTATTTACAGTATTCACTGATGCTGCTACTGTATATAGTGCAAAGATCTTCTCTTAAGTTTCTTCTCTCAAGTTGGATCGTACACTTTTCAAATGCTTCCACAATAACAGTCTTTTTCTACGTTGGAAGCTCTTGAAGTTTGTAGAAAATATAGAACGTGTCACGTCATTTCCTCACTTCCATATCGCCCATGTGCATTCACGCAAGTAACTCCTACTGGAAACCAAAGGGCGGCTGTGGCTCAGGAGGTGGTAGAGCAGGTCGTCCAATGATCCCTGGGTCGGCGGATCGAATCCCGGCTCCTCCTGTCCACATGTCGAAGTGTCCTTGGGCAAGACACTGAACCCGACATTGCCTCCAATGAAGGCCTCTCCGTTTTCTTGCGTCGGATTATAATCTATGCAATGTGCAAGCATCTACTCGTCCAATAGATGGCAGCTGTGACACTATGAAGCTGTCCCAGAAAGCAACTCTGCATTTTCATGAAGTGTCTTTTTTCCCGTTGTTGTTGCAACCGGTTGCAACTTGCGGATGTTGGCATGGTTGGTTGTCAAAACTACACCAGTATTTATGCCATCATAAACTGTGATGGAGAACTTCAGAGGAAGAAGATCAAGCAGAAGGACCACTAACACCAACAACAATCATTAAGACAGGTGACAACCTTTAGAGTATATTATTTATAACTATGCTCTATGACAGCAGCTATGGCTAGTTAGCCATCTAGCTTTGGCTAGCCATCTTTATTATGGAGAAATACTCTGTTACAACTAATCGTTCTTTTCACTTAAAATCCAAACTCACTGTCTGCAGTGTCTGTACATCCGTGTAATATGTTGTGCCTTTTTATTCTCTTCCAGGACCAGGACGTCCCAACGGTCCCATGCAGACCATGATGTGAGTCGGTCGGTATGAGCTCGCCACCATTGGTGTGTGATTGAATGTGGGAAGTGAGGACGCTGGCGTCGAGTGTTCGCCGCTTCACCTACCAATGTATGAATGAATGAACCATTGTAAAGCGCTTTGAGCACTTGGAAAAGCGCTATAAAAATGAAATGTATTATTATTAAATTAGCTGAAGTCTATAATCAACAAGAGAAACCGATGAGGCGATGACCAACTATATATACTTTTAACCCAGTTGAGTATTGTCTTCGCTCCAGTTTCAATGCTGCACAATGGCTGATTATTGCAGTGCATCCCTGTGTCCCATCCCATCGCATTGTATTTGCCACTGAAGCGAGGTATTGTTTTGTCACTTCACTAATTTCCCTGCAAGTCTGCAGTGTGTGTCTGCCAACCATGAGCCAGCAACTTATGATCACATTGTGCCACTATACAATACTCCATTGATGCACACTCCTGACAAAGCTTCTGCTGGGGGGGGGGGGTGCGTGGGCACATCTCATCCCCCGTATAATGTTTAAATCATGAGACCAGATCCTTGCTACAGACAAGTCATGAAGGATACATTCTCTCTCAGGGGAAGAGAAAATGTCTCTGTCTTCCTCCTTCCTCTCTCTCTCTTGGTCTCTCTCTTTCTCCCTCTCCCATCCTTCCTTCCTTCTGCCTTCCCCCCGCCTCCATTTGTACATCTCTCCTGATACCCCCCAACCCTACCCCTCTGCAATTTACTTCTTTACTCTTACCTTCGCCCCTCTCTTCCCCTTTCTCAAACCCCCTTCTTGTATGTATTGTGGGCTACCGAAGGTAGGATTTTTTTCGTCCCAAAGGTGAAGGTTTTTGTTCAACGTCCTGCATTCATTACTGTAGCACGCATTGCTAAATAAAAACTGCAAAAGCTTTTTCTTGCTTTTTGTCTTGCTTGCTTCTCCATCTTTCACATATTTGGTCAGTCATGATGAAGGACCATTCGATGACAATCGAGTAGTGAGAGTTATTTTGCATATTGTAAGGCATGGTTCTCATTGAGGGGTCTATGGACCCCCAGGTGTCCTTGAGGGAATTCCAAGCAGTCTCCAGCCAAATGATTGATAGTTAAGAAGTAAATGGAGCCAGTTACAACTGTGAACTGTGAAAGTGTACACTCTAAAATAACACTCAGGGCTGTATTTTGCGTGTCTTAAGTACCAGGTCTTATTCCCTAACTTGAGTAAACTAAAGACCTGGAGGTGTGATCAATGCCATTTGGCTATTCTGAGTGGCCAAAGAGCATTGATCACGCCTCCAGGTCTTTAGTTTACTCAAGTTAGGGAATAAGACCTGGTACTTAAGACACGCAAAATACAGCCCTCAGTCTCAAAGATCATATCAAATGGGGGCCCTAATGCATATAACACTTTGGGTCCTTCCTTATACTGTAACTTTAAAGTTGAGTCACCTTCGTAAGGTGTCTGTGTACTTGTACGTGAGTACACAATGTACTTGATATGTATTGTGTACTGCCTGAACTGTAGCATACTTTATAGTTAGCTACGGGAGACATCTCAGACAGCAAGGTCAACTTGTGTCATTGGGATCCAGCTCTCTATGTCCTGTGTGTGTGTGTGTGTGTGTGTGTGTGTGTGTGTGTGTGTGTGTGTGTGTGTGTGTGTGTGTGTGTGTGTAATAAACTTTGTGAACCTTTAGCGTGATACTGTGTCGCGACGCGTTATTGTTCTCTCGGGCCCGCCGCCGCTGTCGCCGTACCAAAGGTGGGTGGTCACACACCACCCAGCCGGCACACACTACCTGTCTGTCAAACCAGACGACTGGTCCAGTACTTAAAGTTTACAACACAGACCAGAACTAACTGATATGTGTGTCCACCCACAGTCAAAATAACCCCCTAAACACATTGAACACCTGCTTATACTCAAGCCACTTTGAAATAAGCACATCAGCTAATTAACAAAAATGTACGTACTTGTGTGAAAGAGGACAAGAACGTGCAGTCGTTTGAAAAGGTCCTGCATGACCAAGGATCTATTTTATCTGTGTTCTTCGAAGGAATACTTAACAACACATCCTCCCTCCCTGTGCTGGGTTGTACGTGGCTGTGGCATCTCAACTGCTTAATAGAGCAGCAAGAAAAGAAAAGCAGCCATGAATAAAACACAAGCAGCCGGAAGAAATCACATTCGCTGGAAGGTGCGCACGCACGCACACACACACAAACACACACACACACACACACACACACACACACACACACACACACACACACACACACACACACACACACACACACACACACACACACACACACACACACACACAGGAATGTGACAGGAAATGATGAATCGGAGAGGTTCTGAAGCGAGGTCTTTTCACGGACTCGATCTGGTTTACTGTAACAGCGAGTGAGTGCTGTATTCGGCCTGGGAGGGGGGGCACACACACTCATATAAGTGGATCTGACAAACTAAATGTAACATGATTCAATCTGTTATGATTAACAAGCCACATTTAAGTATGTTCGTTTACAAGAAAATGTCAAGTATTTCGATTATCATCTCTTGTTAAAAATACAAGAACGTGTGCATTTATTTATGCAATGGATTTATTCACTCAATTCTAACCAATATTGTTCTAATCTGTACCCACACACAATGGTCAAAATGCATTAAAATTTACGGGCAAATGGTTATTAGGAACAGTAAATGTAACATGATTAAATCTGTGATGATTAACAAGACACATTTACGTTTTTTGTGTACAAGAATATGTCACTTTTTTCGAGAATCATCTCTTGTTAATAATACAAGAACGTGTGCATGTATTTCTCAAATGGACTCATTTACTTAATTCCAATAATCTGTACCCACACAAAATGGTCAGAATCCAGTAAAATATACAGAATTAAGCCTTGGAAACCTGGACACGCCCCTTCAATAACTTTTCCCCCTTCAAGTAGTCCTCCTGTGTCCTCACATCAGACGCCATTTTCACAGCACCTGCACAAACTTTCAACTTGTCTTCACTTCACCATTTTTTCACGTTTAAGGTAAGAATGAATAATATTAGCCGAGCATTTGATTGAGGTTCAATTTAGCAAGTGTTTACATTATGTTTTGTTTAGTAGCAGCTGTAAAAAAAAAACGTACTGTTTGCTGCTTTACAACACACATCAAAGCAGATGCACGTGCGACGCCAGTGGCGGTTTTATTTCCACATAAATGCACCGAGTGTGTGTGAGTGTGAGTGTGAGTGTGCGTGTGCATGTGCGTGTGCGTGTGTGTGTGCGTGTCTGTAATCCACACACCTAAACAACCAGTTTGCCCCACCGACTTCAAATTTTGACACCCCACCACCAGAACTGCCCCAAAAAGGCCTCTGCCTGCATGGGCTCAGGACAGGCAAAGGGAAGTTACTATATTTACCCAGGGTAATTGGACTAAGCTCAAGAACTTGTTTACAGCCAGGCCCTGCTCATAGAACATTTCATGGTAGGGGTTCAATGCCATGTCCAAGGGCACTTCAGCGGTGGTAATTTTAACGTGCCGGTCCGGGGATACGAACTAGCGACCTTCCGATATCAACATCGCTCCGCAAACCGTTCGGCCACCGCTGCCTCTTGGCAGAGAAACAAGAGTAGCAAATACAACTATTTACTATTGCCATTTAGTGCCCTAAACAAACATTAAAGTCCATGGACTAGAAAGAAAGAAAGAAAGAAAGGACCTACATAGGGACATTCTTTGCCACCATGCCAGTCATGAACCAATACAGCCACCCTGTCACAACGACTCACAACGAACCTCAGTGACCACGCAACAACGTACATCAACTAATGTCAATCAGTCTTCTATTGAAAATGAACCATTGGAATTGATGGCTGTTATGTCAAAGCCCAAAAGCTCCATCTCCAACCAAATGGAAATAGAAAATTCACTCATGGGATTATTGAAGTGATCAAGAGCCACATACACACACACACACACACACACATACTGTTCCCTCGTACAACAACTGAACTCACATACTGTACAGCAGATACAACACAACAGACCAACTCTAGATTCACATGATGACTATAGCATTCAACCCCAGAGCCAGAACCAGTTCCATTGCCACCCGGTCAATGGGTCCCAAAATGACAGCAATAGCACACCAGCTTGAATCACACGCATTAAAAACACAAGCAGTAGCCAAGAAGCAAAAGACAAAGTTCATACCTTGAGCTGTCGACTCTTCCACTTGACTTCATAAGATAGTTGTAGTGATGCCAGGGGAAAACTGTGGCTCTCTCTCTCCAGTTCATGATGAGACCTCCAGCAGCTTCTCCAGACTCCAGTCATCTCATCTCCATCCTCCATACATCTGGCTGGCTAGCTGGCCATGCAGTACTTCTCCTCCCAGTATCAATGGCCCCCAACCAGCCTCATTATCCTGGCAGCCTGATCTTCTCACTCAGCCTTGGTCTGGATGTTTCGGAACTACACAGCACATATCAAGCATTCTGCTGTAGTGCCTTGGTCAGGGGTTTAGGGCATAGGCTCCATAGGGTCCAGCATTCACAGCATGTCGTGGTCAGGGGTTTAGGGCATAGGCTCTATAGGGTCCAGCATTCAGGGGTTTAGGGCATAGGCTCTATATGGTCCAGCATTCACAGCATGTCGTGGTCAGGGATTTAGGGCATAGGCTCCATAGGGTCCAGCATTCACAGCATGTCGTGGTCAGGGGTTTAGGGCATAGGCTCTAGGGTCCAGCATTCAGGGGTTTAGGGCATAGGGTCCAGCATTCACAGCATGTCGTGGTCAGGGATTTAGGGCATAGGCTCCATAGGGTCCAGCATTCACAGCATGTCGTGGTCAGGGGTTTAGGGCATAGGCTCTAGGGTCCAGCATTCAGGGGTTTAGGGCATAGGGTCCAGCATTCACAGCATGTCGTGGTCAGGGAATTAGGGCATAGGCTCCATAGGGTCCAGCATTCACAGCATGTCGTGGTCAGGGGTTTAGGGCATAGGCTCTAGGGTCCAGCATTCAGGGGTTTAGGGCATAGGGTCCAGCATTCACAGCATGTCGTGGTCAGGGATTTAGGGCATAGGCTCCATAGGGTCCAGCATTCACAGCATGTCGTGGTCAGGGGTTTAGGGCATAGGCTCTAGGGTCCAGCATTCAGGGGTTTAGGGCATAGGGTCCAGCATTCACAGCATGTCGTGGTCAGGGATTTAGGGCATAGGCTCTATAGGGTCCAGCATTCACAGCATTTCAGGGCTCTATAGGGTCCAGCATTCACAGCATGTCAGGGCTCTATAGGGTCCAGCATTCACAGCATGTCAGGGCTCTATAGGGTCCAGCATTCACAGCATGTCAGGGCTCTATAGGGTCCAGCATTCACAGCATGTCAGGGCTAAGTAGAAGCTGATCTTGGGGATCTGGGGTCGTCACCCTGGCCCGTGTACCTGTGGAGCAGGTTGAGAGAGAGAGAGACCATATAAGCTTTGAGTATAAGCATTGGCTATTTCCCCATATATAAGCCCACAATGGGGGTTGGACTTTTGTGCTAATTCGCTTATTTCCATCGAAATAAGTAGTAAAGTGTGCCGCTTGGGATACTATTTACATTATGATTTGAGCAATGGAAATAAGCAAATTAGCACAACACCCCAATGCCCTATTCAATTCAATTCAATTCAATTCAATTCATTGGGGGTTTATGGTAGGGGAAATAGCCAATAATGCGCTTTTGCAGAAAATAACACCTGGACCTCTTTGGTGGGGACGTAACAACTACAAAGAAAAGTAAGAAAGCCTTCTAGCATCGAATTATCCTACAGTACCATTTTGTGCGGGAACCCTTTTTGGTGTAGCATTGTGTTATGCTTTAGCTATTGAAAAATAGCAGATCTACAAGCTCATAGCATGAGCTTGTAGGTCTGCTATTTTTTAAAAATAAAAAAACGACTGACACAGAAACATAGCTTTTTCAGAAAACTGTCAGGATTTAGAAGACATTTTTAGAATCTGATGTCAGGTCAGAATGGGTTAAACCATCATTGGTAAACAGTTAAGAAGAATTCAGTTTTATACAAGGATTTGGTCCTGTGACACCCCAAACAAAACATTGTGTCTGTATATATTTATTCTATTTATGTATATATATATAGGACCCACATGCACACATACAGCACTTAATGCACCTTTGTTTTTTATTTCAACACCCAGTCCCTCCCTCCCTCCCTCTCTCACGCGCACACACACACAAACACACACACACGCGCACACACACACAGTATGCTTAGCTAACTCAGGTTTGTGTGCAATTCAGGTAACACTTTACAACACTTCAAGCACCTTTGTTTGTTCATTTAATTTCACCCCCCCCCCCCCTCCCTCTCTCTCTCACACACACACACACACACACACACACACGCACGTTAATGCTCACTTAGCATAGGTAGCTAACTCACCCGCAGAATGAAAACAAATCCACCAGTTTGTTGTTATGAAGATAACTTCTCTTTCAAGCTGTCAGACACTGTTGTGTCTGAGCAGTTTTCACTTCCTAACACGCCAGACTACTCCACTTCATGGAGTGCAAAGTTACATTATAAGTTGTTTATATTTTTCACTCTGTTTACTATACAAACAAGTTTGCAGCCCGTGTGTGTGTGGGAGGGGGCGTGGCTACCGGAGGGTTTTAAAGGGCGCGCTTGAAGCCTGGTTAGGGAGTGTCTGCCAATTCACTGGAACTAGTCTGATTTGCTGTCAGCTGTGCTCCAATGAATGGACTCGACGCATGCCCCCCCCCCCCCACCCCCCACCAACCCCCTCTCTCTGCTGCTGCGTGTGGAAGAATACTCTATACTTCTCCAGTACAAGGGTCTATAACCGAGGGACAATTTAGATAACAGAGCTCTGATAAAGAAATGATCATATATTCCACCACTGCAGATTATACATATTATTTAATGATGTTATGAAAATAACTTCTCAGAAACTGGTCCTTGATATTCAGGAAGCAGCAAGTGAAAACAAGACAGAGATGAAATGTCATGGTTTTCATAAATGTTTTCCCCCTTTGGCTATTTTTGAAAAATAAGTAATAACAATTAAGATTTTAAAATAAAATATTTTTTTGAAGTATTAGTTATTCACTCATTTGTTTTAATGTTTCATTGTTCATCACTTCAATAAAAAAGCAGGCCTGCATAAAACCAAGGGTTGTGTATACATTTACAAATTTCTGCTGAGACAGTATTTGAAATTTAAATATTCTATTTTCAAATGGTTTATTGGTGCTCCATAAATAAAAATAGCATCTCTCATAGCAAATGGCTTTTAGGCTACAGGTATAATACCAATAATACTACCAATTCACTGGAGCGTCTACTTTCTAGGGCAGTATTTTTCAACCCGGCCTTTTCATGTCAAGGACCCCCAAATTAACCCTAATTAGCCCGCAGACCCCCATTTGAAAAGATATGTCAGGGACCCCCGTAAGAGAAGATTTTTTTACGGCTCTAGCAGTGATTCTCAACCCTGTTTAATTTCAAGGTCCCCCCCAGTCTGACATGCATATGAGTCTACCGATCACCATTTCACGGCATTCCTATCTCTGGGACACAATTTGTATTGTAAAATATATGTTAATTTAACTCTGAGAGTGTACAAATGGAACCAAAAATGTACCTAACTGGTCCATTTGGTTCTATTTGTACATGGAACCCCCTCCTGGGTGTTCCAGATGGTCCCGGAGGCCTGTCCCCTGTATAAACCACCGTCTGAGGCCTGTCCCCTGTATAAACCACCGTCTGAGGCCTGTCCCCTCCTGTATAAACCACCTTCAGAGGCCTGTCCCCTGTATAAACCACCTTCAGAGGCCTGTCCCCTGTATAAACCACCTTCAGAGGCCTGTCCCCTGTATAAACCACCGTCTGAGGCCTGTCCCCTCCTGTATAAACCACCGTCTGAGGCCTGTCCCCTGTATAAACCACCTTCTGAGGCCTGTCCCCTCCTGTATAAACCACCGTCTGAGGCCTGTCCCCTCCTGTATAAACCACCGTCTGAGGCCTGTCCCCTCCTGTATAAACCACCGTCTGCACACACACACACACACACACACCATGTCACACAGTGTGTGTGTGTGTGTGTGTGTGTGTGTGTGTGTGTGTGTGTGTGTGTGTGTGTGTGTGTGTGTGTGTGTGTGTGTTTTTTGTTGGGGGGCATCACTGGGTTTTGTTTTGTGTGGGATTCCACAGGTATACCTGGCTGACATCCTGAACGATCCTGTGGTTCTAGGTGGGAGATTAGTTCAGGGGGAAACTTTATTAAATTCCACAGCACCTTTTGTTCAGGTGCCCCCGTAAGACGGTCTTTGCTTTCCTTTTCTCACAGCACGCACGCACGCACGCACGCACGCACGCACGCACGCACGCACTCACACAACTAAATGCATAACCAAGTGGAAAGGGGCGCTCCGCCTCCGTGGAATGCATATCTCTGCCTCTGGGTGGCCTACCCAAGGCTGTGAAAGTCATGGTTTGCAGTTGTCAGGAACCCGATGAAGTTGCAGGAAGAAATAGTGTTAAGGTGGGCACTATAGAGGTCCCTCCAAATTTGGTGCCAGTTGTTGGATGCAGCGTACATACAGAACGACGTTTTGTGTAAGAAATAGGTGCCAATCCACGATGTGGCACAAGGATGTTTTGCACCTAACCCTGACGCAGTGGTCCCATAGCACCCTGCAGTGCAGTGCAGTAGTTTATCATTTCTCAAGTGATTTAAGCATGCATGTGTTTGTTGTTGGAAAAACGACATCAAGCCTTGCGCATCCAAACAGTAATCCAACGTTTCATCATCATAGATTCATAATCATTATTTTCAATTGATAAAATGGCCAATCTATCCTCCCTGTATATTATCTATTGCCCATGATGAAATACATTAGTTGGAGAATGAGCGTTCGGGTTTGCAAAAAACTCTTACCTTTAGAATACCACTGGGTTTCACTTTCTCTAGAAACGCATGCAGGAGTACTAAAGTGCTTATGATATGTAATGTTAAAAAGATACGGAACATACGTATGTTATTTGATTTGTGCACAGTCCCACACTTTTGTGTCTGCATTTTTTCCTGGGCATGGATGTGCTCTGTTTTCAGACAAAACAAAATGCGTTTTAGAAAGGGTTCCTATACTACTAATAGCAGCCCAGAGAGCTCTTCTCTGCCAGCCCGCTGCATTCCGACCACGAATTGAAAATGGTGGACCCTGTTGTAAAAACAAGTCCCAGTGCTTTATAAACAGTTTTTGTATTGAGTTGTGCTTTCATTTGAAATGTACCCATTCTACTGTGAAATAAAACATTTAAATCAATAAAAATCAATCAAACCAACAGTTCAATACAAGAGAAATTAAAACCCAAGAAAGCCTACATGCAGTATATGGCTGTTTTGCGTTTGTGTGTGTGTGTGTGTGTGTGTGTGTGTGTGTGTGTGTGTGTGTGTAGCAGTACCTCTCATGGCGAGGTTGCAAGTTCAAGTCCTTGCAGAATGACTTAAGAACGCCTTTCTCCATTACATCACATTACAATGTACTTCATATTCACCGCTCGCTTTACACACCGATGGCGGAGGAACGGCACCATGCAGCCTGCTCATCAGCAGCAGTGAGGGGTCCTGTGTCTTGCTCAAGGACACTTCCACACTTTTTAGAGAAGTTCACTTCACAGTTCACACACACCCATATCCTGCCATGCCAGCTGTGCATTCTAAAGACAGCTGGCAGACATTGATTTAGCAGTGTTACTACAGTATGTCCCTGGCCAGATCAAGGCGGGACGAAAACATCAATAGTTTATAAAAGTAGATGTTAAGGGTGGGAGGGAGACCGTGTTGATTAAGGCAATGCATGGTGCATTTTTTGTAAGTTTAGCTCCCTGGGAAATAGGTTTTTGATGAAAACGTTTGTTGATATGGATATTGTCTCCAAGTCATCAGAGAACAACACTGCTTGTCGGACTATGAAAATGGGGTTACTGGTGTTGAAATCAATGGTGTTACTGGTGTTGAATTCAATGGTGTCACATTCAATGGGGTTACATGGTGTTGAATTCAATGGGGTTACTGGTGTTGAATTCAATGGGGTTACTGGTGTTGAATTCAATGGGGTTACTGGTGTTGAATTCAATGGGGTTACTGGTGTTGAATTCAATGGAGTTACTGGTGTTGAATTCAATGGAGTTACTGGTGTTGAATTCAATGGTGTCACATTCAATGGGGTTACTGGTGTTGAATTCAATGGGGTTACTGGTGTTGAATTCAATGGGGTTACTGGTGTTGAATTCAATGGGGTTACTGGTGTTGAATTCAATGGAGTTACTGGTGTTGAATTCAATGGAGTTACTGGTGTTGAATTCAATGGGGTTACTGGTGTTGAATTCAATGGGGTTACTGGTGTTGAATTCAATGGAGTTACTGGTGTTGAATTCAATGGAGTTACTGGTGTTGAATTCAATGGAGTTACTGGTGTTGAATTAAATGGGGTTACTGCTGCTGCTGCTGCTCATACTGAACAAAAATGTAATGCTCTGAAGGTCACATTCTGTGAAAAGGTATTATCCAACGTAGGGCGGGAGGGAGGGAGAGGCCACACACAGAGCTTGCCTCCCTGTCTTCAGAAGCACCACATATTCCTCAGGGGGATTTGTCTGTATATACCATGATTTCCAAGAGCCTGGCTGTCCACAGATTGAGGCGTGAGGGAGCGGAACTAGAACCACAGATTGAGGCGTGAGGGAGCGGAACTAGCGGAAGGGAGAGCGAGCAAGAGGACAAAGCACATAGTTTGTGTGTTTTTACACGCCCAGCGATTCCCATTGATTTTGGAGATGGAAATGCACACACACAGGTTTAATAATGATACATTATTGGAGTGTTCAGTGCTCAAAGATACACTCCCCTTGTGTGCAGATTTGGGGATTCAATGTGAATTCAATAAACCTATGAAAAAAATACAAACCATTTAACTTCAAAACAGACATATTTGTACATTGTACAATGACACACACACACACACACACACACACACACACACACACACACACACACACACACACACACACACACACACACACACACACACACACACACACACACACACACACACACACACACACACACACACACACACACACACACACACACACACACACACTTCCTCAAGGCAGATCCAGCAATCTATGTTGAGTCAGGAAGGATACAATGCTATCTGTAAAGCCTAATCCACAGCCTGATAATGCCAGGGAGGAGGAGGCTCATGCCACAAATTGAACATTTCCACAGCCTCGTGCACGAGTGCAAAGATGGGGTTTAGCCTATCAGACATCTAAATCTCATGTCTTTTGTGCCGATCCCAACGAGTGTACGGCCGGCCAGAAACGGAGCATTGGATTGAGGGAGACATTCATGTTGTGTTCTTAAACCCTTCAATAAAAAGAATCCCTTCACTTGTTCTTTTTTCTTTTCTTTTTTACTTCTCAATACCCTCTGTGATAACAAAAGGCCGGCCAGGCTGTCTGTGTAAAAAGTGACTGTGCCTCCCTGGGTTTGATGCATGGAGACATTAGCATTTAGATAACCCCTCTGAATATAGTACATCAGGGGAATTGAAAACAGGCACCAAATAAATATGGTGAATAATCAGAGGCTTACATTTTTGAATTAATGTAAAGGTTTCCTTCTGCGTTTCCCCACTCCTCCCATCCCCCTTTCATTCTTGAAAATGTGTTTTTATTCCCCACTTGAATTCCTGCTTCCAAATTAAAAGGCATAGCAACAAAGTCAAAGGAAAATAGACATTTTTAGTGAATGGCATGATTTGGCGAGGCATACGGCCGGACCTTGAAGGCTCATGCAAGCTCAAATGTAATTTAGATGTTATTTAGACAGATGTCAGTTTCATTTGTACCCGGCATCCTATATTGCTTATAGTTTCCATGTCCAGATTATATATACTATTTTGAATGATATATGTCCTATAGCTTGGTTCACCTACGATCCTAAATTGCCATTTCTACGCATTTGATGTATTAATACCTCGCATATTTTCCTTGCATACTGTAAGTCGCTCTGCGTTAAGAGCGTCTGCCAAATTGTAGGAATACAAGAGGGCCCTCTCATAAGACGTTAACTCATCTGACGTCCGCAGTCCATTTACCTCACCTGTCTGGACCTGTGAGTCTATCTATCCATCTATCTATCTCTCTATCTATCTCTATTTCTATCAGAAATCTTAGACAGTTATCATATTAGTTAGGGATGCTAGAGGCATTACAGTACAACCACTTTTCAGTTCAGCATGTTGAGCCTTAACGTTGTCAACCTTTAAAAGCCTCCAAAAAAGAATGTCTGGTGCAAATGGATTACTATGCTAATTAAACCCATGCAGCCCTGTGCTGTGCTGGCACAGAGACATGGGTGTCGAGGTCTTACATTCATTAGGAGCTCTGATTGGTGTTCCCTGTATGTGCAAACATAATGTGTCCCGTCCTGCCATTTCGTTGCCGTCGCCAGTCAGAGTTGAATGAAAATGGCTTTGATTGATTGATTGATTTAAGTATCAAGTATCAGTTTCAAGCATATCTCAATAAAAAAACTGTTAACTGTGAGTGGACGCCACCATAAAGCATTACACGTATTTAGAAGAGGGTCCACCGTTTTCAATTCATCATTTAGAGACGTACAAATATACACTTCTATATTTAGCCAAAAACAGGAAATCATCATAAAGGAGGTAAAAACATATAGTGAGGGGAAAAAGGGGTGGGTGGGGATTACAGATTTTACGGGGGCCAGTTTCGAATTGCATCGGTCCGTATAGGTGCCCTTTGAGAGAGGTTTTGAAGGAGTCAAGGGATTCACATGTCTTAATGACAGTTGGTAGGGCGTTCCACAATATTGTGGCATAGGAGCTAAATTTATTTAGTCCCTTGTTTGTGCCACATCTGGGTTGCACATGGTTTGTTGAACTCCCTCTGGTGGACTTTGTTAACATTAAGGAAGTATCTAGACAGGTACATACAGTACATCATACATGGGTATCTTGGTGGTGTATCGAATCTTGTGGACCAGACCCATTGCAAGATGTTGTACTCTGTCGTCAACCCTAAGCCATTCCAGACCTGTCAAAGTGGGCAGGGGTGAGGTAAGTTCTGTGGGTGGGAAATCCTCTGTGTTAGTTTAACCCTGAGAGGGTAAAAAGTGGACATATATGATGACTCATCTTTAGTTTAACTAGTATTAAAGAGTACTGGTGTACTCCAATCCGGAAAGATCGATACAGGAGCAAACATATGAGCTACACATTATAATGGGATAATGCGGAAAACTATCTTCACTTAGTTATCTCACATCTATGAGTATCCTCGGGTAATTAAATTCAAGACATCACGTGTAGAATTTGATTCCCCCTGAGCTTGAAAGTATAACTCAAAATTGAACACATTACTGTGTCATTTTAGATTTTGGCGTTGGCCGTTCAAAAATAGCATACACGCTCACAGCCCATGCACGTCACTTCGTGCAGCGTTGCAAGCTTGTACAGTACTGTACATCTGCTATTTATGAACATTATTTTTTAAGAGATATTGAGTGCGAGTACTGATTTAGAAGACCTTTTGTAGAATTGGCCTCAATGGGTGTTAAGTATATACCATCTCATCTACTTCAGCAGAAAAAGGAAAAAAATGTGAATTTTAGTTGGCTTGTCTTTCTTATCATTCCTATATCAGCACTTTCCCATTTTAAATGGAAATTCACATTTAAGGTCCATCATGTGACCCCTCCAGAGACAGAGGGGAGGGGGCTGTGGTGCTGCATGCACAGAGAAAGTGGAGACATCAGTATTCCAGTCACCTGCTGCACAACATAAAGAGCACGCTCACTGTTAGACTAGACATGCAGGCGGAGAGAAGCCTGCATGTATATATATGCACAGTCAGTGCAACCTGCACAAAGAACACAGGCGTTTAACACGCTAACGATCACATCAGAAAATTACAAAGTGCCGCTGCAACGTTCTCGCCTTTTATTCTGCGCTTATACACGGAGACGCAATAACAGTGACAGTGATCGAAACTGGCCGCCGTAAATTCTGAATCCCCCACCCACCCCCTTTTTCCTCTCACTGTATATGTTTTCTTTTTCATTTTTACCTCCTTTATGATGATGGTGATGATTTCCTTCTTTGGCTATATACAGTAGAAGTGTTTATCTGTATGTCTCTAAATGTTATGATGAATTGAACAAGGTGGACCCTCTTGTAAACAAGTGTAGTGCTTTATTGGGTCGTCTACTCTCAGTTAACAGTTTTTGTATTGCCTTGTGCTTCAAATGTACTGTAATTTTGCAAACTGTTAATAAATACTTCAATCAATCAATTGAAAACACTGCAATGTGCATGCAGGTCCTGGGTGGTAGTGTGACGCGCACTGATTCTGAACCACTTCTGTTCAACTTCCTATCACAGCTGTTTGTTTATTTACACTTCATTGAGACACTTCAGCTCAGATTATAGACAATTTATTGCGAAGCTATTACAGTACATGTTAGTATGGCGGTGTGGCTCTGCTCATGTGATATCAGATGATCTGCGTACCGAGACGCAGGTCTGATATCACATTTGATATCTCCGATTATCTGTGAACTGATAATCCCCCCCCCCAAAAAAACAAAAAAAAACAAAAGCAAAACAAAGTACAGTACAGACTACAGTACACTACCATACAGTAGGCTACAGAGCACAGTACAGTATAACTATAACAATAAATGCATAGTTGCACCGCTCAGTTCACACAGGTGTGATTTTCAACCCCTGATAACACCGTTGCCGGAAGGCAAATCTGATATTTTAGCAAAAGTATAAGTAAGTGTGTGCGTGTTGCGGGTGATGGGGGGGTGGGGCGAGTACTGGGGGTTCTTCAGCACATGATTAAAAACGTAACAAAAAGGTCAGAAGACATCACAACACGGCTGCAAGTCCATCAGCAGGTTGCAATATGAGCACCTTTGCTATGACGCCAGCTAATACAGAACAGCTAAAGAAAGAGAACGAGTGGAAGGTGGAGGGGAAGAGCAGGAGGGGAGAGTTAGGGCATTCTGAGAAGAGGAGGAGAAGCTGGAGGGGGTGAGGCGGGGGCAGTGAGGATAGATATGGGTTGCACTATATACCTTTCAAAATCCCTTTGAAGCCAAGCGTTGGAATTACAGTCCCAAACAAACTGGGGAAAGTTCCTGAAACACACGGCCGTTTGATTGAAAACCATTATAGGCTTTGTTCAACAGCATATAGCGCCTGATCATATGGCTCAAATAGGGATTTTGCTCTGTAGACTTTCTTAGTATAATAAGGAGCACTAGCCTAATTAATCCATGGAAGGCTCCAAATTCAGGGAACCTGTACATCTTTCCCTCTCTGGCATAATCCTTTATTTTCAGCACAAGGTATTTATTCAGAGCCAGGTGGCGGAGAGGGTAATATTATCAGTAATATGTAATACGAGTGTAATTAAGTTCAGTAAAATGTAATAGTGGAAGCTAATGTCTCAGACAAATGCTGGCATGTTTGCAGTAACAGAGGCCCCCGAATGCTGTGCTGTCTGAGGGTGCAATGAATTAATGCACTCCCTCTGGTAAGTGGTAACAAACGGCCTCACAGAGAACACATGAGAAGCTGATGTTCCAAAATATCTCATAATGTGACAGAGACCAGGATTACTGCATGTTTTTGTGAGGGTGCCTACCCTAGGGGACACGGGGAGAACATGCAAACAGAAAGGCCCTTTCGCCAACCCCGCCTCGGGTATGGGCACTGATGACGCGGAGAGAACACGCCTCCAGCGCCCACAGCGGGAATCGAACCCAGGACCTTCTAGTGGCTGTGCCACAGTGCCCCTAAATTATTTTAGCATAGTAATAATTGGTAGAAATGTGATTATTATTGTAAAGGCACCATTCATTTGCTGCACACCTGCAGCGTGCCACATTGCCACAGGTACGTTTACTGTAAGAATATCTATATCTAATAATATATGTCTAGAGACGTTAGGTGAAATATTGGCTGATTTATTGAAAATATATGTTTTGATAATGGTAGAACTAATTTGTATATAAATGGTATATGGGACTTGGGGAGAAAGATGAAATGGGGAGAAAGATGTGGAATGACACACAGCAAAAAGGCCGTCGGGAACGGGACTCAAACCAGGTATTCATTTAGTTTCCATGTAGTTTTTGTCAGTGAAAAAAGGTAGTCGACGGGACATTTTCTCGTCTTAGTTTTACTCGACGAAACCAACACTGAGCAGCACAATAACATCTATAGCCGTGGTGTTATTATCACAAGGGCACTTTGTCAGTGACATCTCCTCCGCCGTGAGATTTATGTCGGCTGACTCGGGGGCCGCGTTATTAGCATGGAAACTGAAGGCCTGATGTGGCTGCTCTATGTGCGCGCAGCCGCGCAACATATGGGTTGGCAAGCACAATATATATGTGTGTGTCTGTATATGTCACTGCATACATACATGTAGTCTGTGTGTGCGCGTGCGTGGGTGCGTGCGTGTTCATGATTGTGCATCTTTTTTATTGAATCTATCCATGGCGTGGATGCACGATGTGTATGTCTTTGTGCGTGCCGCACATGCATTCATGCATGAATGAGTGCGAGTCTGTGTGCAGGTGAACGTTGTGTGCGAGCGTGTGTGCGCGGCCCCCCTCCTCCACCAAAGCCCAGCCAGCCGCCATCACTTGCCCCCCCCCCCCCCCCCCCCCCCGCCTGTCAGTGCTACGGGGGCCTGTGATTGGGGGGCCCTGGGCTCAGTCGCCACGGTAACAGCACCAAAGCAAACAAAAGGGGTGGAACAGAGCCGAGGGAGTATACGGTGACACAAAGGAGGGCTTGCCTATTGCCTAGCGCAGTGGAAGATTTCTGCTGGACACACACACACACACACACACACACACACACACACACCCCTCAGCTGAATGGCCAGCCAGCCAGGCAGGCAGCATCTGGGCCGATGTGTCGTGAAACCGGAGATTTTTGCTCGTATTTCGGGTTATAAAACACGACAAATACAGCTTCTGTGAAGCCGTGGGTTCTCAACCTGTGAGTCGGTGTCCCCAGCAGCACATCATTTAATTGGGTGTGGGTCCCAGATGACAGGGACAATTTAAGGACTTAAAGAAAAGAAAGTAAATTAAAAATATAATAATAATAATAATAATAATAATAAAACTTCAAAAACTGGTAAAATTGTCAAATAACAAGTTATAGAGGCAATTTGTTTTTGGAAGCTCGTCTACAAGCTGTGCACTTGTACATCTGCTATTCCTAGTGGTTATCAGGGTGGGGGGTCCCCAGTTCAATTATTTTGGGGGGTCCCGTAATGTATAATACTGTATTCCAATTGGCTTGTTTGTCGATACTGTGGTGTGTCAATGTTTTCCATTGAAAACCTATTCTCTGTCTACTCTGTACAGCCTCTCCTTAGAAATGCTTGGATTAGCATTATGTAAATGCTGACAAAAGAGAACTGAGTTTGTTAAACATTTCCGTGTTTCGCCACGCAGTGTGCCTATTATGAAGTCAGTCCCAAAGTCATTCAATTTAACCGCCGCTTATCATCATGCATTACGTTGAGTCAAAAGGTCAATGATTACTATAAAACTGAGAAAGTTTTGATCTCTTTAATTTGTCTGCATAGTCAAGCGTATACTCGACCATTCCAATCTGTATTATTTCACATCACAACCAAATGTGTTCGCCAAGATTAGCAAACGCTAATGTACACTAACCCGATTAAACCGCAAATTAAACTCCAGACCCACTAAACAACACATTATTTAGAATTATACATTTATAAGATTGGGAGGGACCGGTGGAAATATATAAGACTGCAGTCATCAAAGTGGTCGCCCCTAAACCATCTCTCCCCTCGATTTTCTTCCCCCCGACCTCACGCCGACCGCTCGGTCTGACGGTTCTTGTATTTTTTATTTTGTTTTAATAAGGTTAGAAATAAGTTTAGGGTTAGGCATAGTTTTACAGGGGTTAAGTGTAGGTATAGGGTTAGGTTTAGGCATAGTTTTACTGATGTTAAGATTAGGAATAAGGTTAGGTTTAACCGTTTAAGCATAATTTACTTAGGTCACTTTAGGAATACCAGGCCGTGCAGTTCCACCGGCTGTACGCCTGGGGCGAGATGGTAAAGGGGCGAGTCGTTTGGTATTCATCAAAGTATTCCCTAAAAAATATATATTTTTCCTTTCTTTTTTTTGGTGAAGAGCCTCAAGAGATGAAAGCAAAACATACAGGAAGTCACTTTGATAACTTAAGTCGCAAGAAGGAGGATTACTTTTTTTTAAGGAACGTCTGTGGTTGGTCCCTCCTCCTGTCTGTGTCCAGCCCCGCAACTCATTAAGAATGGCCTTGACATTAAGGGCCCTCTCTCTCTCTCTCTCTTTTAACCTGTCGGCCGCCCCGTTGCAGAGATCAAACGGACCAGGGCTATAGGTGAGGGCAGTTTCAATGGCCTAAAGCTGCTCATTCATCCTTTTTAAAGACAGGAAATCAGACTCAAATGGACTTCCAGCTCCTCCCCTCTCCTCTCTCTGCCGGACTAAAGGATCCCTTCGGAGACTCTCCGGAGGCTTTTCTTTTTTCAGCACAAGAATTTCAAGTGGCTGTGCGGGCCCTTTGAAGGGGAGGGCTGTGTGTGTGTGTGTGTGTGTGTGTGTGTGTGTGTGTGTGTGTGTGTGTGTGTGTGTGTGTGTTGGGGGGGGGGTGCAGTAAAACCGGGGATTAGTTGTGTCAAAGAAACACACCTGCATTCAATGGTGGAAAAAGTAATGTTTTACGTCAGGACTTTGGTACTCTATATTAGAAGGCTGCATATCGCTGCGTATACAATCTATATAAAAGTACTTGGTTTTACAGGGTTCTACAGGTAACGGGGGTAAAGTATGGCAGGAGAGTACGATTTCTGTCCCCAACACAGTCAGTTGTTTTTCAGCAGGTGGAGTAGAAGTAAAAGTACTGGAAATTGGAAATACAATTACCTCAAAATTGTACTTAAGTACAGTAAAAATACTTAGTTACTTTCCACAACTGTCACTTGAGCCACAATGGAACAAGACCTAATTTTATTTTATCCAAGTAGGCTACCTTGTGCTGTTTAATAATAAAGTATTCAATCAATCAATGTTTTGGATTTTAACCACTTAAACCCTGTTATACTTTGTCAACCCAGGTCCCCCATGGCTCCAGTCGTCTGTGCTTGACCTCCTCCTTGTGTTTCCATCGACAACAAACCTCTTCTGTGAAAATAGCCTATCTACAAGCTCACAACAACTTGCAAGGAGATGCGCTGTGAGCATGTAGATTTATTATTTTGGCCAAATAGTTCATGTGGTTAACCCAATAACCCATAGCAAACTGTGAGAACAAACAGTTACAACAAGCTGTTTAACAGCAATGTATCATGGCGACTAAAACTATGGAGAAACGTGTTTGTCGACCACATAAATAAAAACTAAGCTATGATGACTATAAAACTAAGACTAAATATGTTGGGAAATTATGGCAATTCCATCAACAAATAAACTAAAATGTTAGGGAGGGACATGATTAAGTAATGTCCATTGCCCACTGGAGTGGTATTTTCTTTTCTTTGTTTTTGCCATCAAAGATGTGGTACAACTGAGCTATAATATATGTTACAAGGTTGTTCACCGGTGATGAACCACAGTATCAGTATCCAGCTGGCCCCAGGGCTGTTTGTTACATAAATACAGCCACCGACTGCACAGCTGCATAACCTTATACTCAGCTCTCTCTCTCTCTCTCTATCTCTCTCTCTCTCTCTCTCTCTCTCTCTCTTTTGTCTCCCGCTTCTCCTCCAGCCCGTCTACCCCCCCCCATCTCTGCATGTATATGTCCGCCTCTTTCTTTGACAGGTATATGAATGATTGATATCGGTGCTATGCCTGCTTGGTGAAATGATGTTTCCAATTTTAGCCTCCCCTCACCGGGCACTGCAGCAGCAGCAACAGGTAAATTGGACGCCGGGATCAGGAGTCCATCTGTAAATAGGCGCAGATAAATTATTTTCAGTGACAGCCCCTAGATATATGAGTGATGCAGCATGTTGTTACAACACTGCATGCGATATATTGGCATGCGGTCTGAAAATGCATGAAAGCCATTATATATACATGCATGTCGTAGGCTGTACTGCTTGCTCTCCGTGAGATTGTGTGCCGTCCGTGCATGCTTATGGAAATATGTGCAAATGCTTGCACACACTTGCACATGCATGCATGTGTGCAGGAGGGTCTGTTTTTATTGATGTAATTTATTTTAGAACATCTCCATGTCATGTTAGCGTGTCAATGTTTCATATATCCCATGTAATTATTTCTGTGGCATTTCGATGTTTAGCAGTCCTGACTGGATCAGTGAAACACTGAGAATAGAAAGGAAATGAAGAAGGCAACCATTCGTAGCATGACATTGACATTTAGAGGCCTTTACTTTTGAAGCATTTTGCTGTCGCTTTCTCTCCAGGGTGAGTGTTGTTATAAGTGCAACGGTAGAAGAACCTTAACCCATTTTTTCTGAAGAAAAAACGTATGTTGCTAATGCTATATTAGTGGTTTTCAGAACGTTTTCATGTCAAGGACCCCCAAAATTATTATTTGGCTGCGGGCCCCGCATCTCAAAATATTTTGTTCCAGGGAGTGGGGACCCCCAAGAAGCAAAGATTTGAGTTAAAGATTTTAAAAATCGAAAATGATTTTTCGAATAAATATATAGCAGATATACAAGCTCATAGCGCAGCATAAAATGACATGCTATATGAGCTTGTATATCTGTATACAAGCTTGCAACCTTGTGCAGTTATACCAAGACAATAGTTATGGGTAGGCTAAAGAATAGAGCAATTGAAGCCAGGGAAATAAAGTAAAATAAAGTACTAATAAAATAAAAGTACTATGCGAAACATACTGTACATAAGGTACATAGTCAAAATAGAAACGATGCAGAAATGCTTCTTGTGCAAGTAGAGAAACTGTCAGTGTGACCTTGGAGTGGCTGGTTCTGGTTCCTGCCAGTGTGACCTGCATGCATTCACCTGCAGTCATGCCTATACAGTCTTTAAGCCAGCTCACTACAGTGTTTGCCAGCTTTTACTGACCCTCTGCTTTGTTTTCTAGACAGCTGAGTTTTTGCCCAGCCCTTGACCGACTACTACTTTATTTCCCTGGCTTCAATTGCTCTATTCTTTAGCCTACCCATAACTATTGTCTTGGTATAACTGCAGTGTTTGCCAGCTTTTACTGACCCTCTGCTTTGTTTTCTAGACAGCTGAGTTTTTGCCCAGCCCTTGACCGACTGCCCTCGCTGACTGCCCTTTTTGGATTTTGACCTTTTGCTTGTCCACTGTTTAGAGTTTTTGCCTGCTCCTAGCTTGCCTGTCTGACCTTTTGAACAATACAAATCCATTTCAGTGCCTTTTGTGTCTGCATCTGAGTCCTTTCCATGCGAGGCTGACACACATAGCAGCAGATATAGAGCGAGAGTCTCCTGTGCAGGTGAGAGACCATTTAGCGGCACATATCAAACATAAACGTGTATACATGAGTGATTGTGCGAGTGCAGCAACTGTGGAGTGCAAACATCATATACTGTGGTGTGATTGATTGATTGAAGTATTTATTAACAGTTTGCAGAATTACAGTACATTTCAAGCACAACTCAATACAAAAACTGTTAACTGTGAGTGGACGACACCATAAAGCATTACACTTGTTTACAACAAGAGGGTCCACCGTTTAATTCATCATAACATTTAGAGATGTTCAAATAATACACTTCTATATAGCCAAAAACAGGAAATGAGCATAAAGGAGGTAAAAAAGGGGAAAACATATACAGTGAGGGGGAAAAGGGGTGTGTGGGGGATTCAGATTTTACGGGGGCCAGTTTCGAATTGCAGCCATCCGTAGGTGTCCTTTGAGAGCGGTTTTGAAGGAGTCAAGGGTTTCACATGTCTTAATGACAGTCGGCATGTCAAGACTGACATAGGTAGTTGTTGGTGTATTTGTCACATTACATTTGTACATGGAAGTTTTCTTCTTCACTCTTGACTTTGCATTCAGAAACTGCAATGACTAAAAGTATAAAACGAGAAGATGAGTGACTTTTGAGAAGGTATAGGGAAATAAATGAACTGAAGAAATGTAAATGGTTGCTATAGTATACTGGAAACCCTAAATAACTTTCTCATATCACACATGCTTTGCTATTTTTGTGTAAAGACTTTCTTCCCTTTGTCCCTCTATCTTTCTAAGCTCACGAGGCCAGAAAATGGGTCATTTTAATCATCCGAATCTCATAAAGCAACCGGGCCAAGTTATCTAGCAGATACATGTAGGTCAGAGTCCATCTTGGCTCCCGCACTTGGTCTCCGGTCCACAGCGTTCCCTTAGCTGTCACTCGTGATTAATCTACTAATGGCCACATGCAAATTCTCTAAATAGGGCCCTCCTGGAAGTGAGTGCACAACTAATGGCTGTCGGCGGGGAAATGTTTAGCCACGTCATGCATATGTATGAGCTCCAATATTTAGCAGCCACGGCGCTTTGGATCGCTATCTGCAAAATGAGTGGGCTGACATGTAGGCTACGGTGGTCCAGCGCTTTGGAGAATTAGTGGCTGACCACCTGTCTTTGTTTCTAGCATGAGTAACAGATGGAGAAAACAGCCTGCAGAACACGGGTGTCTTCCAAAATATCTGTCAAAACGGCACCGTCTTCCCTGCAGTAGATCGCCTGACGTCTTCCCGATAAATGGTCATATGGAAGTTATGTTTGCCCCGTGTTGTCTTGACAGATATTGACGGGTTTAATCCTAGCCGACGTGTCCTTGAGCAAGATGGTGAATCCCCTTCATGAATGATTTAACTCTTCAAAAGAAAAGAGCATCAGGACTCATGGTGGATAGAATGTGACATTGCATTTACAAACATTGTGATGCTGGACCAATGACTGATGGGCAAAACTGTTAGCTGTTTGCATGTGTATATCACGGGCAGTCTGTACAGATATGACACAATCTGTTGACATGTTTACTGTCCACCCAGCTGTCAAATAGCCCCCTTTGTTTCCTTTCCGAGTGATTGAGATCTCATTTTGTAAGCAAAGCACTTTAGTTTGCAACCGTTTCAGGATAATATATATCCATGGTGACTTTATTTTCTTCCAGGGGTCATTTAGTAACAGCATGGGAATGAATGTTTAGTGGTGGTCTCTTTCTGACACAGAGTGTTACATACTGTATGTGCCTGGATGAAAGGAGGAGGAATAATGATCGTCCAGATGAGCCTGGCTAGACGTTCTTTTAGTGTGAAATTAATATTCATTAGAAGCTTGCCCTTGCTTCTTCACAAGTCCCAAAACACAAATAATCACTAAAAGTCTCCGGGACACATCTGCTGCTGCCATGTGCCTCGGGTAGTATTTATAGTGGATCACATCAATGAAGAAATCTTTAGATTAGGACCAGGAAATTGCTTCTGTCAAGCCCACTCAACAGGAGGCAGATAGCTCTTGCTTTGAAATTGAGTCACAATTTAACAAAAGACAAGAAAAGGAGTGGTAATCTAACATGGCATCTTGATAACATTTTTTTTCCATGGAGACGAGGCATATGATATGCTCCGGCAGCAGGACTGTGCATTGTGCATTTCCCAGTAGCAGTTTTGTAAAACATACATGATTAAATTGTGTTCACACTATACTGGTCATGGTGGTGACTGGTTGAGAAAAGATGCTCGGCTCATTAAGTATGGCCACTGGTGAGCCACACCCAAATGACATCCAGCTGGTGGAAAAAGTACTCAAATTATCTCAAAGTATCCATACCCTATTGTAGAAATACAAAAAAACCAAGTCTGTTGCAAGTACAAGTTCGGTATTCAAAATTGACTTGAATAAAAGTACTGGCATCATTACTTAAAGGACAACTTATTTGTTTTCAACCAAGTTGTTATTAGAGAAGGTCAAAGATTTGTATTATTCAATTTTTTGCTGCTTTCTTTCGTTTTAGTGATTTTAGCTGTTTTTAACAGGGGTGGGGGGGGGGGGGGGGGGGCATTCCAACATGGGGCTAAATATGTATTTTCTGTACAAAAGAATTATGGTGATCCAGCATTAAAAACAAAATTACCTTATTTTAGCTTCCGTTGCTAGACCCCATTGGGCTTCCATTGTAGCAACAGCCAAAATCATAATCCTCGGCCGCGCACACGGTCATTAGTGGTCTTACGGTTAAGAATGGGATAAGTACGATGTTCGGAGCTTAATAAAACATTAATTTGAGCTGCCGCTAACCATATCAATGGTTAGAACCATGAAGTTATATGTCTGCGTTATATTAAATAAAATAAATAAATAAAGGTCCTGTACCTGCGACAGTAAGTCTTTACACTGGAAACGAACTGTATTGTAGAGCAAAAAGAAAACAAAACTATAGAGCACCGAAGTCTGACTTCACTTTCAGTAGAGGGCGCCAATACACAGGTTCATGTATTTTTTAATTTGCATTGTAATCCCCATAGGGCGATTTTAGGTCGCTTCATATAAGAACTGCAGTGTTTGAAAAATAAACCGACCAATAAACCTTTCTTTCTGTCAGGTGGCTGTGCGTCGTGAATGATGTCCATTCATATTTGATACCGCCAGTTTCTGGAGAAAATGGAATTAATGTGGCCGCAAAAGCCTTGAAACTACATATGAAGGCAATGTCCTGCTAATATATGTCACACCCAGCTGTCAACACATCTGCTTCCCCTACCCGAAGTTCTTCCTTCGGTCAAACTAGGACCTCAGGTCTTAAATGCAGGGATAAATGCTAAATTAACTCTGTTGCTCGCTGTTTCAAATTGAGATGGAGGGTAAGTTGCTCACTCTGTTGGCTACCTTTATGTTGGAGTGGGGAAAGATTTATTTTTCTAAGAACTTCAGACATTCCTTTTGTAACCACTTGAATGGCCAATACCTGCTGTGGTGGTTGTTGAATTTGAATGGTCTAATAATTCTATACAGGATTAGTCCTCTGTGCCCGCACAGCTAAATACATAAAGTAACTAAGTACATTTACAATGTACTATGT
The DNA here is from genome assembly GCF_963924005.1 of Protomyctophum bolini. Taxonomy (NCBI): domain Eukaryota; kingdom Metazoa; phylum Chordata; class Actinopteri; order Myctophiformes; family Myctophidae; genus Protomyctophum; species Protomyctophum bolini. Next base: position 25,741,066 of record NC_137871.1, on the reverse strand, counting down.
GTACTTAAATACATTGTTTTGTATATTATTATTACAAAACAAAACAAAAGCACTATAATACATTTCGGCCATTTGAAAATAGCAGATCTACAAGCTCACTGTTAGGTTGCGCACAGGTTGTGATAAACAACCATGCTATTTCGTGCTCATACCCAGGCACCCAGCCAGGCACCCAGACACCCAGCCAGGCACCCACACACATAGCTCCGTAAGGGAGTGGTTGCACCACTCAAAAACGGGCCTGTTGTATATGTCAAGTTTCACCCCCTCCTTTTCTGTGCTAAAATTCGTTTTGGCTTCGAAATAAATTATAATAATCACAGGAGCATGCGTGTGTGTGTGTGTGTGTGTGTGTGTGTGTGTGTGTGTGTGTGTGTGTGCGTGCGTGTGTGCGTGCGTGTGTATATGCGTGTGCGACTGTGCGTGCGTGCGTGTGTGTTCGCGCAGGGGGCAACTACTGAAATATCAGCCAAATGGGAAAAGAGGAAATTCAATGCAGAGGCAAGCTAAGCCGACTAACCAAACTCACATTGTGTTCCAACACAACGTGCTTTTAGCTAATGTGTTAGTCAGTCTGACGTGAAGGTTGAGAAAAGAGGGCATGATGGGGTGGACAGGACAACAGAGAAGACCTAAGACCTTATAGACTACACAACACACAGCGCCTCATGTGTGTCGGGTGACCTTTTGTTCAGAGCAGGGCTCAGTTCTGCAGGAGTGCACAGCCAAATAAACAGTCAATGTTCCCAAATAATGGATTTCTCTCCTCTTGGCTTGGCTCAAGTAACATCCAGCCAGAATGTATAAAAAAAAATTCTGTGGGGTTTTATTGGTGATACTTAGCAGTGTGGCCTTAAGAAGACTATATACTCCATCTCACATAAATAACTGGTTTTCGATCAGTGAGCACGAAATTATGATCAAACTGGGGACCGAGGTTATTTGATGTTTAAGCATCAGCTTCCCAGAATGTCTCTCAAATGTGATTCTCGGCTCAATAGTTATGAGTGTCGCATCGTATCATGGCATTGCTGCTGTGACAGGGCTGGTCTCAACCTCCCCAGCAGGCAGTGCCCCTGTCTCCTCGACCTCCTTTAATCTATCTGACTTTTAGTCAACTGCGGGGGCCAATACTTTATCGGCTTTCTGACAACCCCGGTAAAGATCATTACGACTACACATTGTGCGGCTGAACCCCAGTCCCCATTCCTCACTCTTTGCCCTTTGACCTTATTCCAGTACCCTCTCCATTAAAAGCCAGTTATGACTATGACGGCTGAAATGTATTTAACAAGTCTGTCATCGCCAATGCTTTAGTTAGTGTTCACAAGGCCAATCGAATGTGAAATGGCCTACTGTGGTGTTGAAACCCCCAGCGGTGAACTTTCAGGTTGAGGGGATTTCGGTGGTGGTGGAGGGGCTGGACAGGTTGCTCCAGCGAAGAGGCGGGGAGCCTCGGCTCGGCACCTTTGAAATCCTTTCAAGTGGAAAATGTGTCTGGCTTTCTCACACAACAATTAAGGAGTCCTTACACTATATAAAACACGTCTCGACAAGTAAAAACGGCCCAGCTGAATCGTCAAATGAAAACAAAGCTCAATGTTGATGAGGTGAGGCCATTTGATTTGGTCGATTGCTTTATTAATCCCCCAAGGGGGACATTTATTAAGTGCATTTGTTTCAGATTTCCCCCCTTCCATACTTGACGATTTGATTAAGAGAGATGGCGTGGAGAGGTTAAATAAAAGGTGATGTGCTAGTATGGGTCCCAAGCTGGATTCTAACTCGGGTCATTGTGGCTATTGTGTACATGGTTTTTCTGCAATTAGACTCCAGCACACATTACAATTGATTTACCCCATCAAGGCAGACAGTATCAACTAAAAATTCATTTCTCAACACGTGCACTGCCAGACGGAGTTCTGTAATCAGTGGCACCTGTGTTCTGACGGACGCGCAGATATGGGAATCAAACTGGTGAGCTTCATTTTTATTGGCTTTTATTGATGTGGGCCTCGACATGTCATCACGCAGCACGTTTGTTTTCAGGAAGTAATTAAAAAAAAGTATGGACTTTTGATATAAAAACACAAAAATTAGGCATTTATTGTTATGCCCATATGATGACCACGGATATGGTCTAAAAGTGTGAAAAACATATTTTTCATTTCACTACAATTTTAAACATTACAGAAAGTGAACTGCCAAACATAAACATTCCTAACTGTAGACATTACAATGGGCCGACAGGAACATACCCAAACACAGGATTTAAATAGATTAGGGATTAATATGACACAGGTGAACTCAACAGACAATTAAGACACAATTGGCTAAGGGACTAACAGGACACAGGTGAGAGATTAGTATTAATCACGAGTCAAGGCAGGTAAAGAGTAGACAGACAGGAAACATTAGGAACAATAGGACTACTACACAACCAGTAAGACGCGCAAACGCGGGAAGCGAACGCAGCTCGTACATATTTGGGTTTTGTCTGTCTGTGTGTCTGTCTGTCTGTCCCGCTTTTGTGCCCATATATGGAGCTGAGTGATTACGTCACCATGACTCAGCCATAACCATATAAGGAGTCCCCATCACTCAGCTCCATATATGGGCACAAAGGTGGGACACACACACACACACACACACACACACACACACACAGACACACACAGACAGACATGATCTGCTAGGTCTCATAGTAAGTGCTCACTGCGTTCGCAATAAGATATGGAGCACCAAGGCAACCACAGAGGAACACATACACAACTAATACAGAAACATACTGAACAACAGAAACATAGGCAAAAGGTCAAGTCTAAAGCCATAGTCCAAGGGCAGAGGTCAGAAGATAACTGTCTTGACAAAAGCACAGCTGAATGTCAACCTAAGCTGTTTGACTACGTGATCAGACCCCTCTATGACAGCAGGTGATCAGAGGGAGAGTCTCCTTATAACTAGGCCCTACTGAAACATTACAGTAGCAGTAGCCTATATATACTTCAGTTGACCAGTAGGCTATGCCCCAGCCCCCAGGGTCCAACACCAAATCTATTTTTGCCAAATGTACCCACCTCCCACTCATCCCTTTTCCCCCATACCGTACATGTTTTTCCCTTTTTTACTTTCTTTATACTGTATGATGATTTCCTGTTTTCTTTTTTTTAATAGAATTGTACATTTGTACGTCTTTAAATGTTCTGATGAATTGAAAATGGTGGACCCTGTGTAAACAAGTCGTGTGCTTTTCATGAAGTAACATTTTTGGTATTGACTTGTGCTTTCGTTTGAAATGTATCCATTCTACATAATGGAGTTGGAACAGCAGAGGTTCAGGAGGCAGAGAAACACACATTGACCCTGCCCTTCACGCCACTCTCCGCCCTCCACGCCATTCTACCCCGTCCCTACTTGTAGTGGCTTGTGTGCTGCGTCGCACACAAGCCACTTTCCTACAGGCTTTTGCATCCCACCTCCACTGCATTCACCTCCATAGTAGCTCCTTTCCCTGCTCCCCTCAAAGGAGCTTTATTGGCACTAGAAATCCTACATCCACATCGCTAAAGTGGAACGAACGATTAAAACAAAACTCCCCCTCTCCCATTTCTCAGGTTCCTGCTGGGGGTGACCGTCCATGCGTGCCGTAAGACGAACGCCATACTACGAACGCCATACGACGAACGCCATACTACGAACGCCATATGACGAACGCCATACGACGTCCTCCCCAAAGACTTCAGAGTCGGCGACCCCCCCTGGAACCCACACATTTCATTAATTAAGTAATTAATTCATATATTGTGTTTCATCAGACTGCGAAATAAAAAATTAAATCACTCACTTTCAACCCAGAATGGGGACGCAGGGTTCATGTGGTTAATCTCGTCTCGAGTGCACACATTGTGTCCAGTTAGCTCAGTCGGTAGAGCACTGATCTCGAACAACAAGGTCATGCATGGTCCAGGGTTCGATCCCAAGCACTGCCAACTCAGCGAATGAGTAGCGCGGCTTTGGTGTGGCATGTCGTGCAGTTAGTACTGGGAGCTGATGGTAGGTGTAAGGTGTTAAACTCCACTAAAGCAATCCATCTCCCAGGGGCCATGAATGTGTCTAGTGCATTGCGAAACAGGGATAGACTCCTGCGGTGACCTGCGCTCTGGCTGAAATCGACAATAAGTCTCTCCAACCTAGTCCAGGGGCCGAATGAGATGTCGGTACCACTAAAAGGGACAAGACATGTGTGGTATCATTTTGTTCGTCTGACATCCAGGAATGAGAAAATGTGTGATAGCAGTTTCAGAAGGGCAGCTGAATACAATTTTAGTGGTATGCTACTATGCTGTGATTATGCAAAAAAAAAAGCAAGTACATGAGTATGCAAATGCATGCATCCCCATTCTTGTGATTTCATGTATGCAAGTATACACGTGACATAATGCATACAGTACATGTAGAACTGCTTTTGCAGCACATGTATTTACTGTGTAAATACAGTACTTGCTCATCGTGCCATACTCACACACACACGCACGCACGCACGCACATCCTCCTCATCCATCTACGAACCCTACAAACACAATTTTCACAGATCACACTACGGTACTCACACGTGACACACACAAACACACAAACCGCTGTGTGTGTTTGAATCAATCACCTGGCTTATGAGAGCAGTAATGATGTTGCCCAAGTTAATGAGAAAGGTGACATGCTCATGAAGGCGGTAAATGACACTAATCAGTGAAATGTCCCACTGATGTGCCTGTAACAAGCCATCGTGACCACGAATGAACCATCCATTACTCTGGCTTTTAAATTGATGTAGTATGTGTTAAATGCAGTGTGTGTGCATAGATGTTTTTCAGATCCTGTTGAGGGTCATAATTTAAATGAACCTCAACCATGATTGAGGGCATATTACTCTCAATTGCAAAATGCCCTTACCAAAAACAAAAATAATCATCAACAAACCCTGTGGTACATTTTGAAGGTTAAGGGCTCCATTCTCGGCACTGCTAAACCCCTTATCCCTAAACGTCTTTGCCTTTTATATACCACATATACAGTACATGTTGGCTCTGATGCAGCCTGACAATGTGTTCCATCCATCCATCCATCTTCAACCGCTCATCCGTAGTCGTGTCGCGGGGGCAACAGCTCCACCAGAGAGCTCCAGATTTTCTCGACCAGAGCAACATTAGTGACTTCCACCTGGGGGATTCCGAGACGTTCCAAGGCCAGTGAGTCGATGTAATCCCTCCATCTGCGCCTTGGTCTGCCCCGGGGTCTCCTCCCATTGGGACGTTCATCGAGGACCTCCCTAGGGAGACGCTCGAGAGTGTCAGGAATACAGTCTGAGCCTTGGGTCTGGGCTTGCCTGTGGGTGTGACTACACTTTAGTTGTTGCTTTTTGTGCTTCTGCCCTGACTAATTGTCATTTCTTGTCATTCCAGTGCCGTCACTCCCACTCATCTGCTCACTCTCAATCAGCCAATCTGAGTGGAGCTTCACACCTGCACTCTGTTCGTTTGTCACACTCAGTCTATTTAAACCCTGCTTGTCTCTTTGTTCTCTGCCAGATTATATCTCCTGTGTCCCTGTGCACTCTGCTCCAGTCCCACCAGTTTATGCCTGTTTTTGTGCTTTGTTCTCTGACCACCTGCCTGGATTCTGACCTCCCTTTTTGCCTGCCGATTTGGATTTGTTTGCCAGTGTTTTTTGTGGATTCGTTTTCATGGACTTGTGTTGGACTACATCTTCCTGTGAACTGACTCAATTAAAACTCTGTTTAACCTTCACCTGTTTCCGTCCGCTTCTGGGTCCTAAAATCATATCCTGACATTATAATCTGGCCAAGATGGACCCAGCGGGAATTGAACAGCTCCGAACCATTTTGGACCGACAGTCTGTCGCTCTGGGAGAGCATCATGATGAGTTGTCCAATATTGGAACTACACTGAATTCGTTTGGATCCGCCATGACAGTCATGACAAACCAACTCCAGCAACTCCAGGTACAAGTTCAGTCAACTGCCCCTTCTGCACCAGTTTCTCATCCCATACCAGCTCCACCTGCTCTGCCAACTCGAGAACCCCGCCTGCCTACTCCACAACCTTATGCAGGTGAACCAGGTACCTGTAGATCCTTTTTGACACAGTGCTCACTCAGCATCGAATTACAGCCTCTGACTTTTACTACTGAACGAGCAAAAGTTGCTTTTGTTATCACACTGCTTACTGGTCGGGCCAGAGAGTGGGGAACTGCTGTTTGGGAGGCCGGTTCTCCATTCTGCAATGATTTTCAAGACTTCACAGAGGAAATGCGCAGAGTTTTTGATCGTTCCATGCATGGCAGAGAGGCGGCCCGTCAGCTGCTGCAGAGCCGCCAGGGACGCAGATCTGTTTCCGATTATGCCATAGATTTTAGCACCCTTGCTACTAACTGTGGTTGGGGAGCTGAGGCACTTTTTGATGTTTTTTATAATGGCCTCGCTGAGAACATCAAAGATGAGATCGCCACTCGTGAACTGCCTAAGACCTTTAATGAGCTGGTTGAGTTGGCTATCCGTGTGGACAAGCGGGTGGCTCAGCGCCACCGTGAGAGAGACAGCCACAGTACGTCTGGGTTTTCAACCAGTTCAGCCCCCCCATGTCCTTCAAGCCCTGAGCCGGTTTCTGTACCGTCTGTGGAGCCCATGCAAGTGGATCGTACACATCTGACTTCAGCTGAGAAACAGAGAAGGAGAGAGGCCAAGGCGTGTCTGTACTGTGGCACAGTAGGACATTTCATTGCTACCTGCCCGGTAAAAGGGAACGCTCGCCAGTAGACCGGGGAGTACTGGTGAGCGTGACCCCTGTTCAAAGTTCCCCAACATTGCGTACTCTGTTGCCTGCTACATTGACCTGGGGGGGTCAGCAACTCCCCCTTTCCGTGTTGGTGGACTCTGGTGCTGACGAGAGTTTCATCGACACTGGGTTGGCTGCACAGTTGGGCGTTTCCATCACCGCTCTACAGTCACCACGGCAGGCCAATGCACTCAATGGGAAGAAGCTCGCCAGTATTTCCCACATCACAGCCCCGGTGAGTCTTCTTTTATCTGGCAATCATCATGAGGAGATAGCCCTGCATATTATTGACTCACCTATGGCTCCTATAGTTTTAGGTCATCCCTGGTTGGTTAAACATAATCCTCATATTAACTGGGTTATGAATACCATTGTGGGTTGGAGTGATTTTTGTCACTCACACTGTCTCCGCTCTGCCCAGTGTTCTGTCCCCCCCCCTATAATCACTCAGGAGGACTTTCCTGATCTGTCTGCAGTCCCACCTGAGTATCTGGACCTTCGACCAGTATTTAGCAAGTCCCGGGCCCTATCTTTACCACCTCATCGCCTCTATGACTGCCCTATTGATCTGTTGGAGGGAACTAGCCCCCCCCCGGGGTCGCCTTTACTCACTAGCGCCGCCTGAGGTCAGGGCAATGAATAAGTACATTAGTGAGTCACTGGCAGCTGGAATCATCCGGCCCTCCTCTTCACCTGCAGGGGCAGGTTTCTTTTTTGTGAAGAAGAAGGACGACTCTCTTCGCCCATGCATTGACTATAGAGGGTTAAATGATATCACTGTAAAGAATTGTTATCCGTTACCCCTCATGTCCTCTGCTTTCGAACTGATACAGGGGGCTACTGTGTTCACCAAGTTGGACCTTCGCAACGCGTACCATCTGGTTCGCATTCGTGAAGGAGATGAGTGGAAAACAGCGTTCAACACTGCATCTGGACATTATGAGTATCTTGTTATGCCGTTCGGATTGACAAATGCCCCCGCAGTTTTTCAGAGTATGGTGAACGATGTGCTACGGGACATGGTGGGCCAATTTGTATTCATTTACCTCGATGACATTTTGATTTTTTCCCAGTCTGTCCAGGAGCATGTCCAGCATGTCCGTCGGGTGCTTCAGAGACTGTTGGAGAATCAACTTTATGTCAAGGCGGAGAAGTGCTCATTCCATCAAACTACAGTGTCTTTCCTGGGTTTTGTCGCCGGTGCAGGAGGAGTCCAGATGGATGAAGCGAAAGTGAAAGCGGTGGTCGACTGGCCCACCCCTCAAAACCGTAAGGACGTTCAGAGATTTTTGGGATTCGCCAATTTTTATAGGCGTTTCATAAGGGATTACAGTAAGATTGCTGCACCTCTCACAGATCTTACTTCTACCAAGATTAGGTTTTGCTGGTCAGACGGAGCCAGCAAGGCGTTTAATCTACTCAAAGGACTTTTCACTACTGCACCCATTTTGACACTTCCCGACCCCTCCCTCCAGTTCATTGTGGAGGTGGATGCCTCAGATGTTGGTATCGGTGCAGTGTTGTCCCAGCGTTCTGAGAGGGATCACAAGATTCACCCCTGTGCCTTTTTCTCCCATCGATTAGACTCCACCGAGAGAAACTATGCTGTCGGGGACCGTGAGTTGCTGGCAGTGAGAATGGCTTTGGAGGAGTGGCGTCACTGGCTTGAGGGCGCCTCTGTCCCATTTGTCGTCTGGACGGATCATAAGAATTTGGAGTACCTCAAGACGGCCAAGCGCCTAAGTTCTCGTCAGGCACGGTGGTCGTTGTTTTTTGCTCGCTTTAATTTTGTTCTGTCTTTCAGACCCGGTTCCAAGAATGGAAAGCCTGATGCTTTGTCTCGACAGTTCTGCAAATCAGAGGAAAGTAAGAGACCAGACACAATTCTTCCTTCACAATGTTTTGTGGCTGCAGTAACCTGGGATGTTGAAAAAGCAGTACGTAATGCGCAGCAACAGGAGTCAACCCCTGCAAACTGTCCCGCTAACATGTTGTTTGTTCCGAGCAACACACGCTCCCAGGTCCTCCAGTGGGGCCATTCTTCACAGCTCGCATGCCATCCTGGTGTCAGAAGAACCATGGCATTTCTACGTCAGCGCTTTTGGTGGCCGTCTATGACAGAGGATGTCAGGACCTTTGTTGCTGCCTGTTCAGTCTGTGCTCGAAATAAGAACTCCAACCAACCTCCTGCGGGTCTGCTGCAGCCTTTGCCCGTACCACAACGCCCTTGGTCCCACATTTCTCTGGATTTTGTGACTGGACTTCCCCCCTCCGATGGTAACACTGCTGTTCTTACGGTAGTAGACAGGTTTTCAAAATCTGCTCATTTCATTGCTCTTGAGAGCTTACCTTCTGCTAAGAAAACAGCTGAACTCATGATTGACAATGTTTTCAAGATTCACGGCTTATGTGTTGATGTGGTTTCTGACAGAGGCCCCCAGTTTATTTCACAGTTTTGGAGGGAATTCTGTAGACTTCTGGGTGCTACAGTTAGCCTGTCGTCTGGATACCATCCTCAGACAAATGGACAGACGGAGCGGGCCAACCAGGACTTGGAACGGGTGCTTCGTTGTGTGGCCTCTCAAAATCCATCCTCCTGGAGTCAGCGTTTGGCATGGGTTGAATATGCACACAATTCACTACCGGTATCCTCCACTGGGCTGTCCCCTTTTCAATGTTGTCTTGGCTATCAACCCCCTCTGTTTCCATCTCAGGAGGAGGAGGCCAGAGTTCCATCTGTCCAGGCCTTCATCCGCCGGTGTAAGAGGACCTGGAGGAGAGCTCGCTTAACTCTCCTTCGTCATGGGGAGCAGGTGAGGAAGGCAGCGGATAGACGCCGCACCAGAGCACCTCGATACCGATGTGGTCAGAAGGTTTGGTTGTCCACTCGTGATCTTCCATTGAGGTCATGTTCACGGAAGTTGGCTCCCCGGTTTATTGGTCCCTACCCCATCATTAAGATTATCAGTCCTTCAGTGGTAAGACTCAGACTGCCTAATTCTCTTCGTCGTGTTCACCCTACGTTCCATGTGTCCCGGATCAAGCCTGTTCTCCATAGTCCTCATGCACCACCATCCCCAGCCCCACCGCCTCCACGGCTTATCGATGGGTCTCCTGCCTACACTGTTCGCCAGCTGTTAGATTCCAGACGCCGTGGCAGAGGTATGCAGTACCTTGTTGACTGGGAGGGTTACGGTCCGGAGGAGAGAACTTGGGTTCCTGCTAGAGACATTCTGGACCGGTCTCTCATCCAGGATTTCCATCGTCAACATCCTTCTCATCCATCAGTGATGCCAGGAGGCATCCGTCAGGGGAGGGGTACTGTCAGGAATACAGTCTGAGCCTTGGGTCTGGGCTTGCCTGTGGGTGTGACTACACTTTAGTTGTTGCTTTTTGTGCTTCTGCCCTGACTAATTGTCATTTCTTGTCATTCCAGTGCCGTCACTCCCACTCATCTGCTCACTCTCAATCAGCCAATCTGAGTGGAGCTTCACACCTGCACTCTGTTCGTTTGTCACACTCAGTCTATTTAAACCCTGCTTGTCTCTTTGTTCTCTGCCAGATTATATCTCCTGTGTCCCTGTGCACTCTGCTCCAGTCCCACCAGTTTATGCCTGTTTTTGTGCTTTGTTCTCTGACCACCTGCCTGGATTCTGACCTCCCTTTTTGCCTGCCGATTTGGATTTGTTTGCCAGTGTTTTTTGTGGATTCGTTTTCATGGACTTGTGTTGGACTACATCTTCCTGTGAACTGACTCAATTAAAACTCTGTTTAACCTTCACCTGTTTCCGTCCGCTTCTGGGTCCTAAAATCATATCCTGACAGAGAGGCAATGTGACAATGTGTTGCGGGTTCAAATCCCGATCCTGACGACCATTGCTGGGTGTCTGACACTCCCCATCTCTCTCTCCCTGATCCACTACATCCAATTGTAAACTTGCTCAGAACAGTATCTATCTCGGGCCAAGAAATAGACACTCATAATGGGAAGGCATATCAGGTTTTTAGAGTATTTGCTGGGAGATTAATTGTAAATGACATAATTCCATAATAGATCTGAGACTTTGTAATAACATGTATAGGGAAGGGGAGAGCAAGAGAGAGAAAGACATGTAAAAATATGCTCATTTGAGACAGGAAACTGGTAATTGGAAAACAGTCAGCCTTATTTGCACTAGATGTCCAGTTCACTGGCAGCCCTAGTGATCGCTTTCCTTCCTCTAAGATGATTGCCAATCAGCCGATCTAGTTTCCCCCTATATCTAAATATTAATAGTCTCCATTACAGTCAGGAAAATGACTTTCATATATCCCATCACCCCTTTCTGATGGGATTAGATTTTAATCAAGGTATTAAATGTGTCAGACAGTCTATTCTTGCAGATTGGGGTACTGCGGTGTGGGACTGGATCTTTGTTATGAGACATAGTAGATGCAAGAGTTTATTTTCTAAGAGGCATCTGGATGGTATCAACATGGACGCCAAATGTCACTTGGCTTGCACTCCATTTCATAAAACAGTAATGTTCTGATTACTGGGCTAGTACAAGTACAAGTGCAAGGCACCTACAGAAATATTATTTGGAATGTGCGAACCATTGACAACCCAGAAAAGCTCAACTAGGCCAAGTCTGCATATTTAATCTAATGGAAGTGGGTGAGAGTTGGCACACTTGACTCCCATAAAGGTTTGTTGCCCCTCCCTGGCTGGCCAGCTCAAGTTGCTCTGGAAAAGAGCACAAGGTCAATTTGACATGCATTGTAAAAAGGTGTTTATTGAATTCAAACTGGTGGTGATTGTCACAGATTAGTATGAAAACCTGCAAAACATGTCCGTCGCTCCGCCGTCACGCCTACATATATGGTTGTCAGTCCATCACACCTCGTCACATTACGCCTCGTGACACATCACGCCACCATATATGGCCATCAGTCCATCATGCCTCGTGACACGCTTCATATATGGCCGTCTCCATATATGTAGATTACGACACTGACCTCATCAAACCCTGGATAGCCATACATGGAGAAGACTGAATCATGTTGATCTGCATATATGTAGCCGGCCAGCAACTCTACATCTGACCTCAAACCCTTAGATCTCCATATATGGAGCTGACCTTCTGACTTTCCATATGTTTCTCCTTCGCCACCCGTCCTTTCTCTTTGATGTCTCTCTTTTGACTGATACTGTCCATTCAAACTCTAGACGGGCCCGCCCCCAAACTTGCCCAAAGTTATTAGTGCACCCGGCAGCCAGCAAAAACTATAGTTCACAACAGGCCCGGCCCTACCTGGGCCCTCATCAAACCCTGTATACTCAAGACACTGTCCCCATTGCCACCCTTAGATCTCCATATATAGAGCTGACCTGTTCTGACATTCCATATGTTGATCTGACCTCATCAAACCCTGTATCCTCAACACACTCCATATATGGCCAGTGCAGAATTCATACCATATATGTTGATCTGACCCCCCCATGCCAAAGCACCAGCGCTCGCCCAGCATTCTGCCGTCACCCAGGCGGATGCGTGCACACGCCCTCAGAGCGTCTTACTGTATATATATATATATATTTATTTACTTTACCGTAAGTTTTATTTTACTTTAAACCAGTGTATCTACCAAATGTAACATTTAAAGTTATTGTTAGATTATATTAGTGTTTTCATGACTGTTTATACTAAGCCGCAAACACAAACTTGGCTTAAGTGTAGCCAAGTTGCTTATTTTGACTTGCTTCGGAAATTTCTTCTTTTTTTTCATGACATGGACTGCGAGATTAATATGTATTCGTCTGCAGACTTCCATCTGAAAATATTTGTTGGGTTCACAAAATATTTGTGATTTGATATCAATGTTTCTCAAAAATGTTTTTTTCAGTTGTTTTTTCATGCTATTAAGCAGCAAACCCGCACACTGCACTTGCTGGTTCAAGAGCTTTTTATTTAATGGCTGGTTAAAGAGCTTTATATTTAATGGCTGGTTAAAGATATTTTTATGTAATGGCTGGTTAAAGAGCTTTTTATTTAATGTCAAAGAGTTTTTTAATGTCAAAGAGCTTTTTATTTAATGTCAAAAGTTTGACATTAAATAAAACGCTCTTGAACCAGCAAGTGGCAGTGTGTGTGCAGGTCTCCCTCCTCCTCCTACAGATCTGCTATTTTCAAATGCCGCTTGTTAATCTAGAAACATCTGGCAACACACTGATTATCTGCAGTACAATGATCTCTCTGCCTCTTGACTGCATGCACCTCAAAGCTGAGAGCAATCAAGCTTGATTGGGCCTTGGAGGGTTTAAAAGCTTCACCCAAGACCAGTAGCATGTAGGTGTGTTTCCTGTCTCCAGTTCAACATGGTGCACATTGTTGGTTTCCTGGTGATGTTCATGATGTCTGCTGTTCTGGCTAAGAACTTTTATCAAGAGAAGCCTCGTTGCTATAAGCCCATTCCGAGGAAGCCTGGCTTTGGTGTTTCTAGGTAAGCTAACTTTTCAAGTTTACCTGGTGTTATAGTCTTGGTAGGCCATGAAGTGTTCATGTTAATGTGGTTGTTTTCAAAATGCTATCCATTGAAAGCAATGTGGTTGTGTTGTAGAGTAATGAAAGGTCTTGCTGAGGTTTGCATTGCAAATCAATCACTTCTGAACAACATTTACCATCTGGTGTTAAGTATTCAAACACACTTAACACTTGACCCAGTTCTATCTGATTGGACTGTGCAGTAAATTGTTAAATGTATTGGTCAAAATGGGTGCTATTATGACACTGGGTATATTGCATATACTAGGTTCCCAACTTGCGTTGTTCCCAAGAGACTTGACTGTCTTTTCAGGCAAGTGCTTAACTTAACTGCAGTAGCCTACAATATTTTCACAAATGTATTTTTTTTTTTTTTATATATATATTTTTTTAACCTGTGCTCTCAATGTCGACTAAGGTTGCTCAGTATCGGTTTCCATAACTTATCAGTTCTCTTGAAAATGCTTAATGTCTGAGATGGTGCATGAAGATGTGTTACATGTAACTTTCTACATTCCCATGTTAGAACCACTCCACGAAAAAATGAGGTGCTGAATCTGGTCGAACTGCCTAAGAACTTGGACTGGAGAAACATTGATGGCATAAACTACGTCTCAACCACCCGCAACCAACACATCCCTCAGTACTGTGGCTCTTGCTGGGCCCATGGTAGCTCTAGTGCCTTTGCAGGTATGACAACGCAGGTTATTTTGTGCTCTCAATTGCCCATCCATTCCTGTTTTAGTATTTGTAAGTAGTTTTAACTTGTTAAACTGCAAACTAGCCATCTGCTCTTGTGATATGGGCTCTTAAAGGGCCACTTCACCCCTCTTGCAATCAATCTTATTTGAATTATGTTTGAGAGACAAACACTTTCCAAGGGTTTTTAGGGGGGGGGGGGGGGGGGGGGGTAAATGTGTTTTTAGGTATTTCAAAGTGTCCATGGGCTCAATATGATGTCATGGACACTGGGCTCACTTCCTTCCTGGACTACATGTTGTCTCAGTAAGACAGCCCTCCCCCTATCCACAAGGAGGATCAGTGGACCAAAGCATTATAGGAATTGTATAGTCTATGAAGCAAGTGAGCCCATGGACACTGAAATACAAAAATATCTAAACTCATTACCCACATATAAACCCCAGGAAAGTGTTTCTTGTCTCTCAAACATCATTAAAATAAGATCCTGTTGCAAAAGGGGTTAAGTGGCCCTTTAAGAAATACAATGTTTGAATTGAACCTAATCTTGCAAAAATCATGAAGCAATATGTTAAGAGTTTGGCCCTTTTATGTTCCACAAATGGGTGTGGCACTTCTGCAAATCAAATGTATCCATTTGTCTTGTCAGATCGAATCAACATCAAGAGGAAAGGGGCGTGGCCATCTGCTTACCTGTCTGTCCAGAATGTGCTGGACTGTTCTACAGGGGGCACCTGTCATGGAGGAGACCATGCTGCGGTATGGCAGTATGCCAACGAACATGGCATTCCAGATGAGACCTGCAACAACTACCAGGCAATTGACCAGGGTAGGTATCTGGCTTCATAGATGTATATAAGAAAGCTAGATGGCTCACCTGCACTCTGGCCAATAGAGAGCGACGTTGGTCATCTTACCTCGGGCCACATAACATTGTGTCTATGGGCCATGTACTTTTAAATAACCATAACTTGCTCAATTTTCAAACTGTTTGTTATAAATGTTCGATGTCTTCATACTTATATGCTTTTATATGACGTTCATATAAAAAACAAAATTAAGCAGATAAGCGTCCTGAATCATAGCCACGTTGATAAGCTTCAAGCATTCTGTCTTTGCTCATCCAGAGTGCGATCCATTCAATGTCTGTGGGACCTGCACCACTTTCGGGCAGTGCAACATTGTGCAGAACTACACCAGGTGGAGAGTTGCTGCCTATGGCGCGATTTCTGGCAGAGACAATATGAAGGCAGAGATCTATGCTGGAGGACCCATCAGGTTTGTTTTCACTAAATCATACATTACCCAAATTATGTTTTTAAGTAACACTTCTATTGCATATCAAATTGGCATGCATGCTTTTTCATAACTTTGACTGGATGTTTTCTCTGCCCCCCCCACCCAACACAGCTGTGGGATCATGGCTACGCCGAAGCTTGATGAATACACCGGGGGTGTTTATTCTGAGCATTACTTTAGACCTGACATCAACCACATAGTCTCTGTGGCTGGCTGGGGAGTCGAAAATGGCACCGAATACTGGATTGTGCGCAATTCATGGGGAGAGCCATGGGTAAGGCTCAAATAACTAAATCTAGACTTGGAAGTGTTATGTGCAGTAACTTATTAATTTTTTAATTTAGACTTAAACACTACCAGTTCACCACAGAACTGGGGACCCAGGGTAATGCTCCCCCTAAGTAAATTGCTTTCACCTGGTGTTTTACTTCTTCAAAATAATGATTATACTGGGAGAGTACCCATACCTGGCTTACACTATTTTTCTTTCCATAGGGTGAGAAGGGCTGGCTGAGAATTGTGACGAGTGCTTATAAGGGAGGCAGTGCAAGCCAATATAACCTTGCTCTGGAGGAGGATTGCATGTATGGGGACCCGATTGTACCCTCAACCTACCTCTAGGCTACAACCACCTGCAGTCTAGCCAAATTACTGCCTCATGTGCTGGCTCTTGTAGAGGCTACCCTGATACTGTCATTAATTTTTGAATAAAGCATCAGCTTGAACTGTACATTCCTTTGTATGTACTTTTTGTCCTTGCATCATGGAAAGGGTTTCATTTCCCTAGTGGGATAACCTCAAACAGGATTTGTATAGTTACTTTATAGGGACTAAAGTAGCTCTGGTCCATAGCCTTCTACGATTCTGCCCTGCAGTATAAGGCAATGGGACTTAAGGTTTTAAATCTTGAGGCTGGTCTGATTTCGATTTGAGATTTAAAACCGAATGCCCCACTGTAGAGAATGCACTGGTTTTCCTACTCTTGATGGAACATTGTTTTACCTTGCCAATATACTGTTATGTGTAGCCCATCCCCCATTTCTCACTTACTTGGTAATCTTGCTACAGTGCTTTGCTGTTTCTACTGCACACAACAGTCGTAGACTGTAATATTATGCACCTTGACTGATGGTGCAACCGTCTAATGAGTCTGGCCCTCTTACACTAAATGGCAAAAGCATATTTGTAACCGTTCTGTATGAGTTGTTCCAAAACTATTTATGCAAGCGCAGTAACTGCAATTTGTGCTACATGTTGCCCTGTATCTCTGAAATAAGATGAGCTGTTAATGGCCTATTTATACTGAATTATAGGTTCCTCACGTGTTCTAACTTTTAATGAGTGACGTATAGGGACTGACAATGTTGCCCTTAGTCTTGACCACACTAGCAATATGATGGTCATGCATTGAAACCACTTAACCCCTTTTGGTGTTAGCATTATGTTATGCATTGGCTATTGAAAAATAGATCTACAAGCTCATAGCGTGCCACTTGGTGGTGCGCTATGAGCTTGTAGGTCTGCTATTTCTGAAAAATCTAAACTACTGACAAACGGCTTTTTCAGAACTGGTCAAAATGGGTTAAGGGAGCAAAAGAGCGTAAGCTCCGGCCATATTTGAGGGGGTTAAAATCCTGTACTCAGTCCTAGTCAAAGTTTTCGGAGTGTCGTGCAGATGCTATCAAAATATCTCATCAGTGCTGATATTCCCAAGTATTGTGACCCTACAAATGTTATCGTTGGTGTGGCATTCCTCGTGACTATGTCGGCAATATTCCACTAACTGAGTCCCAGTGTGACTAATGCGTTGGCACCCATCAGAGCCATACTGTACCTACCTACTGGCAAAACCCTTTTCCCTATTTGAATAACTTTAGACTGAATAGGCTGCACACTGTTAAAATGCAATAAAAGCCAGTGTTTTGTCCTATAGTGCTAGAGGTTCTTCGACAGGGGTCCAAAGTTATTAGTGCACCCGGCAGCCAGCAAAAGCTATAGTTCACAACAGGCCCGGCCCTACCTGGGCCCTCATCAAACCCTGTATACTCAAGACACTGCCCCCATTGCCACCCTTAGATCTCCATGTATAGAGCTGACCTGTTCTGACATTCCATATGTTGATCTGACCTCATCAAACTCTGTATCCTCAACACACTCCATATATGGCCAGTGCAGAATTCATACCATATATGTTGATCTGACCCCCCCATGCCAAAGCACCAGCGCTCGCCCAGCATTCTGCCGTCACCCAGGCGGATGCGTGCACACGCCCTCAGGGTGTCTTACTGTTATATATATATATATATATTTATATATATTTATATACTTTACCGTAAGTTTTATTTTACTTTAAACCAGTGTATCTACCAAATGTAACATTTAAAGTTATTGTTAGATTATATTAGTGTTTTCATGACTGTTTATACTAAGCCGCAAACACAAACTTGGCTTAAGTGTAGCCAAGTTGCTTATTTTGACTTGCTTCGGAAATTTCTTCTTTTTTTTCATGACATGGACTGCGAGATTAATATGTATTCGTCTGCAGACTTCCATCTGAAAATATTTGTTGGGTTCACAAAATATTTGTGATTTGATATCAATGTTTCTCAAAATATGTTTTTTTCAGTTGTTTTTTCATGCTATTAAGCAGCAAACCCGCACACTGCACTTGCTGGTTCAAGAGCTTTTTATTTAATGGCTGGTTAAAGAGCTTTATATTTAATGGCTGGTTAAAGAGATGTTTATGTAATGGCTGGTTAAAGAGCTTTTTATTTAATGTCAAAGAGCTTTTTAATGTCAAAGAGCTTTTTATTTAATGTCAAAAGTTTGACATTAAATAATACGCTCTTGAACCAGCAAGTGGCAGTGTGTGTGCAGGTCTCCCTCCTCCTCCTACAGATCTGCTATTTTCAAATGCCGCTTGTTAATCTAGAAACATCTGGCAACACACTGATTATCTGCAGTACAATGATCTCTCTGCCTCTTGACTGCATGCACCTCAAAGCTGAGAGCAATCAAGCTTGATTGGGCCTGGGAGGGTTTAAAAGCTTCACCCAAGACCAGTAGCAGGTACTAGGTAGGTGTGTTTCCTATCTTCAGTTCAACATGGCGCACATTGTTGGTTTCCTGGTGATGTTCATGATGTCTTCTGTTCTGGCTAAGAACTTTTATCAAGAGAAGCCTCGTTGCTATAAGCCCATTCCGAGGAAGCCTGGCTTTGGTGTTTCTGGGTAAGTTAACTTACTAAAGTTTACCTGGTGTTATAGTCTTGGTAGGCCATGAAGTGGTCATGTTAATGTGGTTGTTTTCAAAATGCTATCCATTGAAAGCAATGTGGTTGTGTTGTAGAGTAATGAAAGGTCTTGCTGAGGTTTGCATTGCAAATCAATCACTTCTGAACAACATTTACCATCTGGTGTTAAGTATTCAAACACACTTAACACTTGACCCAGTTCTATCTGATTGGACTGTGCAGTAAATTGTTAAATGTATTGGTCAAAATGGGTGCTATTATGACACTGGGTATATTGCATATACTAGGTTCCCAACTTGCGTTGTTCCCAAGAGACTTGACTGTCTTTTCAGGCAAGTGCTTAACTTAACTGCAGTAGCCTACAATATGTTCACAAATGTATGGATTTTTATATATCGGTTTCCATAACTTATCAGTTCTCTTGAAAATGCTTAATGTCTGAGATGGTGCATGAAGATGTGTTACATGTAACTTTCTACATTCCCATGTTAGAACCACTCCACGACCACATGAGGTGCTGAATCTGGTCGAACTGCCTAAGTACTGGGACTGGAGAAATATTGATGGCATAAACTACGTCTCAACCACCCGCAACCAGCACATCCCTCAGTACTGTGGCTCTTGCTGGGCCCATGGTACCTCTAGTGCCTTTGCAGGTATGACAACGCAGGTTATTTTGTGCTCTCAATTGCCCATCCATTCCTGTTTTAGTATTTGGAAGTAGTTTTAACTTGTTAAACTGGAAACTAGCCATCTGCTCTTGTGATATGGGCTCTTAAAGGGCCACTTCACCCCTCTTGCAATCAATCTTATTTGAATGATGTTTGATTGACAAACACTTTCTGGTTTTTTTTAGGGGGGGGTAAATGTGTGTTTTTACTTGGGTATTTCAAAGTGTCCATGGGCTCAATATGATGTCATGGACACTGGGCTCACTTCCTTCCTGGACTACATGTTGTCTCAGTAAGACAGCCCTCCCCCTATCCACAAGGAGGAGCAGTGGACCAAAGCATTATAGGAATTGTAGTCCATGAAGCAAGTGAGCCCAGTGTCCATGACATCATGGAGCCCATGGACACTTTGAAATACTAAAATATCTAAACTCATTACCCACATAAAAACCCCAGGAAAGTGTTTCTTGTCTCTCAAACATCATTAAAATAAGATCCTGTTGCAAAAGGGGTTAAGTGGCCCTTTAAGAAATACAATGTTTGAATTGAACCTAATCTTGCAAAAATCATGAAGCAATATGTTAAGAGTTTGGCCCTTTTATGTTCCACAAATGGGTGTGGCACTTCTACAAATCAAATGTATCCATTTGTCTTGTCAGATCGAATCAACATCAAGAGGAAAGGGGCGTGGCCATCTGCTTACCTGTCTGTCCAGAATGTGCTGGACTGTTCTACAGGGGGCACCTGTCATGGAGGAGACCATGCTGCGGTATGGCAGTATGCCAACGAACATGGCATTCCAGATGAGACCTGCAACAACTACCAGGCAATTGACCAGAGTAGGTATCTGGCTTCATAGATGTATATAAGAAAGCTAGATGGCTCACCTGCACTCTGGCCAATAGAGAGCGACGTTGGTCATCTTACCTCGGGGCCACATAACATTGTGTCTATGGGGCATGTACTTTTAAATAACCATAACTTGCTCAATTTTCAATATAAACGTCTAATGTCTTAATACTTATATGCTTTTATATGACGTTCATATAAAAACAAAATTAAGCAGATAAGCGTCCTCAATCATAGCCACGTTGATAAGCTTCAAGCATTCTGTCTTTGCTCATCCAGAGTGCGATCCATTCAATGTCTGTGGGACCTGCACCACTTTCGGGCAGTGCAACATTGTGCAGAACTACACCAGGTGGAGAGTTGGAGACTATGGCGAGATTTCTGGCAAAGACAATATGAAGGCCGAGATCTATGCTGGAGGACCCATCAGGTTTGTTTTCACTAAATCATACATTACCCAAATTATGTTTTTAAGTAACACTTCTATTGTATATCAAATTGGCATGCATGCTTTTTCATAACTTTGACTGGATGTTTTCTCTGCCCCCCCAACACAGCTGTGGGATCATGGCTACGCCGAAGCTTGATGAATACACCGGGGGTGTTTATTCTGAGTATTACTTTAAAACTGACATCAACCACATAGTCTCTGTGGCTGGCTGGGGAGTCGAAAATGGCACCGAATACTGGATTGTGCGCAATTCATGGGGAGAGCCATGGGTAAGGCTCAAATAACTAAATCTAGACTTGGAAGTGTTATGTGCAGTAACTTATACATTTTTAAATTTAGACTTAAACACTACCAGTTCACCACAGAACTGGGGACCCAGGGTAATGCTCCCCCTAAGTAAATTGCTTTCACCTGGTGTTTTACTTCTTCAAAATAATGATTGTAATGGAAATTATACTGGGAGAGTACCCATACCTGGCTTACACTATTTTTCTTTCCATAGGGTGAGAAGGGCTGGCTGAGAATTGTGACGAGTGCTTATAAGGGAGGCAGTGCAAGCCAATATAACCTTGCTCTGGAGGAGGATTGCATGTATGGGGACCCGATTGTACCCTCAACCTACCTCTAGGCTACAACCACGTGCAGTCGAGCCAAATTACTGCCTCATGTGCTGGCTCTTGTAGAGGCTACCCTGATACTGTCATTAATTTTTGAATAAAGCATCAGCTTGAACTGTACATTCCTTTGTATGTACTTTTTGTCCTTGCATCATGGAAAGGGTTTCATTTCCCTAGTGGGATAACCTCAAACGGGATTTGTATAGGGACTAAAGTAGCTCTGGTCCATAGCCTTCTACGATTCTGCCCTGCAGTATAAGGCAATGGGACTTTCGGTTTTAATCTTGAGGCTGGTCTGATTTCGATTTGAGATTTAAAACCGAATGCCCCACTGTAGAGAATGCACTGGTTTTCCTACTCTTGATGGAACATTGTTTTACCTTGCCAATATACTGTTATGTGTAGCCCATCCCCCATTTCTCACTTGCCTGGTAATCTTGCTACAGTGCTTTGCTGTTTCTACTGCACACAACAGTCGTAGACTGTAATATTATGCACCTTGACTGATGGTGCAACCGTCTAATGAGTCTGGCCCTCTTACACTAAATGGCAAAAGCATATTTGTAACTGTTCTGTATGAGTTGTTCCAAAACTATGCAAGCGCAGTAACTGCAATGTGTGCTACATGTTGCCCTGTATCTCTGAAATAAGATGAGCTGTTAATGGCCTATTTATACTGAATTATATGTTCCTCACGTGTTCTAACTTTTAATGAGTAGTGACATATAGGGACTGACAATGTTGCCCTTAGTCTTGACCACACGTAGCAATAAGATGGTCATGCATTTAAACCACTTAACCCCTTTTGGTGTTAGCATTATGTTATGCATTGGCTATTGAAAAATAGATCTACAAGCTCATAGCGTGCCACTTGGTGGTGCGCTATGAGCTTGTAGGTCTGCTATTTCTGAAAAATCTAAACTACTGACAAACGGCTTTTTCAGAAAACTCAGAAATCCTGCACTCAGTCCTAGTCAAAGTTTTCGGAGTGTCGTGCAGATGCTATCAAAATATCTCATCAGTGCTGATATTCCCAAGTATTGTGACCCTACAAATGTTATCGTTGGTGTGGCATTCCTCGTGACTATGTCGGCAATATTCCACTAACTGAGTCCCAGTGTGACTAATGCGTTGGCACCCATCAGAGCCATACTGTACCTACTGGAAAAACCCTTATCCCTATTTGAATAACTGTAGACTGACCGTATACGGCCAATGGGATATTTCTGCTGGGACACTAAGCCCGCTCTCCTCTCCCCCACCGACCGCACCATGACTAGAGACTGCAAACGCGGCTACAGAAAGCCCCACTAAGGTACAAAAACATTAGCCAAAAATAGCAGATCTACAAGCTCACAACTGCGAGGCATTGTGTGTGAGGCTGTGGGCATATGTAGACTCGGCAAAGAGGTTTGGTGTAGGGGGGAAAACGAGCAGATCAAGTACAAGTGTTCTAAGTATTGATAGTTAAAGTGGTTAACTGACTGACATTAACCTCGCGTCACCAAGCTTTCCACCTCGGAGAGGTCTGTGTAATTTTCACCTCGGAGAGGTCTGTGTTACAAAATTGCAGTGTGAACCAGTCTGGAAAAGATGATATCGCTATATACGTCATGTTGTACTATTGTTTTGTAGTCATCAGGCAGGAAGAATCATCCAGAACTTCCTTTTCCCTCAAACCGGAAGAATAACAAAAGCTCTCGTAGCCTGCGGCTTTTATTGGTTAAAAATCGGTTTGAGGGGAAAGGAAGTTTCGGACGACTGATAACTACAAAACAATACTACAACATGACGTAGCGATATCATCCGCTCCCGACCGGATCAGGCTAGACTGAACTAAGAATCAAACACTGATGATAGTACTGCCAATCTTTGGCCCAGCCCATCTTACTGTACTTACTGTACTATAAGGAAAAAACCCCAAAACCCAAATAACAATATACAATAATGTGCAAAAACATCAATAACTTGGCTTGAGATTCTAGGTCACACAAAACTACTGAACTATAAGGCCAGTCTTTGTAGAAACCGTGACTTTGTTCTACATCTGAGCTAGTGAATTATATGATCTTGCCTCGCTCATTGACTGACATGCTTTATCGGTTTAATGTCTTCTTAAAAAACACATTTCGGTTTAATCACCAGTTATCTTCACTGGCACATGCTATAAGCACAATGGCTGTCTCTCTTCCGAGTGAATATGCAATTATAAAGAGCCAATTTCCACGCTATTCAGCCTAGGGAACAAAAGAGAAAGCCAGCACTGAGATACTTTGTGCACGGGGCACAACAATAATAAAAATGCATAAACACATGCCACTATGTTGTGCTGCTGATATGGAAAGGCTTGCTATTGGTTTGTCTTTTGTGTTCGTTCTGTGTTCCTCCTGGGAAAACAAAGGATAATCAAACCATATACAAGACTGTTTAATGCCAGGCTGAAAGCTGAGGCAAAACCTTAAGCCTATAAAAGCCATGGGGTGTCACCAAGTCCCAAGTGGAGAGGCACTGTGAAAACAAATATTGAACATAATTTGGTTGTTCAATATTATGTGATCAAATCACCCCCCCCCCCTTCCCAACCCCACCCCCGAGCAATCTTTCACGTGAAATCAAATTTGCACCCTGATTAAATTTCTTCCGTGTTCCCTTATTTGCATAATCACAAACACCGGCCTTAATGGATTTGAATGAAAACACATGGTAATCCATGGGTCTGAGGTTTGAAGGAAGGAAGGAAGAAACAAGGAGAGAAAAAAAATTAAAAGAGCAGTTATACTAGCTGCACAAATGAGAAATATATATACAAGCCATTCCTGTGATTCATTTTGAGTGATTCAGCATTCATCTTCATTATAGTAATCAATACAGCTAAATAGATTTTTCAGCAATTCCTGAAAACCCATTATGTATTGTTGTTACCATGATCAATATGCACTGTGTGTGTGTGTGTGTGTGTGTGTGTGTGTGTGTGCGGCCGTGCGTGTTGGTGTGTGTGTGTGTGTGGGGGACGGGGGGGTCCTTGAGCAAGGCACTGCTTCAGCACTGCTTCAGCAATAATAGGCAGACACATTCCGTGTGTGTGTGTGTGTGTGTGTGTGTGTGTGTGTGTGTGTGTAATACCTGCACACACCCAAGGCCATCATTGAAGGTATACAACTTCTCTTGTTATGAGCACTACAGACAACACAAGAGGACTGCACACAGTAGTAAAAGTATTCATGAGTTACTGTAGGTAAATGAACACTGGATATAATTTTACATCAAAATGCATAAGTTGGAAAAGAGTTGTTATGAGTGCCTCTCTGGGCTTAAAGCTGCTATAAGCAATAATATGTCAAGATTTTGACATTCATTTTGTTCTCATTTTTGTATTCCACAATTCCATTAATTATTCATTATAATTATAATTCATATTATAATTATAATTCATATAATCTCAAGTAGACATCTCTCTCTAGGTCGTCCTCAGACAAGCCTTCAATCGTCGCTTGATGAATTGATGAATTGAAAACGGTGGGCTCTATTGTAAACAAGTGTAATGCTTTCATGGTGTCGTCCACTCACAGTTAAAAAAATTGTATTGAGTTGGGCTTGAAATGGTAAATGGTGCATTCATTTAGTGCCTTTATCCAAGGCGTTTTACATAGATTGTGCATTACATTCACCCATTCACACACACATTCATACACCGATGGCGGCAGAAACCATGCAAGGCATCCAGGAAATAAAACGTCTGGGTTTCCGAGGCTAATGCAAGGCAAGAACCAGCACATCAGGAGCAATTAGGGGTTCAGTGTCTTGCTCAAGGACATTTCGACACTAACTCTGGGGGAGCCCGGGTTCGAGCTGGCAACCTTGCGGTTGCCATCCAGCCACTCTACCCCTGAGCCACTGTCGCCCCTGTATGTACTGTCATTCTGCAAACTGTTAATAAATCAATCAATCAAAAAAGATTCCAGTCATCCTGGTTCTCCATACATCCAGCCAGCTCGTTGGTAACATTGTTTTGTCTTGTTTAGCTTGAACTGTTACAAACCCTCTTTTGTCAGCCCTTCTGTGTGATCTGGGCCTAAAACCCTATAGTCCCATGTCACACCGCACAGAATGTGTTTATGATTATACATCAGAGGCATATAATGCATGCAGCCTGCATATCAGAGGTAGATTAGCTGCTCTCAAGATGGTATAAATCATACAAGACCGTTCCCCTAACATCAGCAAAATGACAAGTGGGAATTGATTTGCATTGCATAATTCATTCTTGAGCACAAACAGCTAAAGTTTTAAAATGTAAATCCTATGTTTCTAATGAGCTCAGTGCTCACACATGCAAATTAAATAGATTTTTGATCATAAAAAACAAAAGCCCCCCCCCCCCCCCCTCCACAACTAAAGGCCTTGCTTATTATCTGCACCCCCCCCCCCCTTCTCTGCAAACACAAAAACACTTTACACAATAACCGTCAGTGTGCGTCAAATTCAAATGGATTTAGAGCGATATAGCCACCCTGCTGATGTTATGCATCATTCCACCGCTTAATCTCACTTCCATGTTCACATGGTACCTTGAGGCAAGGCCATGGAATTATAGCTCTGGTTAATGGATGAGCATTAATCCCTCTTAGTCACAACAAAATTAAGCAATAATGTGTCTATTAATATTTTACATACACTGCAGTGGAGTGCACTACAATCTATCCTGGCTACAAAAAAAAGTGGGGTGGGGGTGACGGTACGGGGGGTGGGGGGCAGAAATGGTGATTACCTACATTATTAATGCTCCATCACAAAAAATCATATTCTGCACAAACCGAAAGGGACTTCAGAGTGAAAAATCCAATGAACAGTCAATACTGTTTCCAAGTAACTTTGCTGAGCACACAGAACACGGAGAGGAAATGCTTCCCAAAACACACACTGCGGTATGTCAAGGCAAGCCATAGTGCCTTGCTGCCTTTATGTTCTGCTTTTATGGCTCTGGTCTTGAAGGCAGCGGTGCATTCCTGTTAGATCCCTTAAAAAATATATGTGATATAGGGTGGCGTGAACAGACCCAGGCCAGGCCCCCCTGCCTGATGTCATGCAGTAGTTTTAATTAGAACACCACTCGGTTGTGTTATCGTTGTTTCGAGAGAGGGCCTAGCTTCTTCCACATTACACAACCTGCCGGGGGGGGATTAACCCTTCGTGGTGCACGGTACGGTGCTACCTGCTTTGGTGTGTCCCCCACCCCGTGACCCCACCGGGGCCGTTTTGTCAGCTTTGTCGGCACGTTTCAGTGTTTTAGCACTCTTTCAGCAGCCTTTGCTTCAGCGTTTTAGCACTCTTTCAGCAGCCTTTGCTTAAGCGTTTTAGCAATCTTTCAGCAGCCTTTGCTTCTAAAATGTTGCCCTCTCTTGCACCGATATTTGAGTCTTTATTTCACTTTATCCCCGCCGTTTGGTCAGTCTGGCCGTCTGGCCACTCACTGCACGGGCTCAGCAGCTTGTTGCCTCAGTTGTTTCCAACACAACAAATCAGAATAACTTTAGTATGTACCAGTACTGGAGTCCATTAGGTATGGAGACATATTGATTGTCTTTATATAGATCATTTGGTACAAAAACAACATGACTTCACTTGTAGTGCAAAGGAATTATGTGCGTGCGTGCGTGCGCGTGCGTGCGTGCGTGTGTGTGTGTGTGTGTATCAACCATGTTGTTTTAATTATTCCTTTTTAGTGTTGTCTTCCAACTTAAATAACTTTTAAGTCAGGACTTTAAATCTTGTTTTTCCCCTGTTCTCTGCTGTTTTCTTGTCCCAGTACTAGCTTAATGCAAAACATTGGTTTAATCAACCCTACACTATACACTAGTATACTTGGTTGACTGCTGGGATATGGGGTTCTGCTTCTGTTTTTCCTCTACAAACAGGGGTGCCCAAAAGGTAGATCATGATCTACCAGTATAGATCACAAAGGCTGTTCAGGTAGATCACATGGCATGCCCCTAAAATATATATAATAATACAAAATAAACTATTGTTGGCATCTAATCTGCCACTTGAATTAAGCTGACTTGATTGACTGACATCAAAAAGGGCCTGTCAGCTCAAACCCACAATGCAATACGTCACAAACATCAATAGCATTAAGGTTATTTAAAAAAGAAACCCCCTACCAATTCCATTTCCCCTTTATTTCCCATTCCAAGTGCGTTTGTCTCATATGTAACGCCAGCACCGCTATTTCAAAGCCCCCTCAGGTAGACTTTTTAACTTTTTGGGTGGGTAGATCTTGTTGAACTGGTCAAATTGAAAGCAGCTCTCAAGTCAAAAAAGGGTGGGCAACGCATGGTCACCCCTGCTCTACAACAAATCCCTTCAAGCCAAAGTGGCATAAGTTAAAGAATGCAAATGAATACCCGAGCTGGTGTTGCTCGGAGCTAACATGACAACAAGATGGGCTAAGCCAGTGACTGACATTAAGCCACATTTACCAGGTGGCAGGTCTATTGTGACCTGAACACAACACACCATAACCTATAGAGGCAAGAACTAGAATTGCACGTTCCTATTGTCAATAATGTTCTTTAAAACGATCAGCAATTTAGCTCATGGTAGCAAATATAATAATCCAAACGTTACTGTTTTCAAGTTTGGACTGTGTGCATTACTGCAATAATGAGACATCCTGACCCTGACCAAGGCTGTCCCGAACGAGACCTTTTTGTTTAATCCTGCAGATGTAACTGTTATCAGGACAAAAGACTGGGTATTGGATTCACTGTGGTATGAAGATGACATTGTGGTGCGCACCTTGTCACACTCTCCATATGGGCTGAGATGGAGCTGCCTCCTGGCTATCACTCCTTGAATAGAGTCAAAATATGCAAATGACATCTTCATAGTGGAACGGCATGCGGGTGACTTTCATCTCACTCACTGCCACCGGCGGCACTGGCCATCATTAAGCTTAGATAGGCACTGTGCGGTGGGGTGGGGTGGTGGTGGAGGAGGATGTGGCTTGTAGATGGGTTGCTTTACTTATAAGGGTTGGTATGTATTTGCAGTATACTGCCCCCTGATGTTGAAAATGCTAACAATTCTGTTTTGGCTTTGTCTGCTCTAGCTGCATGATGAGTTGTTTGATTTTATTTATTCTGAAATGTGTTGTCTTGTCTGAGCTTCAGATGCAAAGAGTGAGTGTCTCTGTGTTTTGTATTCAGAATTTCAGACCAGCTCGTTTTGCACGGGGACCCATACATTCAGAAAAATAACTAAATTAAATAATGCAATAGGCTATTGTATACTATAGTTTCCATTATATATATATAACATTTATGTTGAGTTGACCCATGCAGCCAGAGCATCTTTTTACCCACTTTTGATATGCACTGATTTAGAGGCTGCAAAAGGTTTCGTAAAAACTATCTCAGTTATGTTATCATTTCTACAAAACTTTTTTTCTCCACCCATTGAAACTCTTAATGAATATAGACTTATATACGTATACAAAAAAGACAAGAAGGCTTGTGAGGAATTCCGCATGTTTGTCGATCTGAAATCTGTGTGTGGCTCAGTGTAAATAAAAGTAATGTTTCCTGGTAATGTACATGTTAACATGTAGCCTATAGCCTACTGTCTATGGCACTTTCATGTAATTCTGATACTGTTTCATAATAGATCATTCATAACTATAGAGATTAGTACACTATACACTCCAGACATATTGAGTCACTCTACTACTGTAGGCCTATAAGGCTATACTAAGACATCGTTCACTGTTGTACTCCTCACTACTCACATGTTCTGGAGCAGATTGCAAAAGAGGCACTGAAGAGGTTAAACTATAAGAATGCGAACGAATACCCGAGCTGGTGTTGCTGTGGTATATCTGACGCACAATGATTAACGACATTGATTCACGAAGCATGCGTAATAATAAAGCGGTGTTTTTGTACTGGGCCAACAAAGAGATCGTTATCATAATAATAATGTCATTGATTGCAGCGCAGCTCTGCTCAGTGCTCACATGTAGGCTACTACAGCATGCTTTGTGCGCGTTGTGGGTTTGTTTTCACCCCTCCGTTGCGCAATTCCTCAAAGTAAATTATAGCATGTCTTTAAACATTTTCTTAAAGGATGTTCAGTATTTGTTGTACCTAAGCCACGAGTGCTATAGTAGCCTACTGCTAATATTGACCGTGTTTTTGTGTATTACGCAAGGAAGGTATAACGCCTGCCATGTGTCTGAATCTGCCTTTGATGAGAGAGGAACTTGGTTTGAACAGAGAGCGCCCCGCCCTCTTTGTGCCGTTCCCCTCTTCTTGGTCCTCTTATAAGCAGCTAGCCTGTTGGAACTGCGCTCATACATACATAACAGACAGTGGAAGGACAGCACGGAACGGTACATTAACTATTCTGGAGACGAACTGCCTGGCAGAGAACCTTGAAGGGATTAACGTTGGTTATTTTTTTTATTTTTTTTCCAGAAGTGGCCACCATGGATTTTCTCAATCATAACTATTTGAACGCGCGCAGCCCCTACGACACACACTACACTTTCAATTTCTGGAACGACTATCTCGGCCTGTCGACGTTGGTCACGAAAAGCAACAAGCTCGCCGGCATGCCCCAGAACCCCAACGCCATCACCGAGTCCCTGAAGGCGACCCTGGGCTTGGACGATTCCCCGGAGTGTTCGTGCGTAATGGCAGGCAGCGGCAGCGAGAGCGGCGGACCTCTGGACTGCTGTTGTCCGTCATCCGGGAGCCCCCCGCCCACCTCCATCCTCGACCTGAAGGAACGCTTCTCGATCCTGAGCCCGTTCCACCAGAACCAGCTCGGCGGCGGTCCGCAGCTGCAGCCCGAGAGGGAGATGCAGGGCGGCTTTGGCGGAGGAGGCGGCGGGGTTGGCGGCTTCGCGGGGTTCGATCTCTTTGGCATGGAGAGGAAGATGCGCAAGCCAACTTCGAGGAACAAACAGGAACCAAAGATCTGCGTCTTCTGCCGAAACAACGGCGCGCCGGAGGAGGTGTACGGTTCCCACGTCCTGAAGACCCCGGACGGGAGGGTCGTGTGTCCGATCCTGCGGGCGTATACCTGTCCCCTGTGCAGTGCCAACGGGGACAATGCCCACACGATAAAATACTGTCCACTCTCAAAGGACCAGCCTGCCCAGCGACCAATAAAGGGGGGCAGGGCTGTGGGTGGTAAGAGAATGAAAATATTCTAAAGCAAAACAGTCAGACTGTAAAGTAAATTTAATTGCACTGAACAATTTTTTCCAGATGACTGTTTTGATTTCGGCTTATAGTAGCCTTTATCCCAGTTTCATAACCAGATATTGATTTTATCTTTCCCCCCCCGAAATCTCTTATATTTTTATAGTTCCTTTATCCACATAGAATAATTTTATGCTTACATTGAATTTATTTTTCCTTATAGTTTGTAGCCATTTGAGAGCGTGTGCATATAAATACACTCTTGTATCCATAATCACAAAGTGTGAATAAATGCTAAGTATTTTGGTCTCGTAGGGAAACACACTGTCATTGACAAAAGGGTATGAATGTCATATTTCTACAAGTATTTTTGTACGGTAAGCTAAGCTTACTATTTTCTTTTGTCTTAGAAAACCAAAGTTATGTTTGCCATTAAAACGAAGCTCAAGAATGTGTCATTATGAGAACTTGCGCGCGTGCGTGCGCGTGTGTGTGCGTGTATGTGTGTGTGTGTGTGTGTGTGTGTGTGTGTGTGTGTGACTGTGTGTGTGTGTGTGTGTGTGTGTGTGGCTGTAGGAATTTAGAACTCTCCCCAACTCCTATTCTTCTGCCTGCCTAAAAAAGAAAAAAATCCACAACCATATTTTCCAGCTTGCTCTAAAGTTGACATTCAATCTGTGTGGCAGGAATGAAGAAAAGAAAAAAGGAAAACCAGGACAATGTAGCCTCTGTTAGGGGCTCTCACATTCTCTGGGGAACATTATAATCAATTGTTACCATGAGGCCAAAAGGCTTTCCAATCTTGTATGGCAAGAAGGTTCTTATGCTATATGAGAGCTTACGAGCAGTGAAAATATACCCAAACGAGAGAAACTTACATTCTTTATGTTTACATTCCCAAATAAGGGCGACACACTGGATTTCTTTCCCCTCTTATAGGTATCTTTTATACAGTCTCCTCATTGTGGTTTGCCCTGACAATGTATTTGCCAGAGATGATCAATATGTATGAATACTGAATGCTCAAACGCTATACTACTTTGAGTATAAGTCACATTAGCCGTTAGTTTTTTTTCTTTTATTGTTATTTTTTTCTCTTTTGGATGGGGTAGTGGTGTGTAGAGCAAATGAATGTTATTAAACAACAATGTATTAGCCCACTTTTTCTGAAGAAACCCCCAAAAAATGCAAAAAATATTGTGAATGTATGATTGAAAAAGTGTCACTTGCAGGACTGCACATTTCAGACAGTTTTGTTTACCAAAGGAATACAAAAATTGCATTGAAGAAGGACGAGAGATTTGCTGTATTGTACATAAAGTGATGTTTATTCAGTATTTTAACATTTCAAAGTGACTTCAGAGGGCGCTACCTCAACAGGATTTTGTACTTACATGTAAAATGTTCAACAGCAGTTTATTGATATAGTGCTGCCATTTATAATAAGGGTTTTTGATAGTATTTTTGATCTTTGTATAACATAATTGTATTTTCGTTTTATTGCATTTAACATTATGGAAGTGAATTTCCAAGAAGCTATAAGCATTGTTCGCCAAAAGGTGATTGTCTGTAAATAATGATGAATACCCATTACTTTTTAAAGTTTAGTTGTTCAATGTTACATTCTTGAGAGTGTGTTCAGAGAGTGGATAATGACAAAGGTTGACAATTTGCCACTTTTAACAGAGGTTTTTTGATTAAATGAATAAGAGAAAAAGAGACACTGTTGAACTTTGTTATTTATATTTTACCACAATTTCCTGTATGCTGCTGTGCAGAATAACAACATACAAATTCACTAGAGGAATAAAAACGTATCAAATATTTGGATCAATGTTGTCCTGTTTTTCAGCATGGCTTACGTATTGACTCTTCCACTCTTCCCAAATGACTGAAGGATTACATCAAATATAGTAGATTCTTACAGCCACAATTGACTGGCTGGCTGACTGGACAGCCTCTAAATCAGTGTCTGACAGTATCAGACAATGATTTAGAGGCTTCAAAAGGTTTTGCTTACGCATGTTTGTAATCAAACATTATCAGAATTAAGCTTTAGTTTGTAGCTGGCAAACCCAAGGACCTGTGCCTTCAGCCTGAAGCAGAATGCAATAGTTGTCCACGGTAATTTAGGAAGGTTTGCCCACACACACAGGAATGTCTTGGCTTATGCCTGCATACATGGCCATTCAAATGTTTGCACTGAAGAGGAATGAATAGCTCACCCTCCTCCCTGCCTTTAGTTTATACCCCCTCGTCTGTGGTGTAATAGTTGCTGCGTTAAGGGGCTGAAGACAGTGAACACTAGCTGTATGCTTGTAGCCGTTGTCCTTCTTTTGTGTTGGATCAGTACATTATATGACTTCATTTTAACGCCTGGGACAGCTTAACATTGTTCAATATCGACACCATTTACACAAGGCAGAAGAAAAGGCCACAAAGGAAAGGAAAGGGACTACTGTTACTGTATCTATAATACACAAACCAAAGCATTTGGGTAACGTCATCCACACCGTTGATTGTGCCTCTCTATTCCTATCCCCTCCTCCCCTCTCTCCCCCACACATGTCTCCATTACTTTCTCCAGCTGAGGCTCCTACATTAAAAATGGATGACTACTAAGTGCAACAGGGATTTATCTGGGCGAGAGAGGATGGAGGTGAAAAAGCCTAGTGGGGGTAGCATTTCAGACAAACACAGTCAGATAACAGCGCCCGCCCCCCGAACACACGCACACGTCGCACACACACACACACACACACAGTCACACACACACACACACACGCACACACACACACACACACACACACACACACACACACACACACACACACACACACACACACACACCATTAGTATCTGCTCTTGCAGACAAGGAGCCCCATATAATCACGTTAGTTCTACCATTTATGAGATATGTATCTTTCATGATCTTCTAATAAGGTTTAGCCGGTGCAGGGGTCATTATGCAATATTGGGGCCGGCCCTCCGGGCCCGGGCACACAATGCAGTGCTGTCCACATTCACATCCCTCTGTATGCAGACAGAATGGACCCACGACAACATGAAGTATAGATTTTGTTATGATGAGGTGAGCCAAGATGTGGGAAAATAGCACATTAGGTTTATAGATTATTGGGTTTAAAGGTATTGATCAAAGTAACATTAGCAAAACAAAACACCTCCTGGGCACATGATGATAATGAACCACAGCAGAGGAGCGGGTCTGTACTGTCACCCATTTGATCTATTTTTACATACAGTACATTTTCATCTAAATTATTTAATTGTTTGCCATGCAGGAATTATCAACACAATGTCATACATGATACAATAGGGTTTAAAGGTATAGCTATTTCCAAAAAAGTATATGAACCATATTATTTGCAAATATTTGTCATATTTCCTGCATATCCTTTGCACTTTCTGCAATATGTGGTGTTTGTCTTTGTCCTGCCTCACAGTATTATTTGCTGTGTACGTCATATTTAAAAAAATATATTTCTGAAAAAGCTTTCCCTGTAATGGAGACAGCACTGAACAGACCAAAAATGCATTGCTTCACACTGCCTTTTTCGAGCTTATAGATCTGCTACTTTTGATGCTTTTGTGTGACACTGTAGTATGATGATACATTTCTTTCAGGATTTAGAAAGACATTTGTAGAATCGAGCCTTCTTTAATAGGTCTTAATGGGTTAACTGAACCCAGTGTAGCAATGAGACCAGTTGAATAATCTGGAGATGTGATCACCGTTCATCTGGCTCATCAGGCATGGCGAATAACGCAAACACTCCAAGTAATTGAAAACGATTTGCATAGAATCCTTCTTTTTCATTGACCAATATGATAACAGCAGTGCATGGTGGAGAAGGGCCAGATAATAACTTACACACCCAGAGAACTCATTTAGTGCTCTCATCATTTCCCAGAAGAACACACTTGTAATAAGGATGTTCCTGTCGCCTAGCAACTCCAGGAGTATAACATTGGACAGCAGCGGAGCATGAAAGTCACTCTAATATGGCGAGGTGAAGAGGATATCCTCAACCCAGCTGTTGCCCTATACTAGACAATCTGCTGGAGATTTGGTGGATCTATGATTTCAGAATGAGAAGATAATAACCCCCCCCCAAGGTGTAGGAATTATTTATTTTGCATGTCACTTCTGATGTAAAAAGGACCCCTCCTCCCCTTGTGGCAGCTCTGGGAATTACAAAAACATCCCCATGTTTGTAACTGTCCCAGTCGACAAACAAAGCTACTGGTGTAGAACCAATGTTAAGGAGGGGGGTGATCATCAATGTCCTCGTTGTGGATCAAGATTGACAAGTCACTTGGCTGCTATACACAAGCAGCTCTATTCCTTATTAAACCTGACCCAGTCATAACTTTGCTATCCTAATAAAAAATCTCAAAGGACAGAATTCAAAAGGGAAGAAAGAAAACTCATTACATTTTCAGTGAGGCCGGCACGCTATTCAGTCTCTTTCTCAGCCTGATCAGAGCGTATTTCTCTCTGGAAATTTCAATGACTCAGATGTACTTGAAATAACCTTTCCAATCATTGATGTAATTTTCATAAATTAACTTGGAAGAAGGTCTGTACGTCTGGGAACTAGCAAAGGTTTTAGTTAGGCTATCCTAGTATCCTTTGTAATCTGTCTGTCTTGTTTGTCTTTCCCAATTTTTGTCTTGATTCATCAAACATCATCTTAGTTCAATCCTAACAGGTGAGATTTTCATTAAAAAAATGGCCTACGGTTGTTTTTGTGTTTGTGTTGCTATTGATCACTAACTCAAGTGGTGAATTGATCCGTTTCCCATCGACTCTTATTCAATAATGCAGTGGACTAACTAGATGGCGGTCGACTCGTTCACTGATTGGAACAAATGGAAATGTTCCAGTGAAACATATCTGACCTTATTTCTGAGGGGCGGGTGCCACAATAGTGCTCTGGACCCCCTTTAAATATCACAGTATACCATGAGAAAAACTCAATGTCCATTAATTATGTTGAACATAATTATACCACACAATAACACACATGCACACGCACACGCACACACACACACACACACACACACACACACACACACACACACACACACACACACACACACACACACACACACACACACATTTGCAAGCTTGAGCTATTTGCCTGCTTTTGTGCCTGAGTCCTTAGCAAACTTTGAATGTTAATGTTATACAATACAATGTATTGTACCGTACTGTATGTGATGTAATGAATACTTCGTCTGGTGTGCTATGGTAGGGCAAATTATGGTGATAAGACATTAAGACCTTATGTGGATATATAGCTTGCAAACATAAAACAAGTGAAAAAGAGCCAAATAATAATAATACATAACTAACCATTTAAACTGTGTCTGATTTGTTTCTATATTTACGTAACAGGTGTTGCTATAAGAAGAAACTCATTCATTCTTGGGATCAAAGCAAAGGGGGGAAAACCCCTCCAACAAACGATCCGGCCGTCTTCATGCTCTCCAAAGTTAATGTGTTTTTTTTGTCAGTGGGAAAATTCCAGTACTGCACCCGGCTCCCATGTGGTTGTGGTTTGGGCGAGAGAGGCACAGTAATGCGTCAGTGACGCAAGTGGGGGGAAATTGCCTAAGCTTCCTGCACAACTGTGCTTTTGTACCACTTCCAGGTGGATACCAGGCCAGTTGGCTGGGAGGGTTTTCATTAAGGCAGAATGAAGATACACTTTGGCTTCAAGGAGATGTGTAGCCTACGCAACACATCTCCCTGTAGGTCAACAGCACACCCTGTAGGTTGCAAATATGGCAATTCAAGTTGTGGGGGTCTCCACAGAAACCATTGTGGCGCTTGATGTGAAACCCACTAACCCAGTTTAACTCTGGACTCTCAGAACGAGTATGATGCAACAGCACACCCTGCAGGATATATTGGCAACATACAACCTGATACATATTTCACTGTGGCAGTCAGATATGTATGTACTGTAGTCTCTATGTAGTCTCTATGCCATATATCAACATGTACAAGCTGTAATGATGTGTCACTTTATTTTCACACTTCAATAGTCTTTACTTTGCACTTTTGTATGTAAAATTGTTTGCATCTAAAGAGCCTCGGTTTTCATGTGCAAGCGCCTTCTTTTTGTTTGTACATGGAATTTCATGCTGTCCTCTCGCATCTGTTTTCAACCCTATAGTGAGCCCTGAGTTTAGATAGCAAATTTCCTTATACCTCCTTCAAGCTGTAATGATTAAATTGGATTGGATGAATAGGCTTGTATAGGGGGGGCAAGCATGTTATGAGTAGGCACCTAAATTGTATTTGTTAGTTTTATTATTATTCTGCAGTTTTATTGACTTTTTTTCAGTTGTGGCCTAACTATGCAGTCACTTTTCATGAAACTTGGCGTAATAATGGTTGAAGGTCAAGCAAAAACGGCGAATAGTGAAACCATTGGCCAACTGTTGGCACCACAATGCATTGAAAATGCAAACTTTAAAGGTATAAATAACTTATTTGACGTGTCACGTGAAATAATGGAACCTCATTACATACTCCTCATGAGGAACAACCTTTGACTCTGTGATCTGTGACCTATGACCTATGACCTCTGGCCATTAGATCTTGGCAAACAGTTAAATCTACACACAATCTTATATTATCTAAAAAACAAGTGGAAGAGACATTTGTAAGTGGAAAAAGAGCTCGAATCACACTTACTACACCACCGCATATAGTCTATCTACAATAGGACAACAGTATACCGTAACAGCTTGAATTACATTTAATCGTTTGGCTGGAGAACCAGCGTTTACTCCTGCCACCATCTTGGCACGTGCACACTGACTGACACACACTGACTGACACGCACGCACGCAGACACACACACACACACACACACACACACACACACACACTTGCAAGCACCAGGCCTTTGTGGTCTGTTAAATGACATTTCACACAATTCAGCTTTATTTTACATTTTGTAGGCTAAAAATGTTAATGATAAGCAGCTAACTGTGGATAGCTAAACTTAGTTTAAGAAATCACCAAAGCCGTTTCATGACGTCATTACGATAATTCACTTTCTGTCAGCCTGTCACAGTCTCACAGATGTCTATTAGCCATTTTAACTCCCTGAGAACTCTACTCAACTTCTGCAAGCCGTTTATTGCTCTCCTACTTACAAATTATAATGGGGCTTTATGTCAAACAGCTGACCTGTCTCGTGCAGGGGGCGATGTTTCCTAGGAATGGATGAGCGTGGGCGGGAAATGATGGGAAAACACAGCCTGTGAAGCCTATGGGCCAGGGATTGGTTTCTAAATACATTCTCATACAAACTAAATTCCACATATTCTTCTACACACATGAGTCCAGTGTGCTGGATAAACATGGCTGCTCCACAACTTGTCAATTAAACAGCCAACTGTGCCTGTGGTTTCAGAACTGTCTGGAGTGGAGAATCAAGTATGATTCAACAGCACCTCCTGGCTCTTGCAATGTTTACCAAATGAAGGGTTTGGTTCAGAGAGTTATATATATTAAAGACATCACCGGATTTTTGCATTGAGTTGCTCACCCAGTGCATGAGGCGATTTCACCCCTTCTTCCGGGAATGGAACAGAGTGCATTCTGGAATGGAATTAGGCGATACGTGAACGTGAACGTGCCGAGCCGAAAACATGAACGAGTACTGTGCGTGCGTGCGTGCGTGTCATGAACGTATGGCCCAGTGCCGCTCGAAGCTGCAATACCACTTCCGGCCACCATGTCCATTGCGCTTCATTGTGTCCTCTCGGTAACTTTAATTAATATATACTCTGAGGGTTGGTTAACACTCTCACTGCGTTGAATTGATTATACCGTGATATAAGGTTCACTGCATGTTATTTTATGTCTTAAAAGTTATCAAAAAACGGCGAATTAAACATATAAAACAAAAGGCGGGTTTAGCATGTTCCGTAGTCGGTGGGGCGAACGGTTCTCGAGTAACGTCTGTACTTCTGTAGTAGGCCTACAGACGTACAGAGACATGGTGCATTTATAGATTTAAGATATACTTTTTATATACCGCTATACATATTGTATACAGAAAGTTTTACCCAGTAAGGTTTTGGTTCAAGTTTCGCCTTCGTGACATTTTAGTGACATAATGATCTAAATCAATCTTGCACCAGAAACTGGGACAAAGCAAGCAAAGTCCTGGTCAGCAGTTTAATTATCAATCTAAATACTCATGATATATTAAATTGTAGCAGTTGCTGCATTTAAAGGGGTTACAACAAGGACAGCACAGCTTGTGTTTACAGTTTGACCCTTTGATGCACAATTAAGCTATGTAATGTAAGCTAGTAATGACCCTTATATGCACAAATATGCATCGTATGGTATTTAATGCATGGCTGAATGTTTCTTTACTCATACTGATAATACGTTTTATATGCCTTTCTACTGTTTATCTCCCTATCTAAGAAGAAGATTGAACAATAAAATACCCCCTGTAGCGTGAAACAGAGAGTAGCTGTCCATTGAGTATGTTCTGGCCAGCCATCTAATGGCTTAAAAAATATATGCTATAGACCGAGTTTGGTCTCCATAGCGCTTTGAGAAAAGAGAAGATGCCCAAACCACTGAGAATTAGATAATCGTGTCAAGGTGCTCAACAATATCATGAGAAGAAGACAGTCAGCACTCAATATAATCCTTTTCAGTTTCATTTACCTCAACAGGCAGGGGAACGGACGTGTTTCAACCTAATACGACCAGGTCTTTCTCAGCGTTATAATGCTGAGGAAGAACGGCTGGCTGTCTTCTTCTCAGCATGGTGCTTGGTTCAATCCATTTACCTCGCAACTTTGGAGAGACTTCATTCTCTCATGATGATAATAATAATAATAATAATAATTGTAATAATAATAATAATAATAATAAACTTTATTTATATAGCACCTTTCACAAGCAATAGCAATTCCTCAAGTGGTACACTCATATAAGTGGATCTGACAAACAGTAAATGTAACATGATTCAATCTGTTATGATTAACAAGCCACATTTAAGTATGTTCGTTTACAAGAAAATGTCAAGTATTTCGATTATCATCTCTTGTTAAAAATACAAGAACGTGTGCATTTATTTATGCAATGGATTTATTCACTCAATTCTAACCAATATTGTTCTGCACACACAATGGTCAAAATGCATTAAAATTTACGGGCAAATGGTTATTAGGAACAGTAAATGTAACATGATTAAATCTGTTATGATTAACAAGACACATTTACGTTTTTTGTGTACAAGAATATGTCACTTTTTTCGAGAATCATCTCTTGTTAATAATACAAGAACGTGTGCATGTATTTCTCAAATGGACTCATTTACTTAATTCCAACCAATGTTGTTCTGTAATCTGTACCCACACAAAATGGTCAGAATCCAGTAAAATATACTTGTCTTCACTTCACCATTTTTTCACGTTTAAGGTAAGAATGAATAATATTAGCCGAGCATTTGATTGAGGTTCAATTTAGCAAGTGTTTACATTATGTTTTGTTTAGTAGCAGCTGTAAAAAAAAACGTACTGTTTGCTGCTTTACAACACACATCAAAGCAGACGCACGTGTGACGCCAGTGACGGTTTTATTTCCACATAAATGCACCGTGTGAGTGTGTGTGTGTGTGTGTGTGCGCGTGCGTGCGTGCGTGCGTGTGCGTGCGCGCGTCTGTAATCCACACACCTCAACAACCAGTTTGCCCCACCGACTTCAAATTTTGACACCCCACCACCAGAACTGCCCCAAAAAGGCCTCTGCCTGCATGGGCTCAGGACAGGCAAAGGGAAGTTACTATATTTACCCAGGGTAACTGGACTAAGCTCAAGAACTTGTTTATAGCCAGGCCCTGTCATAGAACATTTCATGGTAGGGGTTCAATGCCTTGTCCAAGGGCACTTCAAACCGTTCGGCCACCGCTGCCTCTTGGCAGAGAAACAAGAGTAGCAAATACAACTATTTACTATTGCCATTTAGTGCCCTAAACAAACATTAAAGTCCAGAAAGAAAGAAAGAAAGAAAGAAAGAAAGAAAGAAAGGACCTACATAGGGACATTCTTTGCCACCATGCCAGTCATGAACCAATACAGCCACCCTGTCACAACGACTCACAACGAACCTCAGTGACCACGCAACAACGTACATCAACTAATGTCAATCAGTCTTCTATTGAAAATTAACCATTGGAATTGATGGCTGTTATGTCAAAGCCCAAAAGCTCCATCTCCAACCAAATGGAAATAGAAAATTCACTCATGGGATTATTGAAGTGATCAAGAGCCACATACACACACACACACATACTGTTCCCTGGTACAACAACTGAACTCACATACTGTACAGCAGATACAACACAACAGACCAACTCTAGATTCACATGATGACTATAGCATTCAACCCCAGAGCCAGAACCAGTTCCATTGCCACCCGGTCAATGGGTCCCAAAATGACAGCAATAGCACACCAGCTTGAATCACACGCATTAAAAACACAAGCAGTAGCCAAGAAGCAAAAGACAAAGTTCATACCTTGAGCTGTCGACTCTTCCACTTGACTTCATAAGATAGTTGTAGTGATGCCAGGGGAAAACTGTGGCTCTCTCTCTCCAGTTCATGATGAGACCTCCAGCAGCTTCTCCAGACTCCAGTCATCTCATCTCCATCCTCCATACATCTGGCTGGCTAGCTGGCCATGCAGTACTTCTCCTCCCAGTATCAATGGCCCCCAACCAGCCTCATTATCCTGGCTGCCTGATCTTCTCACTCAGCCTTGGTCTGGATGTTTCGCACTACACAGCACATAGCAAGCATTCTGCTGTAGTGCCTTGGTCAGGGGTTTAGGGCATAGGCTCCATAGGGTCCAGCATTCACAGCATGTCGTGGTCAGGGGTTTAGGGCATAGGCTCTATAGGGTCCAGCATTCAGGGGTTTAGGGCATAGGCTCTATATGGTCCAGCATTCACAGCATGTCGTGGTTAGGGGTTTAGGGTAGGGCATAGGCTCTAGGGTCCAGCATTCAGGGGTTTAGGCCCTAAACAGTTTAGGCCCTAAACTTTAGGGCATAGGGTCCAGCATTCACAGCATGTCGTGGTCAGGGATTTAGGGCATAGGCTCTATAGGGTCCAGCATTCACAGCATTTCAGGGCTCTATAGGGTCCAGCATTCACAGCGAGTCAGGGCTCTAGAGGGTCCAGCATTCACAGCATGTCAGGGCTCTATAGGGTCCAGCATTCACAGCATGTCAGGGCTAAGAAGAAGCTGAACTTGGGGATCTGGGGTCGTCACCCTGGCCTGTGTACCTGTGGAGCAGGTTGAGAGAGAGAGAGAGACCATATAAGCTTTGAGTATAAGTATTGGCTATTTCCCCATATATATAAGCCCACAATGGGGGTTGGATTTTTGTGCTAATTTGCTTATTTCCATCGAAATAAGTAGTAAAGTGTGCCGCTTGGGATACTATTTACATTATGATTTGAGCAATGGAAATAAGCAAATTAGCACAACACCCCAATGCCCTATTCAATTCAATTCAATTCAATTCAATTCATTGGGGGTTTATGGTAGGGGAAATAGCCAATAATGCTCTTTTGCAGAAAATAACACCTGGACCTCTTTGGTGGGGACGTAATAACTACAAAGAAAAGTAAGAAAGCCTTCTAGCATTGAATTATCCTACAGTACCATTTTGTGCAGGAACCCCTTTTGGTGTAGCATTATGTTATGCTTTAGCTATTGAAAAATAGCAGATCTACAAGCTCATAGCATGAGCTTGTAGGTCTGCTATTTTTTTTAAATCGAACAACGACTGACACAGAAACATAGCTTTTTCAGAAAACTGTCAGGATTTAGAAGACATTTTTAGAATCTGATGTCAGGTCAGAATGGGTTAAACCATCATTGGTAAACAGTTAAGAAGAATTCAGTTTTATACAAGGATTTGGTCCTGTGACACCCCAAACAAAACATTGTGTCTGTATATTTATTCTATTTATGTATAGGACCCACATGCACACATACAGCACTTAATGCACCTTTGTTTTTTATTTCAACACCCAGTCCCTCCCTCCCTCTCTCACGCACGCACACACACACACACACACACACACACACACACACACACACACACACACACACACACACACACACACACACACACAGTATGCTTTGCATAGGTAGCTAACTCAGGTTTGTGTGCAATTCAGGTAACACTTTACAACACTTAAAGCACCTTTGTTTGTTCATTTAATTCCCCCCCCCCCCCTCTCCCTCTCTCTCTCACACACACACACACACACACACACACACACACGCACGTTAATGCTCACTTAGCATAGGTAGCTAACTCACCTGCAGAATGAAAACAAATCCACCAGTTTGTTGTTATGAAGATAACTTCTCTTTCAAGCTGTCACACACTGTTGTGACTGAGCAGTTTGGTAAACAAGAAGGGACGGTAACAGGACAGGAGGATATAGTAGGCACCAAGGAAGAGTGGGCACTGGGCACTGCACCAGCTGCACCGATGTCTTTCCCCCCAAAATGTAAAAAATAAAATAATATATATATATTGTGTAATTGCTATAAATTGTTAGTCATTTTTGGCTATAAACAAGTTGAAGGGTAAAATAAGCCTGATAATGTGTATACTATAGTGCATCACATCATAGTCATATGATACTTTTTCAAATATAGGCTATATTTGTTTCCTTCATTTTGGAGAAAATGTTTAAAAAAAATGCATCGAGGTACCCATGTCCCTATAGGCCCAGGCCCACACGTATCCTTATCCTGTGGGACTACTTCCTCTCTACTCCAGAGTAATCTAATAAGCGAGTGGCGACACGCTTTGATCTCGCTTATGGTCCAAACATTGGAACTAGACCATTGAGATAGAATGAGCACTTCCGCATTTCATTGTTAGAATTGGAGTCAACGCTAGTGTCGCCACTCTCTTACTTATTACTCTGCTCTACTCTACCTGTGGGCTGTGGTGGACCGCGGAGCAATAATGTACAGTACAGTAGTACACACACACACACACGCGGTCATGCCTTGTAATACCTACGACTGAGAAGTCCACTGACAGACTCGCAGCGCGCCATATTTCAAAATATCTTGACTTTCTCGACTCCTGCTGTCATGTGTGCGTCAAAAAAGAGGTGGGTTTATTTTTAGTTGTCTTTTAGCTGCCTCATAGCCTATGACATTTTGCTGTAGGCTAGAGGCTAGAGGCAGCCAGCCCAGTAGGCTAATATGCGTTTTATATTTTGTTTGTTCTAATTGAATATTTCGCTCGTACGCCACCACTGAACAATAAGGTCGGCCAGGTGGCAAACATGGCCAATTAAAATTATAAACACGGTGGCGAAGCTTGTTTGTTTGTTTGTTTGCAGCTAGACTAGAGCAGCATGCACTAGGAACACGTTTGTTTGTTTGTGTGTGTGTGTGTGTGTGTGTGTGTACTAGGCGACATGAACTTTAGTCATAGGGTGACTGTAGGCTTTATTAAGCCTAAGATTTAAACTCAGATGTATTGAGAGTTTAAGTGCCCTCACCCCTGTAGTGTGTTCAATGCTTCATATATTCTAAGGTTCAATGCAGAAACATTTCAGGCCAAGGACCCACTATAGCTGAGAGACAGATGAAGCAGGGACCCCTGATTAGTCACTTATAAACCATCAATACTTGCTCTTACATATATAAATGTATGATTCTGATTCAAAGCTACTTTAGATATAGCTAGATAATTGTCATTAATAGCCTAACTTCACAATATAAAAAATATGTATATTTTATGCTTGATACTGTATATCTAATGTTTTCACTCAAGCATCCTTTTATGAATATAATGTGAAATATGT
Source organism: Protomyctophum bolini (assembly GCF_963924005.1). NCBI lineage: Eukaryota > Metazoa > Chordata > Actinopteri > Myctophiformes > Myctophidae > Protomyctophum > Protomyctophum bolini. The sequence continues at coordinate 25,696,727 of NC_137871.1, read as the reverse complement.
AGGAGCAGACTAGTAATGAATGGACTGAGTCAAGCTATATTTGATCATGCTTTTTGATTGAAGTATTTATTAATAGTTTGCAGAATTACAGTACATTTCAAGCACAACTCAATACAAAAACTGTTAACTGTGAGTGGACGACACCATAAAGCATTACACTTGTTTACAAGAGGTTCCACCGTTTTCAATTCATCATAACATTTAGAGACGTACACATACACTTCTATATAGCCAAAAACAGGAAATCATCATAAAGGATGTAAAAAGGGGGAAAAAACATATACAGTGAGGGAGAAAAACGGGTGGGTGCAGTGGGGATTCAGATTTTACGGGGGCCAGTTTCGAATTGCAGCCGTCCGTAGGTGCCCTTTGAGAGTGGTTTTGAAGGAGTCAAGGGATTCACAGTTGTTGGGGCAATAGGAGCTAAATTAATTTAGTCCTTTGTTTGTGCCGAATCTGGGTTGCACATGGTTAGCTTTATTCCTCAATTTCTGTCTATTTCTTAGGTTGGTGGCATGAAGATTGGACCGCTGTAATTGTGCCAACCGCCAGAGGAGACGGGCAACTCTTATGCCAAACTGAAGTGAGTGATTAATGTGAAAATTAACCATGTAAACACCAGCATCCTATTCCGTATTGTGGGGGAAGCTCTCGCTGAAAATAGCCAAGCTCACAACGACGCGTTGTGACGTTGTCGATCGGGTATCTTCTACAAAAGCTTTCCCCACAGTAACCGAAAACTGAAGACACACTAGCAGAGAGCCTTGAGGGACTCCGCTGAAACATATGGCATTCAACCCACTAAAACCATGGAAAGTTTCATTTTAACATGACATATACAAGCTCACGGGGTGTCACCTCATGCCTCGCTGCGAGATTGTACATCTGCTATTTTTGAACATTTTTGAAAAGTGTGTTTTGAAAAACACGTTTCAGAACTACTGATTTAGAATGCATTTGTCTGAAAGGAGTGGTTCACCCAAAAGATTACTTATTTTCTATCAATTTTATTGCATTCCTAAGCCAATAATTTGATGAGCGGAGAACTCAAAGAGCCTGCTACAAATATCCAAATAAAAAAACTTGTGTGAAGCGCTCTTATCACTCATCATACATCATCATACATCGCATTACATTTTCGCTAGAAACAGACTGTATTATATGAGTGACTGGCTGTCGCAAACGATACAGAGACACCTCCCTGACAATAACGCAGAGACGGCTTGTTTATTTTTGGACCACAATGCTTATATGAAACGACATAGAGAAATGACTTCCGTGAACCAGGCAGAACCAGGGGATGAGCGAGTAACATCAGGACCTAACCCTCTATGATCCGGTTCTCTCTTTATTCAGCACCGATGGTACTTGCCGGAGGATGACTCCCCTTGCTAAGAATCACACTCCTGGACGCTTTCGCTGCCAAAGTGAGTCGAACACACACACACACACACACACACACACACACACACACACACACACACGCAGGCGCGTCGACTTCGGGGGTGCTTGAGGGCTGAAGCACCCACTGACACAATAGTAATCCAAATAGCACCCACTGACTGAAGGCTGAAGCTCCCCTCCCCCTGGTCATTTGTCACGTAGGCACACCTTTACCGGGGGGGGGGGGGTGCATGTTCCCTTTTCACAGAACAGGTATTCAAATGCTAATTAGGTGGCTTTTGTTCCAGTGACCGGCGACGCACATACGGTTCAGTCACACTCCTGCAGCAACACTACACAGACACGGTCAGCGGAGAGGCTGCTGTCTGTGTGCCGCCGGCCCGTCTGTAAAGAGCCATGAGCCCACTGCCGTTATAAGAACTATTCGCGCCTGCACACACGCACACACACACACACACACACACACACACACACACACACACACACACACACTCCAAACTTTTCAGGCTGTGGGTCTTTTAGCATTTCATTTAGCACTGCAGATCATGCTCTTAGTCCAGAGCGATTTTCAGTAAGCAAGGACAACACTTGATCCACTGTCTATTGCAGTGGGGCACATACAGTATGTAACTGGCAAGTGGTTGTAGTGGTTGTGTGAGGAGCTGTGGTAGATCGATCTCTTTCTCTGCTGCCTCTTTGCTATCTCAGGTGGGTTTGAATCAATTTTATGTCATCTTTGTATCGCTTTTTCTGTCCCCCCTTGAGTGTGTTTTTGTCTCTCCTTCAGCTGGCCATACAGCATTCATTTCGGAGGATGATTGTTTAGTTGGATATTGAATTTGTGCCAATAATCTTGTATGATTGCAGGGTAGTACTCACTGCCAGGCGCGGTTTTACAACAGATGCAGAGTGGGCATGGGCAGAATGGACAAGTCAGGGGCTTGTGCATTCCGTAGTGCATACATGGGCAACTGGCGGCCCAGGGGCCACATGAGGCCCTCACCTTCAAGTAGATTAGTAGCTTAATGAGTAGTATTAAAATGTTATCGTCTCTTTTTCCATGTGCAATGCATTTGTATTTAGTTCATAAAGGTAACATAACTATAATTAAAGGCATTTGAAATTAAGTAATAACAATACTTTTCAGGATTCCAATTCAAAAATAGCAAAAAATAATTCAGGATTTAAATTAAATAGCCGATCTACAAGCTCAAAACGCGTCGCACTCTGGAGTGAGTGTTGAAATATTGTGGACCATTGTCAAAGTTGCCCACCCATGCCGTAGTGCATCCCATAGGAAATTGGAATGCAAAGGTACAATCTCTTTGAAAACCCGTTTAGTGTTTCTGATTGTGTGACCAGAAAATGCAATTGAAGTGGCCGCAAGTAAAGTTAGTATACATCCCGACAACGTCGCTTTGTTCCCACTCATTATTTTCATTACTACTTCCCTGAGAAAGTGAGCGACAATGATCTACCGCTATTTTACACATCATGTAATACCAGATTGTAGACTGACAACCTCTCTAGTCTGTATCTCCTATAGGGTTTGAGAGAGATTTAACTGAAGGTCTGAACTATTCAGTTATAGATAATTTCAAGTTCAACACCCGTCCTCTCAATGTTTGAGACATGGAAATGCTTGAACACGATTTTGCTGTTGCTGTTGTATAATAAATAATGTTGCCTCATTCACACAGGTAGTATAAAATACAGACAGACAGACAAATCTCCTGTAGAGATTAATTCAGACGTCACTATATCACAGTACATGGAATGGATGTAAACTGCAACTAGGCGTATGCGTACAACCAGTGTCTGACCTTGTACTACAGGGACAATTTTTCATTACTGTCTGTTTCAGATTCAATAGTTGTGATTGCAAATTGCATGCCTCGTAGTGGTAATTAATGATTGTGTACGATATAGTACGTTTTGTGTTGATTATCCTGTAACAATGCAATACGAAAATAAATACATTTAGATGTCTAATTTAGACCCAAAGTGGCCTAATCTGCTACCTAATCATGACTGCACCCCTGGTAAACAACACAGCAGCAGCTAATACAATTTATAATGGTATTTATTGTCAGTGCTTGCTACTTGGCACAACCAAATCAAACTAACTGCATGATGACATTAACCTCTTTTGGTGTTTTAAGCATTGTTGTTTAGCTATTGAAAAATAGCAGATCTTCAAGCTCGTAAATGTTATTTTTGAAAATGTGGCGCAAATTTGGATTATATATTCTTTCAGAGCGAACGTTTTTAACTCCAATCTTTGCTTCTGATCAGATGGTGGTCGGCGGCCAATTCTAGATAATGTTTTGGGGTCCTTGACATGAAATAGTTTGAGAACCACTGACATAGAAACATGGGGTTTTTCAGAAAACCTTTAGGATTTAGAAGACTTTTCTTTTTAGAATCGGTCTCGGTCGAAATGGGTTAAAAATCACACCCGTGTGAAGTGAGGGGCGCTCGCTCTTATCATACAATGATCATACATCATCTCATTCCATCCTAACGCAATTTGCGTCCTCACCTTCCGTCTTCAATGTTTGTGTTTACGCAATGTTTACACAAACACTGAAAGCTGGCCATTCATTGTCAATGGCATTCAATGTTTGTGTTAAGACAATGTTTGTGTTTTTTACACAAACCCTCAAAGCTGGACCTAGGAGGGGATAGCACCCCTCAAAAACACTGAAAAGAAGCCAGGTGTGTTAAAAGAATAGGACTTGACTTGAGCACTGTAAGGCGTGCCCGTGCGAGGCGCAAGCCGAGCAAGTGCAATCACCGAATGATCCAAAATAATCCAGAATGCCACGTGTTGAACCAAACATTTTGTGTCACCCGTGATTGATTGATCAATCGATCAATCAATCAATTGATCAATCAATCAATCAACCATTTAGCGACTTATTTATACGAAATCATCATATAATTAAGGTTACAAACGGAACAAAACGTGTACAGTATGGGGAGAACGGGGTTGGGGGAAGCTCGGACTTAATTTACAGGGGCCGGTTTTGAATTGCAGCCGTGCGTAGGTGGTCTTTGAGAGCGGTTTTGAAGGAGTCAAGGGATTCACATGTCTTAATGGCTTTTGGTAGGGCGTTCCATATTTTCGTGGCATAGGAGCGAAATGTATTTAATCCCTTGTTTGAGCCGAATCTGGGTTGCACTTGGTTTGTTGAACTCCCTCTGGTGTTGTGAGTGTGGACTTTGTTGACATTAAGGAAGTACAGGTATAGGTATCTTGGTAGTGTAGCGAATCTTGAAGACCAGACCCATTGCAAGAGGCTTTACTCTGTCGTCAACCCTAAACCATTACAGATTATCAAAATGGGCAAGGGTGAGGTGGGTTCGGGGAGTGAGGCCAAGTAGTAGCCTGGAGAGTTGTTTTAAGGGCTGTGGTACCAAGAGGTGTATGCATAGTCGAAGAAACCTTGTACAATAACAAGGGCTCCTGTTAGGGTCTTCAATGTGTTTTTGTTGACCAGTGAGGAGATCCTGTAGATTGTATGTATAACTGGTTCAGACCAGTTAATATAATACTCTAAGGTGTGGACAGCCAAGTCAGTGAAAGAAACACAAAAGAAAATAAATAAAAGTCAACCAAAGAACAATATTCCTATACAGCAGGGCTGCCCACACTTTTTTGACTTGAGAGCAACTTTCAAAATGCTCAACAAGATCTACTGACCAAAATAATGATTATCCCTTTGCTGGAAATAGTTACATAAGACACACTTGAAACAGGAAATAGAGAGGAGAAGTTACTTAACATAAAAATACTTCTTCACCATTTCACCACCGTTCATGACTGTGTGTACAAAATAATGACAAACCTTATTGACACTTCACTGGTTTACACTGTAAAGATGTGACTTTATTGACACATCACTGGATGACAGTGTAAAGATGTAACTTTATTGACTCATCAGTAGTGTGAAGAAGTTGTGAAACATAATTATTTTGCATAAAGCTCCATATATGGTGTTGTTGTTGTTAATAAATGGAGGAGGAATAAAAGGAGGACAGCAGGAGAAACATAAGAACTCTAACATTAAAGACGCATCAGGTCAAATAAGCTAAAAAAATACTGTTTTAAAAACATAATATATAAACTTTTACTTTTCATCATGGTTTCAATCTTTGAGAACATTTAGGATACTGAGAAGAAGACATTTGTATAATGTGCCTCATTATGTCATATTGTCTCTTTATTGTTAATGGCATTTAATGTTTGTTTTGTTTGTTTTACATCACCATTACATCACCTAATCAACATGAGTTAGACTTTAATATATTATCACCCCTCACTTCACACGGGTGTGATTATTTCCTAACAATTAGTCCTAACAATGAATTCCTAGATATTATTGTTAGTTTATTATTTTTAAAGCCAATAATTCTCAAATGCTGCTATTTGTCAAATTATTGGCTATCCATGAATTCAAGTGTCCATGGTGAGAGTTCTGTACGGCCCGGTTCTCGGTTAGGGGCTCGGGTCTTGGGTTCCGGGCGGTTCTCGGTTAGGGGCTCGGGTCTTGGGTTCCGGGCGGTTCTCGGTTAGGGGCTCGGGTCTTGGGTTCCGGGCGGTTCTTGGTTAGGGTCTCGGGTCTTGGGTTCCGGGCGGTTCTCGGTTAGGGGCTCGGGTCTTGGGTTCCGGGCGGTTCTCGGTTAGGGGCTCGGGTCTTGGGTTCCGGGCGGTTCTCGGTTAGGGGCTCGGGTCTTGGGTTCCGGGCGGTTCTTGGTTAGGGGCTCGGGTCTTGGGTTCCGGGCGGTTCTCGGTTAGGGTCTAGGGTTCCGGGCGGTTCTCGGTTAGGGTCTCGGGTCTAGGGTTCCGGGCTGACTGGTGCTACCCTCTATCCCAGACAAGGTGCTCATTTGGGTGACGTCTGTGTCTGTGGGAGTGTTGTTGATCTGAGGAGGCTCTACATCAAAGGCTTTCTCCAGAACCTTTAGGATGGACCTGCTGCGGAACACGTCCTTGAAACCCTGACTGAACACGTACAGCAGCGGGTTCAGGCAGCTGTTGACAAGAGCCAGGTCAAGGGTTATGGGAACCCCGAATCTGAGCACAACCTTCAGGGTATCACTGCCCTCCAGATATGTCTGATACACAACATAAATCAGCCGTATGATGTGAAAGGGGATCCAGCACAGGAAGAACGCTGTGATAACAGCTGCTATGATTTTGAAGGTGCGACCAGATTGGCTGGCCAACGAGCGGTTATTCCTGAGCCGGTAGATGATGACGGAATAGCAGGAGATGATGACGGAGAAAGGAACCACGAATCCTGCAACGAAGTTAGTGGTGACGCCTATGGTGGTGGATGTGTAGCCACCGAAGCACCTGACCTCTAAGTCCCTATATATTAAGTCCCTAAATATGAAGTAAGGGGAGCTCAGAGCCAAGGCCATCATCCAGACTCCCAGACTGACCCAGGATGCCTTTGTGACGGTGCGGTGGTTCCGGGTCCACACTGGACACACCACACACACACATCTGTCCACACTGATCAGCACCAGAATGTAGATACTGGCATACATGTTCATGAAGAAAACCAGACTATCCATTTTACAGCCCAAAGCAGTATCTGTCATTCTCAGCGGCAGGAAGGCTGTAACCAGGAAGTCGGCCAAAGCGAGGTTGAGGTACCAAACGGTGCTGACGGTTTTCTTCATCCTGAAGCCCGTCGCCCAGATGACCACACCGTTCCCCAACACGCCGAGCACACACACCACGCTGCAGATCACCATGGCTGTGATCTGGATGGATTTGGGATAATCTTTATCATCATCATCCTCATCGTGATGAACAGCAGGTGTGGTCATAATCTCCATCGTCCTGAAATCCAAAAATAACAAAACAATGAATATAAGGTACACGCTCTGTTTTAACACGCTATGTATTATTATTATTATAACTAGCCCTTACCCGTTGTGAGATATTTGCCCCCCTCTTGTGGCCCAGATTTTTATGTTTCTCTACTCGGTCCATTCTGGCAGATTTACTACAAGATGTCTTATCTGACGTCTTATGTTGACATTTACTACCCTAAACAGACAGTAAAGTCTTGGCTGGCAAAACATTACCCTAATAATAAAAAAACATTAAAGTCCATAGAATATATAATTAGTCCCTAAACAAACATCAAAGTCCATAGAGCGTCGCAGTCCCTCCCCCTTTCAGAACAACGAGTGGCCCAGGAAATTAATCGCAATTCATTTCGACCATAGGCATTTCTTAAATTATTTATTTGAAGACCTTTTAAGCGTCGTACGAAGCCAACTCTTGTCGTGACAAATCATGACAACACACACAATATTTTGGACCAAACAAATAATTACAAGGAAGAAAAACAACAAAAAAAGTGTTGTAACCTGCTGTTTTTTTCTACTTTCTAATTCTTTGTTTGGTCCAAAATATTGTGTGTGTTGTCATGATTTGTCACGACAAGAGTTGGCTTCGTACGACGCTTAAAACGACATTAAATTAATAATTTAAGAAATGCCTATGGTCAAAATGCATTGCGATTAATTTCCTGGGCCACTCGTTGTTCTGAAAGGGGGAGGAACTGCGACGCTCTATTGACTTGGCTGGCCTATGACGTAATGTCCGTTTGAGTTTTCCTCGTTTGAGTTGAGATTTTTGGACATAAAGTTGTAGGACAGGGGTGCCCAACTGGTCGACCGGTAGACCACATGAGGATTGCCAGTCGACCGCAAGAGGAGGAGGAGGAGGAGGAGGATCAAAGAGGAGGAGGGGAGGAGGACGGAGGAGGAGGAGAGAAGAGGAGGAGGAGGAGGATGAGGACACTGCACTGCTCGATTATACATGTTATGTGGAGCAACTTCAAAAGATTGTGACAGAGTTTGAGAGGCGCTTCACAGACTTTTCAACAATTGAACCTGTTGCCAGCTACATGTGTTTTCCTTTTGGAACTGTGGATATCGATGCCATCACTTCCAAAGTAGCCTCAGTGTTTCACCTGGACAGCCCTTCTGTGGAGAATGAGATCCTCACACTTCAAAATGATGATTAAATCCAGGGCAACACAAGGGATGCAGGGAGAGTTCTGGGAGCTACTGCTGCCTGAAAAGTATCCTAACCTCAGGAGATGTGCCATGAACATAACAGCTTTTTTTGGATCAACCTACCTCCCTACCTGTGTGAGTCTGCTTTCTCTCACATGAAGTTCATCAAATCAAAGTACAGAATCACAATGACAGATGACCACCTTGTGGCGTGCCTGAGGCTTGCAACCAGCGCCTACAACCCAGACTTTGAGAAACTAGCCTCCTCTTCTCAGTGCCAGCGTTCCCACTAAGGTAGACTGACATTATTAAAATAACTAAAAACAAAACAAAAAACTTACAAAAAGTAAAAAGAAAAAAAGAAAATACTTTGAACATCAGTGACTGTTAACTCTTGATTGATGGAAAAATTTAATATTACAATTTGCAGAATGGGTACAATTCTAGAAAAGTACAGGTCAATACAAACTTCAAAGTGCTGAGAGCACAACAAAAGAATACTTGTCATTGACAGACACACACAAGTTGTCTGTCGGATGAATGTGTTGTCAGTGTGTATGGCAGAGTTCAATAAATGTGGAGAATATTAAAGGACCACTTTTCAACGAACCTTCATATAATTAATTGGTCCTCACTAATGTTCATGATAAAATCCCACCATTTTATTCCTACTCAGTCTATGTTTCATATGATATAAATATGATGGTGGACGGGTTTCTGAACTGCCCACAACCCTCCTATGAGACACAGACTGAGTAGGTGGTACGAAAAGTAATTTAGTAGCTGTAGTGGGTAATGCATGTTTTGTAATGATAATCAAGAGTTAAAAGTACAATATTTGGATCCAAGATGGAGTGGAGTATAAGTAAAAATATTGGAAATACTAAAGTAAAGTGTGTGTGTGCGTGTGTTGTGCCACTCTGCTGTTTGTGCCGCTCTGCTGTTCAAATAGGTATCATTTTGGGGGTCTTTGGCACCAAAAAGTCTGAAAACTCTGGATTTAGTGAATAATTCTGTAGAATGATTTAGAAAGCTTTTTGAATAATCAGCCTTCAGGTCTCAATAGTTTAAAGAGCTCTATATTGTAGATATCAATCATTACATGTTATAATAAAGACAATTCAATGAGAGCATAGTTACCTGTTTCAATCATTACATGTTATAATAAAGACAATTAAATAACAGCATAGTTACCTGTTTCCAAGTGTTGAAGAGACGTCAGCCAGAGAAGAGTCTTGGTAGGTGTGTGTGTGTGTGTGTGTGTGTGTGTGTGTGGGGGGGGGGGGCTTTCCATGGTCGCCTGTTGCAAGGACTTCCATGTTGCAATGAGTTGCATCTGTGCAGTCTGGCCTCATCAGGTCGGCCTACACCTACACACAGAAACTCTCGCAGAAAGAAAGCCTTGTTTTGCAATACAATTAATTCAATGACTTTCTGTTGGAGTGAAAACCTATAATATTATAATCATAAAATAATCTACAATATAATTGTAACCATTTGAATGATTATTAAACTGCTTTCTTTAGAAGTGAAAACAAGGTTCAAGGTTACTTTATTTTGTTTCCTAGAAATGTGTCTTGGATACGGAGACCTGCACTGCAGCATACTGCAATACGATACAATACAATACGGTACACAGTGACTCGTACAGCATATAAATAATACATAACAGACCAAAGCCAACATACCTAGTGAAAAAAAACAACATACCTAGTCAAAACCGTCTGTCCTCTGCCAGGACATTGTGACTGACAGGCATCATTGTTCAAATGCCCAAATTGTTAGTCCCCTAATAGTTGTCTTTCTGTTGTAAAGCTCTCTCTTCCTGATGTGTTTTCAACTCTCTGCCAGATTCAAGTCAAATCAATGTAGTTTATAGGCTTCTCTATCGGAGAATGCCGTTTTTGAATAATGTATTAAATTCTCTGTTGTGAATGTGCGGCAACGAAAGACCTTCAGAGAAAGCTTGATTTAGTTAACAAGTACAATTTAGGCATGTAACGGATATTATTAAAGGGCCACTTGTAGTAACTATGTAGATCAACTGTTTCACAGCAGTAAATGGCTAATTTCCACACATTCACACGACACCCGCTGTTGTGAAACCGCGCATGCGCGCGTACACACAGTCACACACACACCCTTACAGATCTGTAACTCTTGAGTATACAAATGGAACCGCCTTCGACTTCCCCGTGCGCACAGAGACAAACACAGGTGGCATTGGAAATGAATGACTAGATAAGTGTACATCATACCGTAATAATGGCGCACGTCGTTTGATGTGTCGTTTATTTTCCATGACACACACACACACACACTATCCTCTCCACGCTAAGTTATGCATGAAACAAGCGTTTAAAGCGGCTGTGCATGGCGACTGAACTTAAGTCATTCAGAGAATCTAATGCCACACCAGGGGAGGCGGCCGAATAAACAACCTATTTAAACGCTCGCTTCATGGCGCAACGTGAATGAAGGGAACGTATCGGGGCTCTGCAGACTGCATACAGTATAACATATATTGAACGTACACAAACATTGTAGTTAGAACAGGACGTAGCATTTTGAAGGTATGTCACACTAACCTGTGGTTATGAACTTGTGAGCAGATAATGTAAATAATAATAAAATAATAATAAATATTACAGAAAATAAATAATAAATACGAAACAGTTACTCCTCCCCACCCACTGCAGTCCAGTTGTTCTTGACGTTGACATTGACGTCGCCTGAAATGGGGGGGCAACTCCACCGCCTTACGGCGAACCAGGCAGTTGGTCTTCATCGCAGTCTTGACTCTTGATCTTTACGCCAGTGCGGTCTGCATCTTCCTCATCTGATGCCAGTTATAAATATATAAAAATAAATAATAATTTAGCTGTCGTGCACGCTACTATTACATTCCTTTGGTGTAACCTAATGCATACACATTTTGCCAATCACATACGAATTGTAGCCAACCGGCCATTCTTTATTGGCCACTGGATGGGCTGCCATGATCACTGAAGACAACTGCAAGTGAAAAACCCGCCCAGTGGAGTAGTGATTAGTGAACATATAGGACCATAAGTCCAAACTGACAGTGAACCACAATGCTTGTAGATAAGGATGTTTCTGGTGAAGAGACCATAGACATACTGTAGACAGAGCCCTGGGGGAACCGGTCAGTATTTTAGCTGGGTTTTAGAGGCAGCTCAAAACCACATGTAATTGTATTTTCCTGCCACAAGGTGGAAGACTTATACAACGTTCTAGCAGGGAAATTACTTTCAATGAAAACAAATGAAAGGCCTGCACTGTACATACAATTGATGATGAATGCCTCCCTTTTGACAGAACTGTACTTATTCTATAAAGTGCATAACATACAGCCTGGTATGCTATACGTTTGTGAAGCATGCATGCACGCTAAGAACATAACAATGGGGAAAATGGGAGACATGTTGGGTTGATTGCATGGTAATGCTTAAACCAAAAAGAGAGAACCAGACACACGCGCACGGGGGGCACTAAATATACGAGAAACTATATTGACAGACTCCAAGAATGTCCCAGAATTCTGTCTTTTCTGCTACCACCACCATCATACTGTGAAATGTTAGGGATTCAAATTAAGCTAACAGGGAGAGTCGTATAGTGCATCTAGGAATATGCAAAGATCCAATGTTTTCAAGAAGCCATATATTACCATCAACGTTATTGGTGAAAACCAAGTATTGCCGTTTTACTTTCACTGTGAATATATTTTAAATTAATTTTCTTTAAAAAACTGTTGAAATATTTTGTTACACACTGACTCATACTCTTTAAACTGTGTGCGCGTGCGTGCGAAAAACACTGCTTGTTATTGAACCTTAGCGGAGGTTGTTACCATCTCTAACTTGATCTTTTGTTCTGTTTTAGGGTCAAGGTAAAGGTACAGATTTTAGGTTAAATAAGTAAAACAATGTACGATATGTATAGAGTTCATGACATTTTGGCATTAGTAAAAATGTGTCATTCCTGGTGGAGAATTTAGTAAACATTCAGGGTAAAAAACAAAACAAGACATGGCATTCATTATTTGTTCTATGCATCTTACAGTGCCAATTGGAGGGCAGCCTATTGAATTCATAGTTTAATACATAATTTGACTAGGGGCTCCATCTTGTGCCACTATCCCTAAACTTATTTGCCATTTTTTACTATTTTGAAAATCATTTTAAAATAGTTCAACTAGCCAACCAAATGTTGTGAGCTTGTAGATCAGCTATTTGAACTATTTTAAAAGTTTTTTTGGTTTTTTTTAAGTAAAAAAATGGCAAGTAAGTTTAGGGATAAGGGTTAAGGGGTGGTGCAAGATATAGCCCTATGTCTTTACACTTGACTAAAAGACAACTCCGATATGAAGTTTAAGTTATTATAAGTGTGCAGTCATCAGCTTCAGTGCTCTTCATGGTGTGGTATATGTTCTGGCGTTAAGCCAGCATTGACTCATTGTCCCCACCATGAAAGGGATAGGGGGTACGATGGTGCGTCTGTTTGTTTGTCCGTCCATCACACTGCAATACTGACTTTTTGTGCCCGATGGGACAAGGCCCGGTGCCACAGGGTACTTAACCCGACCTCCTTGCACCACCATGTGAACAGTGTTTTATCTTTTCATTTTACATTTTTGTAATAATGTCAATAATATGGCTGCAGCTGCAAGTTCAGACAATCACTTTTTGATTGATTAATTCATGATTGAATACTTAGAACATTTTACAGATTGTACACTTGTACACTAAATGCTGCAGTTCAGATTCAGAAACTCGGTTTTTTCATTGATTGGTTCAATAGGCTACTGTTTTCAGATTGTACCACACTTAAGTTAATAAGTGTAATTATGGCCTATTTAACAGCAGTGCTAGTAAATGTTATTTTAATTCAGCATTCAGCTAATACATTAATAAATCAATCAACATATGGCAACAGAATGATAACCTACTGTTCAGTTTTACTATAACATCAAACCCGTCTGAAGTGAGTGCTACTGTACTGTACTGTACAAGCTCTCCTCCCTGGCGTGTGTGTGTGTGTGTGTGTGTTGCTGCAAACAGGGACACTTGGTGGTGTGTTAGGCTGCGCAACAGTGGCACTTTGTGGTGCTATTTCCGTGCTCGGACCCAGCCAGGCAGGGACACAGGCAGGGACACACATTGCTGGGCAATGGAGTGGTTGCACCGCTCAAAAATGTGTGTGGGGCTGCGGGCAGACAAGCCATTGTTATCCTGTCACACAATCATCCTACACTTCTACACACAGTCCACAGCGCCCTCTAGAGGCAGAAGTACCTGTACAGTTATCACCCTAGATGTTTGATTTAACAACGCAATAGCTGTATGCAATTTAAAAAAATAACACTTAATGTGCACCCTCGACACTCCCCTATAGTCATTTCATCCTGGAGCCGTATGGGAAACCATGAAGAAGCACAGTTTCCTATATGGGGATGAGTTCACGTCCCAGGTTGGCCAGTAGAACCAGTAAACCATGAAGCACAGTTTCCTATATGGGAATGAGTTCACGTCCAGGTTGGCCAGTAGCTGAGTTTGATTGTTTCTGTCTTTTATTAACAGTTTGCAAATAGTACGATTATACAATGGTGCTAAAAAACGCAAAAAGCCCAGAGGGCTTAATTCCATTGTAGTCCTCTGTGTATTCAATTCAATAATATATCCTTGACATCATCAATACTAGTATCAACTATTAATAAACATATATGTGCAGTAAAGAGTTGGGGGTGGCGTATAATTTCCGGTGTTAAGTTTACCCTCCTCCTATGGTGGTTTAGGAGGAGGGTAAGAGTCACACGTTTTGCTGTCTTTTGGTAGGGCATTCCAGTGGGTGCATAGAGAAGTCTGCTTGTAATCAGAAGAGCAGTTCAGCCCCGGTTCGCCCAGTCCAGAGCCATCTAATAGAAGAGTTGCGCTGTTCATGCAGCCTGAACTGAGACAAGCTGGAGTTTGAAATACATTGTTTTCAAGGAGGGCGGTGCAAATAAGAGCAATTTTAGGCATGTGTGCAACATGCCAACTGTTTTAAAGCATTGTACAGTGAAAACTATAGTCTCTGTAATGTTTGTTGTACGATTACTACAAAACAATCTAAAATAAAGGGATTCAGATAATTAAAGCTGGGCTGTTGCCTGGGTCCAATGCATTTCTGCCTACTTCCGGTCCAGGACTTGGACTATTTGTTGTCCCCATTCTCAATGTGTGAATTCCGTTTGTGTCCGAGCATAGGCATGGTATGTTAACGCCCCGCCTGCCTGTGATTGGCCTACCGACACGGCGACACTGCCCGTCTTGACTGTCCTCCGAGCTCCGTCCGAGGTGCATATGCTGGATGCCTGGAATCCTGGTTACTCCGTGGTGGGAAATAATACAAGTAGTATGGTATGATACAAGAGAGCACTAACTTGTATTTTTGTAGAAGAGGCAAACTAATATTGTTTATGCCGTTTGCTTTGAAGGAATAAGTGATTGAACATGCACGCCATAATATGATTTGGGTGTGTTCTAAAATAAAGTGTTTGTGTTGAAACATTATTGTACTATAAAAAGGTATATTTTCCCTTCATCTTTATCCTTTTTAGTGTAATAGTATTAGTTTAATCACTTGTATTAGATTAATACACGATAATCAACACTAACACTTTATTTACCCAAATCAAATCATAGTACAACATACGTATTCAATCAAAGCAAACGGCATAAACAATAAGTTTACCCCTTCTACAAAAATAACGTACAAGTTAGTTACAAGGCTGCATTCTGTTGCGCGTGCCAAGCACGACAGAATGTCATTCTCTTGTTGTATTATTTATTTGTCAATCTCAACACGGAGTAACCTCAAATCACAGGCAGGCGGGGCGTTACCACGCCTATGCTCGGACACAAACGGAATTCACGCATTCTCAATATAAGTCTATATAGGAGAACCGCCATTGGACTGGCCCCATGAAGTGAACAGAGTTTGCGTAACTCTGTCTTACTCTATGGCTCTGGCCCAGTCTAGTCTATACGTCTAGTCTACGTGTCAAGACCATTAACCCCTAACCCTCCCCGGGCCCACTGCTCTTAGTAGTTACGATGATGAGTGCATGTTCCTAATAGTTATGATATGAGTATACATGCAGAGGATAAATGTACATTATATTATACAGCAATTAGTCAACAGTTCCGACCAAGCCATGATATGTGATTTGTTGAAATAGGCCCTTCAGACATAAATGACACCGCACACCTCAAAGGAAAGATGTGTGAGCCGCTCATCTTTAAAATAAACGTGCTGACTGCTGAGACCTGTGGCTGATCCACGCAGCATTCGTGTGGGTGGACTGGACAATAACATTGCCAGGGACAGGCACACATAGGGCTCCATTTTCGTTTGATCTTTCTAAATACACTGTTTTGGGATTTAGTAGTGGGGAAGGGGAACCCCACTAAAGTTGGTATTTTGGTTACCTGTGTAAATCCCTAAAACACCTCCGTTATCCGTTATATTATGGATACTGTAGGTGTGCTGCTGCTCTTCCGAAGTCTCCTGAACTTGAACGCAGCATTTTGTTTTGAAAAATTTGTTTAAAAATCCATGTCGTACACACCGCATCTCCACTAGCTAAATAGTGTTGTGTTGCGCCTCAAAAATAGCGCTGCGACATGTTGAGAGCTTGTAAATCTGCTATTTTCGCTATTTTTGTCCAAATGTGCCCTCTTATGGGATGTCAGCCCCTGCCTGCACGTCCCTGAACATTGCGATGCCCAACCGGATATACTGTATATAACCCGGATATTTGGGTTAGGCGTGAGCTGGAACGGATCACACCAATACCAGGCTTTCCTCCGGGCGGTTGGGAACCCCCGCGTTAAACGACTCAATACATACTCGGGGTCACCAGACCACAATTCCACACAGAAATCCCATTGAAATACTCTGGTTTTTTACATCTCTGCAGACCAGTGCCAATGTGTTTTTTTTGCACCACTGAACTCTCAAATGTACATTTTGTCTCTTTAATGATGGGTTTATGCACTGCAACCATATCCAACATAAGTTTACATCTGAGACTTCAGTGGTGCACAAGTACAAAGTGTGTGTACTTTAGTTGTTAACGGACTGCCCTTGCTGATCCTGCATTTTCCTTTTTTCTGACGAAGAGTTTTACTCTTCTGTTTTTCCTTAGACCGGTGTTCGGGGAACGATGCAAGTCTGAAACAATGGACGTTTTTAAAGATTCGTTTTTTGGGCTTTTCTGCCTTTTATTGATGGTATCAAGTAAAGACTGACAGGAAAGAGGGAGAGAGAGAGAGAGGGGGAGAGACATGCAGTAAAGGTCGTCATTAACGGGACTCGGAACTCAGGCCAGAGCCTATATGTGGCATGCGCCTGGACCGCTAGGCCAGCAGGCGCCCCATTGCAGGAACAATGGAAGTTGCATGGGAATGCATGCACCACCCGTTTAATGCAATATCCAATCATAATTTTGTCTCCACTATTTTGTGTGTGTGTGTGTGTGTGTGTGTGTGTGTGTGTGTGTGTGTGTGTGTGTGTGTGTGTGTGTGTGTGTGTGTGTGTGTGTGTGTGTGTGTGTGTGTGTGTGTGTGTGTGTGTGTGTGTGTGTGTGTGTGTGTGTGTGTGTGTGTGTGTGTGTGTGTGTGTAATGCACATTCGTGAAATTTGTCCTTGGCACAAAAACGTTTGAGAACTACTGCTTTAGTAGGCATCTGTACAATCAATGTCACATCTTAACCAGTTTAAGATATCTTATATATAGTCTCTATCTCGAATAAATGGAATACTTGAATGTACAGTAATCTTGATTAGGCTATGTATACAATGTATGATATTTACTTTTGTTTAATATTTTGGTGGCACAGGAAATATATTGTACTGTAAATTGTGTCTGAATAATCCCGTAAGGGATGGGCTATATTGACTCTAATGACATGCCCAAAACAGGGTTATTGCCAGGTTGAAACTTGCCAAACTTAAACTCACACGGGCCTGAAAAGCAGATCCAAATGATTTCCAATGGAATTTAACCATCCACAGCTTGCTCAGTGAGACAGCCCCCCTCCCTCTGCTACGAGTACGTATAATACCCCCCCCACACACACACCACCACCCTGTGGATGTTAATGCAATATGGTCGCAGCCTGGCCAGGGGTGGTTATTGACTTGTTTCCAAACACTTAATTCAATTTGTCATCGCCATTCAGGGAGGCTCAAGTGGTCTAATTTGTGTTAATGAGGGGTAATAAAGTCATAGCCCCCCTATATCACTGCCAGGGGGGGCGGGTGTGTGTGTGTGTGTGTGTGTGTGTGTGTGTGTAGGTTATTGACTTGCTTTTGGTCTCTAGGCGGCATGCGTGGCTGTTTTCTCTCTCTCCCCCCTCCCACCCGACCCTTCAGTTGTGAGCCTCCCGTCAGCACACACCCCCCCTCCCCCCAAAAAAACACCCCGCCACCATTGTACCCCTAATTAGATAGCTTTTGTTGGGCTAATGCTGCCGCCATCTGGTCAGCTATCGAGAGAGAGAGAGAGAGAGAGAGAGAGAGAGAGAGAGTGTGTGTGTGGGGGCGGGGGGCTTCCAGGAGGGTGTGTGCCTGTCTGTGGTGGAGAGGAGGTCATGGGGGGGTGGGGTCGTGGGCTACCTTCCTCCTCCTCCTCCTCTGCACCTCTCCTCTCTCGGCCCTTTATAGTCACATCTACCCCCCCCCCCGCCCCTGCCTGGCTGACACCGAGAGGACCTCTTTCACACTTGAAGGAATTAGTGAAAGATTGATGTCTCTCTCTCTCTCTCTCACTCTGTTGCTCACTCTGTCAGTGCGAGAGAGAGAGAGAGAGAGAGGGCAGAGCAGAGCAGAGAGAGAGAGAGAGAGAGAGAGAGAGAGGGCAGAGCAGAGCAGAGAGAGAGAGAGAGGGCAGAGCAGAGAGACGGACACGGCAGCAGCAGCAGCCAGGATTTTTCTGTTCTTCTCTCCCAGCGGTCGTAACGATGCACTCCTGTCTAGACCACTGTGTGTGTGTGTGTGTGTGTGTGTGTGTGTGTGTGTGTGTGTGTGTGTGTGTGTGTGTGTGTGTGTGTGTGTGTGTGTGTGTGTGTGTGTGTGTGTGTGTGTGTGTGTGTGTGTGTGTGTGTGTGTGTGTGTGTGTGTGTGTGTGTGTGTGTGTGTGTGTGTGTGTGTGTGTGTGTGTGTGTGTGTGCCACTTTCTGATGGGTGAGCACTGAGCAGTACTAAGCAATACACACTTTATTGCCCGCACATGTAGAAATTAGCCCTTGGCTTTCACTGTAAGTAGTCAAATTTTACAAACAGAACCTAGCCTTTTTTCCAGGTTTATACATTCTTGGATATTTGCGGCTACTGAACAATCCCTCCAATTCCATGGGAGCAGTTTGGGGTTTAACCGGGATAGTATGCGTGCCATTTTAGATTGAGCCAAAAAATGTACATTACAAGATCTGTTATTTTTGAAAAATCGTGACAATTTGTGCAAATCTTTGAATATCTATACTATTTTAAAGCGACATATCTTAACTCCAATCTTTGCTTCTGGGGCTCACTGGAACAATTTATTTTGAGAGGGGTGTCAGCGGCCAAATACAGATCATTTTGGGGGTCCTTGACACGACAAACGCTGTTAAAAAAAGAGAAAAGCAAAAACACACTGTTTTGAGCACCAGCACCACTGATATAGAAACATTTATAACACATTTAGAATTGGCATCTTCCACAATACACACTATAGGCATACAGATGAGAACAGTAACGTTCTGCTTGACAGACACATGAAAAAGAGGCATTCAGGTTTTACGGGGGCCAGTTTCGAATTGCAGCCGTCCGTAGGTGCCCTTTGAGAGCGGTTTTGAAGGAGTCAAGGGATTCGTATGTCTTAATGACTGTTGGTAGGGCGTTCCACATTTTGGTGGCATAGCATCGAAAATAATTTAGTCCCTTAATTGTTTGTGCCGAATCTGGGAATCTGGGTTGCAAATGGTTTGTTGAACTCATGGGTGTGGACTTCATTGACATTAAGGAAGTATTTCGACGGGTACATGCAGGGTATCTTGGTGGTGTACATAACACAAGACAGTATGGAATTACAATCAAATAAAAATAAATGATAAATTTGGGAATGGGGAATAAGTTGCTTTGATACAACATGGAGTCTGATTAATAGCACTGAGGGCCCGCTGGCCCGGGCGGAAGTACTATTTTGACCGCCCGGGCCAGCAGATTGCAACTTCCACGTGCCCGCTTGGGCCAGTTAGTTCACATTTTTCCCCTGTAGTACTGGTGTTTTGTAATGATTTTGTAATGTCCTGGTTAATGACAACATAGCGTAAATTATTGACCAAAAATATATCATTTTTCCTCTACGCCAAATCTCTTTGCTGAAAATAGCCAATCTACAAGCTATTTTGAGCCCTTTGGTTGTTTCTTATTTAGCACAATAATAATAAGAAAGGATTTTCTATAGCTTCTAGGCCTTTTGGAGCTACTGTAGTAGATCTGCTATTTTTGCTGAAGGTTTGCCTACTTTGGCTGAATGTTTGCCTCCTAGACTTTGCAAATAATGTCCAGAATTGAGATGCAATTCACATGGTTGAAGTGGCAGGTACATTAATCGTCTGTTATGACTGTTGACCCATTTAGACATGAGGACGATTCTACAAATGCCTTCTAAATCCTGACAGTTTTTTGAAAAAACCCATGATTTTGTCAGTCATTCTCAAACATTTTCATGTCAAGGACCCCCAAAAATATAAGAATGGCCACCGACCCCCATCTGAAAATATGTTGTTCCAGGGACCCCGCAGAAGCAAAGATTTGAGTTAAAAACGTTCGCTCTGAAAGGATATATATTCCAGATTAGCGACACAGTTTCGCGATAAAAAAAATAGCAGGTCTACCAGCTCGTAGCACGGCACTTGGTGCCGCGCTATGAGCTTGTAGATCTGCTATTTGTCAATAGCTAAAGTATAACAATGCTTAAAACACAAAAAGGGGTTCCCGTCCAGAATGGGTTAAGGCACTGCTAATTAAGCTTTAATTGCCTGAATAGATAACAGTAGGACAGTATCTCACCACACAGATCTGTCTTGGAGCCTTCGTTTGTTTCTTCTTTAGCTCTAACAGAATAAGTCAACAAAGGCATTTTCTCAATGACACCAAGTTGTGCTTGTCAAGTGGAGTGTTTGTTTTGTTGACACTGTTTGTGCATGTGCGTCTGCATGTGTATACGTGTGCAGTGGACTGTGCATGTGCGTCTGTGCATGTGTATACGTGTACAGTGAACTGGAGGGGTCCTTTCTTACTCAGCTAAATCCTGAGTTGTAAAAAGGACCCGCAAGGGTCCATTTCTACCCTCTCGTATGCACTCTCATCGTTAACGGGAAACTTCACCCTTTTTGCAAAGAAATATATACGTTAAAGTGTTCTGATTTAGAACACTTTCCTGGGGGTCTTTATGTGTGTAATGTGTGGTTTTAGATATTTTAGATTTTAGCAGTGAGCCCAGTGTCTCCGATGTCATGGACACTGGGCTCACTTACTTCCTGGACTGACTTACATGTTGTATCAGTAAGTCAGCCCTCCCCCTATCCACAAGGAGGCGCAGTGCACCAAAGCATTGTGGGAATTGTAATTGTCCAGGAAGGAAGTGAGCCCAGTGAAGTTAACTCAGGATCCTGCAGCGTGCTGTTTCTGTGTTTCCACACCTAAGCGCAAAACGGCCGACAGCCGCGGACAGCTTCTTCTGTCCGCGGCTTCTTTTCCGAGTTTTTAGACAGCTGGTGGATGGAAAAGAAGCTCCACCTCCGCGGACGACTGTCGCGGAGGAGAGCGTTTCCGGTAATCTGGCCGTCGCGCATGTCGTCCGTGGAAGTGGAGCTTAATTTCCATCCACCAGCTGTCTAAAAACCCGGAAAAAGAAGCTGCGCACAGCCGAGAACGTGCGCAGCTTTTTAGTAAGTCTGGCAGCACCTTTTCTTGGGTTCCTCTGCTGCCCCTGAGAGAGTAGTAGTAGTGGAAAGTAACTAAGAACATTTACTCAAGAACACTTTTTAGGTATATGTTTGTAAGTTTAGTCTTTTAATTGAGATTAATTGTCAATACTTTACTTTTACTCCACTACATTTCAGAGGCAAATATTGCACTTTTCACTCCACTATACAATCATTTCAAAACGTAGTTTACTTTGCAGATTCCGATTATTTTATACTTCGGCTATTTGAAAATTGCAGTTCTACAAGCTCACAGTGTTTGTAAATCTGCTGTTTTCAAATGAATGCGTACTTTCTACTTTTGGTATACTTCTGTGTGATACCAATACTTTTTACTCACGTGCATTTTTTTATTCCAGACTTTTACTTACAGTAGTTGTAACAGAGCATTTCTGCATTGGCAGTATTGATAATTTTACCTCGTCAACAAATAAAAACTAGACTAAAATGTTAGGCTAGTGGACACGAGATGCAGTATTAGTCATTTTACACTATTGGTTGCATGCTGAAAATAGCCGAACTCTTGTAGATTTTCAGCAAGTGTAAAAACAGTCATTACGACGGCATCAAGGCCCGCCAAAATTTGTTTTTTTATCAACTAAATCAACTGTAGATTTAGTCGACTAAAATCTCCTGATATTTAGTCGACTAAAACTAGACTAACACTAAAACATTCCAGGTGACTAAAATGTGACTGAAACTATTCAAGGGACTATATCTATATGACTAAAACTAAAATCAAAACTTTGCTGGGCTAAAACAACACTACGCTGTGTCATCGCTAAGGATTGTGCAGCGTACGTGTTGTTTTGTGTCCTGGGTTCCTCCACCCGGCCCCTGAGAGACCATAGCCCTTACGTGACCCTGACCAATTTGCCGGCCGTGCCCTCATCATGCCTTTCTCTCTCTCATCCATCGGGTTGACACTGACAGGTCCGTCCAGGCCACTCCGTCCTGTCGTGTGTCTCAGTCCTGCATTAGTTAGTTGGTTAGTTAGTTTATTTTTATTTCGGTCATGTGTTAAAAACAATACAGTTGATAGGCATACAGTAGCCTGCAACTTAGTCAACAAGGTGACAGACTTTTTGGCCGAAAAGGTTAGGGCTGAAGCCGAAGCTTATAGTGCCCACCTTATCACCACAAAAAAGTAAATATATACATAAAATAGAATAGAAATACACAGTTAATGAATAAACAAAGCAAATGAGCAAGCAAAATACAAAGCAAATGAGCTTCAAATATTAGGCCGAGGCTTATATTGCGCACCTTATCACAAAACAAAATATATACATTATAGTGGCGGCCACTACATTATATAGTGGCCGCCGGATGGCTGCCAGATCTATCTTTATCTATAGCTTGTCTATCTCTTATGTCGCGTCTGTTTGTTCTATCAATCTGTACTCCTCTTTGCAGCTACTATACAGTATACACTGTGTTCATTTAACTCTTTAACACTAGCATGTCTTAGAGGTCATTTTGACTGTTATTTTGAGATTTTTAAGTTGATTATCTTTGCCCATGAAGCTTTCAGAAGGTTCCCCTTCCATGAGCATCATCATCCATCACCATTCCATCATCTCAGAAATGTTTGACATCTGAAAAAATGTCTAAATATGAATTTAAGCACATTCTACTTCTTTCTTATTTTACTTCAGACATGCTAGTGTCAAGTGTGAGTGTGAGTGTGCAAATGGGACCCTTACGGGTCCATTTTTGACATGTATTTTGTAACCCCTTTCAAAGATAAAAATGCATGGATACATTGATTACAAATGGATGAATGTATTTGGCTGTGTATACAGTATAATGTTAGCTCTAATCTTATTTTAACTCTGATCAAAAACCTACCGTAGTATAAGTAACCTTTAGTTAAATTTAATTGTATTTTTACTGTGCTTGTTTTTCTGAGGCTTTTTCTGAGGCTCCATTCTGTTGCAATAACATAACGTTAGCCAATGGAATACAACCACCCTAAGGACGACTGTCTATCTGTGCCGACTCAGACCTTTAGACTATACTGCACATGTAAACAGAGCTGCTGCCTTTAAACAACCTATACAAATGTCTTCTAAATCATGACAGTTTTCAGAAAAACCCTATGTTTCTATATCAGTGGTTCTCTACTGATATAACTATTACATGTGAAGGACCCCCAAATGTATATGTAATTGGCCGCTGACCCCCATCAGAAAATATGTTGTTCAGGGACCCCCTCCCCCAGGAGCAAAGATTTGAGTTAAAAACGTTCGCTCTGAAAGAATATATATTCAAAGATGTGCGGCACATTTTCACGATTTTTCCAAAAATAGCAGACCTACAAGCTCGTTGCGCGGCACTCTGTGCCACGCTATGAGCTTGTATAGCTAATGGCTAAAGTATAACAATGCTTAAAACACCAAAAGGAGTTCCCACCCAGAACAGGTTAAATAGTTTTGAGGAAAATAAATGCTGCTTTTTGTCCCAAAGTGACTGCAAAGCATTGGTGCTGTTTATTGCAAAAGTCTTTATAAAGACTACAGTATATGTGCTGTATATATAACATTTATATAACCACGCAATGCTGTACCCCCTCCGACTGTCTATATACTTTCCCAATTTTCAACAGTTCTTATTTGATGGTTGCTTTGCCAATGTATAAACGTATGTTTTCTCATGCCAATACAGCTTCTTTGAAATGAATTTAATTGGTAGGCTACTACGGAGAGCTTTTGAGAAACGATTTTCATAGTGTGCCAAAACATTATTAAGCACGTTATTTTTTCCCCCTCCCATTTTGTCTTTCCTAAATCAATAATGCATATATAACGGAACAGGACTCGGGTGTGATTTATGAAAGTAAAGTAACAACCACACCAATGCTTGTTACCTGTAAAGCTTTAGTACAAGTTTATTGAAAATGACACGGCAACAGGGACGTGCGCACATAGACATCAAAGGGGGCTTCAGCCCCTGCCCTTTTACCCGTCTGTAAAACAACTGCCCTCTCCAGACCACAAATTTACTACAAAGAAATGCAAATGCCACTCCTTTCCATGCAATGCCGGAAGGCAGCATTCAGGAGAATTGCTTTTTTCTCCTGAAGTCTCCTGAACTTGAACACAGTATTTTGCGTTGAACTTTTTGGGGGAGAAATCCATGTCATTACACCCCGAAAATAGCTGATCTACAAGCTCTCAACGTGTTGCGCTGCGATGCGTTGTGAGCTTGTAGATCTGCTATTTTCGCTATTTTTGTCCAAAAGTGCCCTCTTAGGGGATTTCAGCCCCTGCCTCTCTAACACTCTCTGCACGTCCCTGCACGGCACACTTTCTCACTTGCTCTGAACTGTTTATACTCGTTGCTGCCTTTTGTCCAAAGGCTATGCAAATGTTTTTGCAGTCCTGAAACATTGCATAACACTGTAAATCCAAACTCTGGGCCTTATACAGACAGACGTACTGCTACAGTGCTGCACTGTATATCAAATGGAGCCAAAGTATTGTAATACATCCATACTTCTTTTAGGGCGAAACGGGATTGTTATTATGATTGCAGCACACTGATGGTTGTGATTATTTGAGGGGTGTGTTTATTGTATTATCAGCGAGAACATGACAAGAACTAATAAGATCCCTAATGGTATCTGATTTCATTCGGGACTAATTTCGCCATCCGAGACGTGGGCCATGAGTTTGGTTGGAAAACCAACTCCCAGTTAATAAGTCCATTACACGAAGGGTGCTCGCAACAGAAAAAGCCTGACTGGGGCCGCCGGGAAGATAAGTCAAATGTTTTAATCGAATTTGACTTTCAGAATTTGAGAATGTAAAAAAAAAACAAAGCGTCTCTCTTGAAGTTATGCAGCGTTTGTGTAATTCCAGGGAAAACTTTCGCAGCTAAAATAATAGGCTCCAAAAAACGTCTCATTTGTTAAGAGCAGAGCTCTCGTGGCATTTGGTGAATATTTCAGTGCTCATTGATGGAGGCTGAGCGTGTGCAAAGCATGTGCTGGTGTGGAATGCACTGTTTTCCTAGCATGCATTCTGCTGGAAGCGGAGCCAGTCTCATGCATTCTGCTGGGAGCGGAGCCAGTCTCGCGGTGCAGGATCTTTTTTCTATTGTGTATGTGTTCACCAAATGGGGAATGATGTGTTGTTTATTGTCCTGTCTTCAGTTCTATACTGACAAAATTACTGAAGTTGTTAGAGTAGAGATTTTCTTTATTTGCAGTGCAGCATTTTTCTATTGTGTATGTGTTCACCAAATGGGGACTGATGCGTTGTTTATTGTCCTGTCTTCAGTACTATACTGACAAGATGACTGAAGTTGTTAGAGTAGAGATTTTCTTCATTTGTTCTGAAGAGTGGAATTGATTTCTCCATTGGTGAAAACACCCTATAGTCACCCTATTTGTGTTTTTAGTTTCACATACCGGTAACTTAAAAATGGACCAGTATGCATTCATCATGGGTTCAATTGGTTAAATTGGCACTATGGATTTTACTGTGGCACACACACACACACACACACACACACACTCACACACTCACACACACGCACACACGCACACACACACACACACACACACACACACACACACACACGCATACACACCCCATCTCCAGGCCCTTGCGCTTGCCTGCCTGCTGCAACAACGTACGCTCACTCACACACAGGGTTAAAATAAACGTTACCGCTGAACCATATTGTGGCCTCCCCTCCTCTCTTCCCCGTATCCTTTATTCAAAGGCGCGTAATTGGTAGTCAATTTGAGCTCCCCCTTTGCCTATTGTGGGCACATTTTGCTCTGACAGAGTGCGGAAGATTAATGGCCACGAGCCGCCGAGGGAGGCTCGCCTCAGCAAGCATGAGCGCCCTAAATTCATTACACCAATTTCCCCCTGTCCCGCGCCCTGCCCCCTCCCCTCCCCTCCCACTGAACACCCCGCAAGAGGAAGGGGTGGGGTGGATTGAAAAAAAAACAGAAAACCCTGAGAATGAAAAGGGATAAAAAAAAAAAGTAGTCAGATGGTCTCTGAGCAAAGAAAAGGAGAGAAAGAGGGGAAAAAAAGAAACGACGGATTAAAGACATGGCCGCGCTTCAGTGGTGTTTCTTGAGGTCACGCAGTGTGCACGAGCGTGCTGTGTGTGCGTGCGAGCGCACGCACACATACACACATACACGCTACGGCAGAAGTCGTAAAGTTGAGTTCGTTTAGAATGTCGTGTGTTTTAAGTGTTTCTTGGCCACTGAGTAGTTACAGTTACAGTATATGACAGCCCCCCCCCCCCCCCCCCCCCCCCACACACACACACACACACACACACACACACCCCAACAATCTAAAGCTGTTAAAAAAACTGGATATAGATAGACTACAGAAAGCGCTCCACATGTGCTCATAAAGAACCTTTTTATGCCTTTCCATAGTAGATTTTTCCTAAAATGTATTTGTTTAGATAAATGTTCGAGTTTAAAGTGTCGCCCATGGCCATAATGAACAAACTTACATGCACCACCAGCAGAGTAATTAAAATCCATCGCGCCCACACATAACATTTCATGAGCATTGTTATAGATTTCCCTGGCTTGGCTGTGCTGTGTTGTGTGGTGCTCTTGGCTGGCCTGGCTGGCTTGGATGACCAGAAAACACTTTGAACTTGGGGATGATAAGGGTGACCTGTCCCCATTTACTTGGGCTGGTCCATAATTGCGATGATTTATATCTCCTGTCAAAGCCAAAGGGGATGCCCCCCCCCCCCCTCCCTCCTCCTCCTGTCTCACGCGCACAGTGCTGCACACACACACACACACACACACACACACACACACACACACACACGCACACATTTTATGCTTTTTCCTGCCTTTCTCCTACAGTATATATGCACTCTCTCTTCCGATCTTTCCCACATTTTTTTCAGTCTGTCTCTCTCTCTCTGTCTCTCTGTCTCTCTCTCTCTCTCTCTCTCTCTCTCTCTCTCTCTCTCTCTCTCTCTCTCTCTCTCTCTCTCTCCCTGCTGTTGTGTGTGCCTGTGCTCCACCTGGACCAAAATACAATGTGTAAAAAAAGTGTGTGTGACCGACAGACTGTGTGTGTGTGTGTGTGTGTGTGTGTGTGTGTGTGTGCGCGTCAAGTCCAGCAGCATGCCTCCTCCATGCATGTGGCATCCTGTCATCATGCCTGTATAGCATTTGACTGTCAGGTTTTGCCACAGTGCTGCCCCCGGGGGCGATGGCACCACGCCCCAACGGACTCTCACAGGCTGCTGGCGATGGAGGGATCTGTCTCGCACCGTGGGCCTGAGCCCATTGTCTCTCGCTGACAGCGCCAGGCTTGTAGATAGCGCCGCGAGGGCCACTACTGGGAGCTCGCTCGGGCCCCCCAGGCCCGGCCCGGGCCCCGTCCCACGTCCCCTCCACACTCCACAATGAAGCTGCCTGTCAAATGTCAGGCTGCCGGCTGTCCTGTCCTGTCCTGTCCTGTCCTGACTTGCCAAGGGCCTGACTATTACCCCCCAACCCCCCCACAACCACCCACTTCCTTATGTCACAGACAGACACATCCTGTCTGTCTGTTGTATGTATGTATGGACGGGACAACAAATGAATGTCCCATCATGGTGGTAAGATGCTGTCTGTCGGAAGTTGTGGAGGTCTTGTATACAGCCTCCGTTGTGCAGATCTTGTATACAGCCTCCGTTGTGGAGGTCTTGTATACAGCCTCCGTTGTGGAGGTCTTGTATACAGCCTCCGTTGTGGAGGTCTTGTATACAGCCTCCGTTGTGGAGGTCTTGTATACAGCCTCCGTTGTGGAGGTCTTGTATACAGCCTCCGTTGTGGAGGTCTTGTATACAGCCTCCGTTGTGGAGGTCTTGTATACAGCCTCCGTTGTGGAGGTCTTGTATACAGCCTCCGTTGTGGAGGTCTTGTATACAGCCTCCGTTGTGGAGGTCTGGTATACAGCCTCCGTTGTGGAGGTCTGGTATACAGCCTCCGTTGTGGAGGTCTGGTATACAGCCTCCGTTGTGGAGGTCTTGTATACAGCCTCCGTTGTGGAGGTCTGGTATACAGCCTCCGTTGTGGAGGTCTTGTATACAGCCTCCGTTGTGGAGGTCTGGTATACAGCCTCCGTTGTGGAGGTCTTGTATACAGCCTCCGTTGTGGAGGTCTTGTATACAGCCTCCGTTGTGGAGGTCTTGTATACAGCCTCCGTTGTGGAGGTCTTGTATACAGCCTCCGTTGTGGAGGTCTTGTATACAGCCTCCGTTGTGGAGGTCTTGTATACAGCCTCCGTAGTGGAGGTCTTGTATACAGCCTCCGTTGTGGAGGTCTTGTATACAGCCTCCGTTGTGGAGGTCTTGTATACAGCCTCCGTTGCGTTGCGTTGAGTGGTGATGTTCGATGGGACCCATACATACATACATACATGTATCCGGAAGCAGCTGTCTTTGTGATTAGCGGTAGCAATAGCACTTGTGGTTTCACACAAGGTTTCAAGTCAACACGTCGCTGCTGTGCACTAATGAATGATCGTGGCTGGATGTTTGTTTTGCACAGGTTACATTTGACGTTGTTTTGTAATGTTAAATGCTGTGTAATATATATATACTACTGTAGCTCTCGTCTGTGACCCATTGTCAGTGGTGGAAAAAGTGCTCAATTGTTTTACTTAAGTAAAAGTACCAATACTGCGATTTAGAAGTACTTCGTTAGATGTACAGAATTGAAAATGTACTTGAGTAAAAGTACAAAAAGTATTCATATTGCAGAATGTATGTACACAGTGTTGTACCCATGCCCTTTTATTCTGCTTTCCAATTATTCGTTGAGTGCAAATGTTTTTGTTTATTGTCACGATTTGTCAGTATCCCAGGCTTTGTCCGAGGCTTAAAGGTGTTTAAAGAAATGCTTTCTGAAACATCTATGGACTAAATTAATGGGAAATTCTCTTCCGGAGCCAGGCCCAGGAAATAATTCCCAATGCATTTTTGCCATAGACTTTTTTTATTTTATTTTATATTTTCTAACAAGACAAACATGTAAATCACCAATGCACATAGGTGGCCTTACACAGGGACAGCTAAAACAATGAAACAAAAACAATAAAAAAGGGGGGGGGGGTAGAGAAATAAGAACCGTTACAAAAACAAAATCGATATTCATATATAAATATACTGTAATTTGAAAAACTCATGAGTCAGCTAAATATTATAGGATTTTTAGTTTGTTTTTAAAAAATCACACCCGTGTGAACTGAGTGGTGCAGTCCCCCCCCACCTCTCTCTCTCTCTCTCTCTCTCATTAGCAGGCAACATTGCAGTACTATCTCTCTCTGTTTCTGGTGCTCCCTACTGGTACCCTATAGTCATATACTCGTGCTCATGGACACATAGGTGGCCACATAGGTACATAGGTAGGTGTACACAGACATTGCTGCAGGTTGTAAGAAGGGGGAAAACAACAAACAGAAAAATATAACACATACAAAACATACAGACAAGGGAGCCAGAAGCAAACCGTTGGTCACAACGTCGTATCAATGAAATAATTAATTGAACTGCGTCAAGAGCTTTGGACCAGTTGTCCACAGTGTCCGCTCTGGCGCCATTCATCTTGGCAGTAAACGCTCCAGTAAACAAATGTTTCCCATAGACATTTCAAAAAGTATTTATTTAAAGTCCTTTTAGGCGTAGTTTTTCTTCTTCTTTCTAATTATTTGTTTGGCCCAATTTATTTAATTTGTCATGATTTGTCACAACTCAAGTTGGCTTTTGCTTAAAAGGTCTTTAAATAAATACTTTTTGTAATGTCTATGGGAAAAATGCATTGGGAATTATGTCCTAGGCCTGGCGTCGTCATGAAAGGGGGGCGGGCGCTGTATGATAGTCATTTCATGTAGAACTGAAACACTGCAATTATATTTGACATAATTTTCAAATGCTCACAATTGGGAATAATAAAACATCTGCTACCAATTATGAGTAAATTGCTGCAGTATAATGGCTGTAGTCAAATTTTACATGCAAACTACTCAATCTAATTAGTAGTTATTTAAGTAATTATTTCAAGAATGAACCTGAGAATTGATAAGACAACATTGTGCGAGAGAAGACCGTCAAAATGTGGTCTCGAGACCGGTCTTAGTCCTAACAAAAAGATAGTCCTTAAAAGAAAATTGAAAACTGCAAAACAGAATAATATTTTTTACCTATATAATACAATTCAATATTAAATCAGTTTTTCACTGAATCAAATGTTTCACCAGCTAGGGGCCTGGATGGCTTGGTTTCATAATTTATAATATAATTTGTTTTTTGGAAATATCTATAGACGCCTTATCAGACGATGTTACATTGATAAGCACCAGCATGCGCCCACAGGCCGGCAGCACAAGAACCCTGCCTCTCATACGATGCAATGGAAACTGCACTCACGTATAAAAGAATGCCCCATAAAACTTTCAGATGCTGTTTTTCTCCCAGTGTGGAGGAAGAATGATTTGGATTTTTATTGTGATCTCTCACTCTGGAAATACATTATCCATTGGTTTCTGTTGTCTGTGAACAATAATAGCAATTCAAAGCAGTTGTCCTCAAACCCACACCTACATTCGCTATCATATAAGAACGGGAGGTGCGCTCATGATCACGGCAGACAGAGCATGTTTGTGCACGGCACATCAAGCATAATTTATGCTTTGTCCCACGATTGTGTCGCGCAAGCAGACATCTATGTTCACAACAGTTGCATCCGCAATGCGATGTGAGCTTGTACATCAGCTGTTCTCTGTGTGAAATACTGTTTCGCAATGAAGTATAATACTAGCCAACACACAAAAGGAGGTTGAATGATCCTTGAATTGATTGCGTGAAACAGTCACCCGTGCGACCAGTCTCAATGTTTGTAAACAAATAATTGGTCTATGGGGGAAATTAATGGGTTTTGTATCTGTGGCACCACAAAATGGCCACCACTATGGCATATAGAGCAGCGAAATGCTTCAAGATGCAGAGGTGATAACCATAGCCTGTATGCACATGTGCATATGCAAGTTCCAGCACGTGTGTAGCTCAATAAGAATGGCACTGCTATTATGCTACTACTTTGGATTACCACACATACTAGAAGTATATGGACATAGGATACACTGAATTAGGAGGGTGATCTAACCACAGTGTTAGTTGATTCCCAACCAAACCAAGAAGTCCAAAAGGTCTTTGAACAAATAATAATTATTACAAAAAGTGATTTTAATTCAGTTCCCTTCATTCTCAGCATTTGTTTGGACACAAAATACATGTCTGTGTAATGTGCAACAGTGAAATTGAGAACAAAGGCATAATCTCAAAACGTCCATGGTACAATCGTGACAATCGTCATTTCCATTTGGCATAATAAAGTGTTCAAGGTGCCAACAAAGGGGACAGGGAGAAGCATATTGCTTATGGACACCTCAGTTTCGTAATTATTACAAAAAGTGATTTTTTTAATTTCTCAATATCACATAATTGTGATATTGCTTCATCTAAAGCAACCAATGCCGTGTGTAAATCATGTTATTGCAAAAGCAAAGGATATAAGACAAAATGCATAAAACAGAGGCAAAATTCAAAGTGTTCTATTCAAAGTGAGGGTTAAGGACATGGGGTCAGCCGTGGAGGTTACCATTTTAGGCGGGAACCCTTTTTGGTGTTAGCATTACGTTATGCTTTATCTATTTAAAAATAGCAGATCTACAAGCTCATATAGCGCGCCACCGAGTGGCGCGCTACGAGCTTGTAGGTCTGCTATTTTTGAAAAATCGAAGAGCGACTGACATAGAAGACATTTTTAGAATCTGATCTCAGGGCAGAATGAAAACTGTCAGGATGTAGAAGACATTTTTAGAATCTGATCTCGGGTCAGAATGGGTTAAGCTCCGGTGTAAGGTTGACATGTCCCTGGCCTTTTGATGGTGGCCGTGGCATGGAGTCCAGGAGGCCCCCCTGCTTCATGGTGCTTCTTCTTCTTCTTCTTCTTCCCAGGGTGAATTCATAATTCTTTGTCATAGCCTTCAAAGCCCTTGGCAGATTAACACGGCAACAGTGCTGTGTGATATTCTGGCCTGCCGTGTAATTTATGTACCTTCCCTGGCTCACGGTTTGGCCTGCTTGCACCTGTTCGGGTCCTACAATGAGCACTGTTTCCATGCCAGGGCCGCTGTGGAGAAGAGAGGGTGTGTGTGTGTGTACTGTGGTGTGCACGTGTGTGTGTGTGCACACGTGCGGTTGTGCGCATGCACACGCACACGTGAAAGAGAGAGGGAGAGATGGTGACTATATGGGGTGGCTGCACAGGTCAGGTCAAGTTATTCTCTTTTCTTTGTATTTGCGCTGCCTGGAATGGAAGAAGGTTGTGGGGAATGGGGTGGGTTGGGGTGGGGCTACACTTCCAGTCTGACCAATAAATCGGCAATGACCTCATGGCACTACGGAGATAGATTCATCGATAGCGGAGAGGCACATAAAAGGCTGCCGGGTAATGTGGACAAGGTGTGTTTTTGCCCGTTCCTTTTCCCCACGCCTCCACCTCTCACACAGCTCTCTCTCAACAAAGATGGATGGCTTCGGCCCGGCACGTCCAGAAGCAAGAGAGTCGGGCCGGCCTGCAAGGTTCCACTTAGCAGCACCTTTTTTGCAAGAGACCTGGGGATTCGGAAGACATGCCAAATGTTTCACATTAAGGGTCCGCCGTCGCGGGAGAAAAGCTGCTTGGAGGAGGAGGTGTGTGTGTGTGTGTGTGTGTGTGTGTGTGTGTGTGTGTGTAGGCTGTCGGGAGGGGTGGGGGGGGGGTGGGGGGGGAGTTGCTTGTCAGGGGTTTACGGCTGTGGGATTGGGCCGGAACGCAGGTGGGTGCTATAGGTTAGGATGAGTAAACGGCAAAGTGTTAATAAAGATGGAAAAAGAAGGAAACTTCAGGAGACGCAAAGTCTCAATTTCGGCCAAGGTGCTGCCAGCCAGATGTGCTTGCAGGCATGAAACGATGGGCTCTTGGATCACGACCTGTCCGTCTGCCATGCTAAATCCTAAAGCTAACAGGCAGAACCTCCGAAGCCCTTTTGAAGTGAGTGCCAAGAGGTGTCCAGACCCTTAACGACCAAGCAATTTATTACAACACCGTCCAGCGAGTGGAGTGAGAGGTCGAAGTTTGCCCGGTGAACAAAACCCTATAAAGATTTCTCTCTCTTTCTCTCCCTCTCTCTCATTCTTTACTTCTGTTTCACGCCTTTCTCCTGCTATCCAACACTCCTCATGGCCTGTACACACACACACACACACACACACACACACACACACACACACACACACACACACACACACACACACACACACACACACAGTTTTTATTCCTCTTCTCCTGCACCTGTTTAACACCTTGGCTTCATTTATGACTTCTTTGTTGAGCCTGTGCTGTTAAGTGTTTCATGTTACTGTTGTCTTGGTAGGGGAGCAATTGGCTGAGCAAACAAGGGTCCCATGTGGTCTTCAGGGGCCGGTCAGATGTCTCTTTATCCCTCTGTACACGTTCCTCCTCATAAACACACTCTGGGCTCAGTGACAATGAGGCGGTCAGATGAACTCCTCCAAAGTACTCCAGAAGCTAAATGTGACCACATAATCTGGTGCTTATAAGAGCGGATACACACACAGCAACAATGTGGTGGAGGAGGATCATGTAGGCCACATCTGAGAGCCATACCTGCTGGAAGGGTGTTCATAGCCTTCCTACTTTGTAGGTGACCCAGAGGTCACTGAAAGTTACACGCGAGAAAAAACAGACTTGCATTAATTTGGTGAAAAGACACGAGGCCAAGGATGTAAACGCATGCCCTTTGTGTTAGTCGAGGGCCAACAGACGATGGGTGTTCTTTTCTATAGCTTTCTGAGTCGAGTGTTCTTTATTCTTTCTTCATTTGGAGCCCCATTAGTACCAGCTACTCTCCTTGTGGTCCACAATAAACATAACAATACACACAACACAATAACACAATACAAACGTGTACAATAAAAACACGTATACAGTCATGCAAACAATCTCTTGCAAGTTGCGTGTGCGCAAAAACCACAGGTGTAGAACGTTGGATTTTATTAGCATTATATTTTTGATTTAAGCATTGAAGCATGTCGGTACCATTTAGAAGAGGTTCATACTGGGAAGTCTGAAAGGGGGAGGCTTAACCCAGTTGGAGACTTGATAACACGTAGGATTACTAGCTTATCCAGATCTGTTATCACATCATTTTACATTGTGTGTGTGTGTGTGTGTGGGGGGGGGGGGGGGGGGGGGGGGGGAGACGTGCTCTTCTGTAGATGTTCAGGGAACGAGGTTCTTTGACCTGGGAGTGACTTCTAGGCCAGGACCAGATGGCCTGGTAAAACAATAAAAACCCCCAAGAACCATGTGAAACAAAGCACATGGAACTGGAATGGTTGAATTCCAAAGGGGATTCCCTCGCTTGCCTTTCATCGAGACAAGTGTGAGGCCGGCCCGCAACATTTAACTGAAACAAAATGTGTGCAAAATTTTTGCAACCGTAAAACGTGAAATTTACTTCAGCTCTCCCCTCCCAATTTAACCACGACGCTCTGGACCCTCTCACATATCTTTCTCGGACACTATACCAAATAAAATAAACTCTCGTATATTTTGCACAAGCGGTGGGGTGCAAGGAGGGAAAAGCAAGGGACCTGGGGCAAGAAGATAGAGGGGGGGGGGGGGGATAGAACGGAGGGGGGGTGGGAATCAAAGAAAATATCTGCTGGGGAGATTTACGGCGCACAGCCGAAGCGTTTCCACTGCTGCTACAGCGGGGAGCAGCGACAGCAGTGCCGTGCACAAGGTTTGATAGCGCGGCAGGGGGGCGCTCTGAGAAGCATGTGTGTGTGTTAAGCACGCGGGACGGGGTTCTCCTCATCACAATTCCTTTATGACTTAGCCTTGTTATCGGGACAAAATAAATCAAGTACAATACCTACCGTTTAATAGCTGCGCCCTATACACACAGTACATATTTCACCATTCTCAGCTGTGGTTATCGGTTTTCTGCGCGGCGCTGGTTAGGCCGCACTTGGCCTGGGGCGACAGCGCCATATATTTTAAAGAATCATGATGGTTCCATTTGTATAGATATGCAGTATGATTTCCTACAGGTGCACTGTACTATAATTTTGTTATATATATTTTTGTCTCTGAAGTCTTCCAGTTTCACACATTGGCATTTCACCTTTTTGTTTTGTGTTCTTGAAATCAAGGCTTAAAACAATAGTTCACCCAAAAAAGTACTTATTTTCACAACCCAAGGCGACTCAAAGAGTCGTCTCCTACCGGAAACAAACAAATTATTCATGAAGGCTTCATGGGTTGTGTAGTTGATATAAAATAAGAATTTAGTTTGTTTGTTTTTTGGTGAACTATTCCTAATATTAGCACTGCATTAGTCTATTATGGTTGTTCTTTGAACACATGCTCTAACGTTATAATGCTGTATATCCATTTTGAGAAAGATATATTTCACACAAATGACTTAAATGGAACCATGATTTTTTTTGGCCCGTCTCAATTTTGAATCAGATTCTTCAGTTATTAGTATTATTATAACTTTTCTTTTGTCTCAGTTGAATCATGCTGCTGGTATATTCAATATATAGAATATATGCACATGTACTCTTGAATTGATTTCACTACGTCCTTTTGCACTTTTCTTTAATCTTTTTACATATTTTTGAATCATTATTCTACTGTTATTATGCTTCTGCATTGTCTGAACGAAGCCAAACCAAAATAAGTTTTACTCTTATGTACCTGTACACAAGATGTGTACAGGTACAGATGTGTAAAGTACAACATTGATCGTTGAATCTTGACAATATCTTGGAATGAGACATTTATCTTTAAACGCTTTGCACAATAAATTAAATTAATTTAGCATGACATAAAATATATGATATGATATATATCTATGTGTTGTGTCTGGCACACATTTTCATCTTCCCTTGAAAAGTTCCAATTTGTATCTGTGTGTATATCTGTGCAAGTGCTTTATGCACGCTACGCTTATTCTTATCGCCGTGTGTGTACATCTATGGAATCCCAAGAGATTCATCAGATGCATTTGTAAAGCCATAAATAACAGAAACCAATTTAAGTACATACGTGGGATGTTCACATGTGGAGGTGTGTTGTTAGGACGCGTTGTGGGTGTCGAAGCATGTGGCGTGTGTATTTGTGCATTCATGCCGCTGCGTGTTTGTGTGCGCGCGCCCATGCACACACACACACACACACACACACACACACACACACACACACACACACTTAGTTTTGTTAGAATCGCTGACGTAACGCATGCCTTGCCCGTTACATCTGTCCCTGCTTTTTACTGTGTGTGTTGTTTCGGTATGTTCACCAGGGTCACCCTGGCAAGACACGAATTTCAGAAGCGGGTGGCGGCAAGGGGCGGGACTGTGTGTGACACAGGACATCATAGGAACATCAAGCTCCAGTTATACTTACACTTGAAAATAGCAGATCTAAAGCTTACAATGGGTCACGTATAAGCCATATGTACATCTGCCATGCTTGTTGTAAGCTCACCGTAAGCTTGTAGATCTGCTATGTGCGGGACACCAGCATACAAGTGTAAATCACGTTACAACCCTCTTCTTGTTTTCTCTGCTAAACTGAAGTACGTCGGACAGACAGGTGCCAAAGTCATGTGGCTTGCACACAGAAATCGTAATGCTCATTAAAAAAAATTATAAACTGTTTGCAAATCAAGAGCTGCCACATTAGAAGCTTGCTGTATTTGGTATCGGGGCCAAGTGGCTTTTTCTAATTATAATCATCTGTGTGGGGGTATTCAATAGACGATATAGAGCCCTCTCTCCACTGAGGGGACCAATGTGGTGCACACACACACACACACACACACACACACACACACACACACACACACACACACACACACACACACACACAAACATGCAGGCATGTGAAAGGCCACATACTGTGGATGCGCGCGCATACTTTACGATATTCTCACACCGAGGACACCAATGATGAAGCTCTGAATCGGGACAACTACGAGAGCCATGAGCATGAGCTGTGTTGTTTACATATGCATAAGATATTGTAACTGTGTGTGTGTGTGTGTGTGTACCGTACATATTTGAATGCCTGTCTTTGGGAATGTATGTCTGTGGTGTGTGCAGTGGTGGAAAGTAAGTACATTTACTCAAGTACTGCACTTAAGTAGAGTTTTGTTTTTACTTTACGTCAGTATTTTCAATACTTTTACTTTTACAATGCGCTAATACCTTTTAGGGTACTGTTCCTATTCCTATTTGTGATAATGGAGAGTTTGGAGACTGTATACGGTTTGTCTGCATGTGTGTCTACATATAGTGTGTTTCTGGGGAAAGTTCTCGACAGAATTAGCTGTCAATTGGAGGAAGTGCCTGACAAGAGAGATCTGGGGTGTGTGTGTGTGTGTGTGTGTGTGTGTGTGTGCCTTGCCTCTTGTACATATACAGCCGTGGCTGGCACGGTGGGGGGTTCCTGGATGGCACTGTTGCCCATATGGCCAATCACTCAAGCAGGGCCGAGATGCTTTTCAAAGGGCCCCGGCAGCAACTCTACGCGGCTCTGTCTCCGTTGGGGGTCAGCAGCGGGCGTCTGGGCAGGATAAGGCCACTCTCCCCCCTGGCCTTTGAGGGACAGGGGCATACATTGGCCTTTGAGGGACAGGGGCATACATTGGCCTTTGAGGGACATTGGCCCTGAGCCGTGCAGTGCAACACCGTCGCCCGCCCCACCCCATTCCTCCACCACCACTAACATAGTTTCCTTGTATGGAGGGACGCTGGGGTAACTGAAGCCTGCTAATAGGGCGACACCCTGAGCCCTTCAGAGCTGGACAAATAAACAGGGAGGAGCTCAGCACGAGACGACGAGGTAACCGGCCTCTTATTTACGACTTAGGGGTGGGGGGGGGAGACACTATAGGCGTTTGAAGCCCCCAAACCCCTCCTTATCCGGTGGTGGGCGTACTTTACTAAAGTACACCCACCACCGGATGGGGTGCTAAAGTCTTTAGCAGGTTAGCAAGTTCTTAAGTCAAACGTCTCCTTGAATTCAAGGCTTCATGGGGTGTGTAATTGATAGAAAATAAGTAATGTTTTGGGTGAACTACCCATTAAGACCACAAAGTGACGCGCTGTGGGCCTGTATATCTACTATAGCCAACGCAAAACAATCTAAAATGACACAGATGCTTCACCATTTTTAATATTGGTTAAAGGAATACTAAAACCTCAAAGTGATTTCTTTCCCTAATACACACCCCATAAAGGCTTGAATTCATGGATCAAAAAAAGAAAAGCAATTGATGGAAATAGTGGTGCAAAATTAACAGCAGCAAAACTATATCGAAACTCTGTTTATATACTACAGATAGACTCACAGTATAATCAATGTGCCATTCTTTGTGTCCATTCCGTGTCGTTATTTATTAATGTTCCAAACACTTCCGGTGTAAACCGTGTCACTCATGCCACGTGTCACGTGGAATGCCTATCGGGGTTGAATGCAAATCCCGGATGTGATTTAATCAGCAAAGTTGCTGCAAAAACGCAGTGTTATTTTTTTTAAATAACGAGAACACACACTCAATACAAGCCTGATGAATTATAGGCCCACTGTGAGAGCTTTTTTGGAGTATGAACTGATTTTGAGATAGTTGTACTGTTAATCTTGGTAACTGTTTTCTTCAATTTCCAGGAAACCCATGAAACTCACTCAACGCCTAAACGACCATTAACTTTAAGTTAAAAACAAGCTTTTTCCACAGCAGCCTATTCACAAATACAGACACAGACCTAGACAAGTAAAAAAATATATATAGATGACAGAAAACATTACTAAATAGAACAGTGAGACCGGTCGTCTATTGTCAGTCTGACCCTTGCTGATAATCAAGGCATTCCTGAGGGGTTGGAGAGGGGCGGTTATACATGCAGGATGAAATCCGTCAAGGGATCAAATAATATGAACAAAATGCGGGCTGGAGTGGGAGTCTTGGATTCAATTTCGCCCCCACAGCTCAAGACGGCGTTTACGAGTCTGTGACAAAATAGCATAGCAACAAAGTAAGTCCCACATCTGCAGAGGTTTTCAGCTGTTAGAGTCATTCAGAGGACTGCAGCAGACATGGACTATAGTACAGGGGGAGGCTGGCCTGTGGCCTGTATAGAGCAGGACGACCTTGGCTTATCGGTGAACTGTAGTGTAAAACTGGAAATGACATGATGGATTATAGTAGTCATGTTCGGTTCTGTACAGTACAGTATGTGTACACAATGTATATGTTTATGTGTACAGTAAGGATCCAGATTTACATGACCACTTCACCACTTTTCAACCTACCTTCGTATAATTGGTCATCACTAATGTTCATGATAAAATGCCACAATTGTTTTGAAACGGCAGGCTTTCTATTCCTGGGGGGGAAATAATCTGCCTATATCGATGATGTCACTGGTGGACGGGTTTCTGAACTGCCCACAGCCCTCCTATATGAGTTTAGTTTTGGTATTTTATCATGAACATTAGTGAAGACAATTATATGAAGATAAGTTGAAAAGTGGTGAAGTGGCCTCTGCTTTTTACCCATCCTAACTATTAGAGGTAGTGGGCACCATTAACACAGTGGCCCATGCACAAAGCACTTAGGGATTTTTGTAGTGTATTTTTCAGGCAC
Organism: Protomyctophum bolini; assembly: GCF_963924005.1. NCBI lineage: Eukaryota > Metazoa > Chordata > Actinopteri > Myctophiformes > Myctophidae > Protomyctophum > Protomyctophum bolini. Next base: position 25,656,454 of record NC_137871.1, on the reverse strand, counting down.
TGGGACAGAAGATTAGGAACCAGGGACCTTAAACATGCACATGTACATATGTTACTATTTTTCTATACACCGCTCTTTCTTGCACTCTTTATTCTGTCCCTTTGTTTGCTGTGTTTTTGTTGTTTTGAATGTTATGCTATATGACGCTGCATTCTCTGTAAGGAAGCCAAAACAAAAATAAGTTTGACTCTTATGTACCTGTACACAAGATGCAACAATAAAGTCCAACCTTGAACCCAGGCGGTAGTAGGTAGTAGTGTACAGTAGATGGTTATTAGCTTGAAATGAACTACCGTTTCAATCATTCATATAATTGTTTGCCAGGAAAAGCATATACTGTAGCGATTCCTGCAGAGAACAGTATCTCTTGGTATGACGACATATTTTACCTGCTTATTTGCGTGCAAGAGTACAGTATATCCACTATTTTCCACTCTGGGATTGGATGGATTTGTTAGGATTTAGTCTACTTTTTTCTTTCTCTCCCATTTCCATAGTTCCATGTTCTTGTGACAGTTTCCCAAGGCAAAGAACATAAACCCCACTTTTACAAGGATAACACGGTTCACAGCAACTATGTCCTTTACTCAAATGTCCAGCTATACCACACATGAAATAAAAACCTGGTCCTTACTTGACTGAACGCCAAGGCCCGTCTGAGTTCCTTTTTTTCCTTCTACTTTTTCTGCCAGAAAAGGTTACGTCTTTTTATTCTCTGGTAGATAAAAAGCTAAAAAATAACATTAAAAAAAAAGAAACTGAATAATTTGACTAGTGTGCTGATTTTGGAGCCAAATTAACTAATCCAATTATACACACAATGAATTTGAGCAATCTAAACTCACCAGACCACATTACCGATAAGACTTTTAAACCTCTGATCGGCACTCCATACCAGATTACATTTGTGAAGTAATTTAGCCGGCCCTAGCTAAACATGGCTTAACTCTGTTGTCAGCATCACCCCCCCCCCCCCCAACATGCTCTCTTCTTCTCTCAGCTGCCCAGTCGCTCTGCGGTGAGCCCTCCTTTGGGGTGATCATGAATCATGGAAATTGATTATGCTGTCACATCTCAAATCCCCCTGCCCAGGGCATGAACCACTGTGTGTGTGACTGCAGGTCCGTCAAGCCTGCTTAAGGGGATGCGGCATCGTGTCGTGGTCTCCCCCCCCCCACACACACACACACACACACACACACACACACACACACACACACACACACACCACTGGAGACGCGCCAGTGTTCAAGTCAGTCCAGTCAGATGCGCCACTGGCCCCTGGCTGGGTCAGGTCATGACTCATGCCGCTTCCTATACCGTGGCGAATGGAAGAGGATCACCCTAGTCGGCAGAACGGGAATGAAGATGTCCTGCTTTAAAATACCATATAGTCTCTCACCCGTACTTATACCCATTTGTCCTCCAACCCGGGCCCCCTGCCATTTTCTTTATACTATAGTCTCTCTACTTACCCATTTCCCATTTGTCTTCCAACCCGATCTCTCCCACTTCTCCAGCTCCCCGTCGCCACCTCTGCAGCAGGCTACAGTCATTGGCTGTCATCCGTCTTCATTTGCGCCACTATGCAAACTATGACCTCATCTTTCTGGACAACGGACCATGCCTCCTCCTGTGACTTCCATCTGAAGGCCTGGAGAAGTCATGCACGCACGGCCGTGCCGTATCAGGTAATTCGTGGGGTTTTTTAAATATCTACGCCTCGTCACGTCTCGCCAAGACACAAGTGATACACAAGTGATTCAGTGGAAGGAAATGAATATGCTAATCCTTCCAAGGAAAAGTGAAATGATAAACTTTAGACTCTTCTAAATCTGACGTCATGGTACTTAAAAACACACTCAGTGCCGGGATTCCTTCAAAATAGAAGCTCTGGGGTGCCGGAAAGACATGCCCTCTTGTGTGTGTGTGTGTGTGTGTGTGTGTGTGTGTGTGTGTGTGTGTGTGTGTGTGTGTGTGTGTGTGTGTGTGTGTGTGTGTGTGTGTGTGTGTGTGTGTGTGTGTGTGTGTGTGTGTGTGTGTGTGTGTGTGTGTGTGTGTGTGTGTGTGTGTGTGTGTGTGTGTCCCACGGGAACAATCCGGAAAAACAATATTTTGCTAGCTTACCTTGCTCTCGATTTCATTTATACGATACATGATCCAAAAAGCGTTCATATTTTGAACGAGAGGCGGATGAGGAGCAGAAATGAAGCGCTAGTTGCGAATGCAGTGAGCACTTACTATGAGACCTAGCAGATCATGTCTGTCTGTCTGTCTGTCTGTGTGTGTGTCCCCCCTTTGTGCCCATGTATGGAGCTGAGTGATTTGTTTGTGATTGATGCAACACACTCCATATTTGGACGTATAGCTGCTTTGGGGACTCCTTATATGGTTATGGCTAAGTTAAAAACTTAACTTAAAAATAACATAAAAAAATAATAACTTAAAAATAAATCATAAAAAAACCCAAATATGTACGAGCTGCGTTTGCTTCCCGCGTTTGCGCGTCTTACTGGTATATCCATCAGATCAAACCCACGGAGAGCGCCCTGGATTAGGAGAGACGAGGCATTATTTCTGCCACGATAACAGCTATAAGTCAACGGTAAACTAAGCTGACCGTAGAGTGTAGCGTACGGTGGCCGAGAGTCCGACTGAATTAAAAAAAAAAAGAAAAACAATCTGAATATTCTTCTCAGGCCTGGTATCATTGAGGATGCGCTAGGAAGTGTACACACGTCCGATGCATGCAGGTAAAATTGTACCGTTATATTGTTTCCGACCACAAATTATTACACTGTTGCATTCGTCCGAGTGGCATCATTACTAACTCTATATCCCTAACGCCAAGCCCCGCAGTCGGAGTAATGGGATGTCGGAAACCCTTTTGGTGTTTTAAACATTATGGTCTACTTTAACTATTGAAAAATAGCAGATCAGCTTGTAGATCTGCTATTTTTGAAAAATCGTGAAAATGTGCCTCAAATCTTTGATAAGATATATTCTTTCAGAGTTTCAGTTTTAACTCAACTTGGCCAAATTCATATAATTTTTGGGGTCCTTAATACATACATGAGGTTTTTCCAGAATAACACATTTTAAAAAGACATTTTTTTTATAATTCCGACGTCAGGTCGTAAAGTGATTAAGCACAGATATTCAGGTGCAGTGTTTTGGACATACAGGCAAACGTGCTGCAGCTTTTCCAAAGCATGCTTCCCTTTAGTGCTCGGACGGCTTTTCTATACTTCATCATCATACGAACATTACTCTGCTTCAGGTCCTTTCGGCGCATGCACCTCCTCAGGCTTAAAAAAACCCCCATGAGTTTCCAGCTAGACTCCTGCAGTCCCCGCACTTAATGATTTCTGCAGATTGTTGTTCTTTTTTATTGTGAAGATAAATCTGCTGTAACAAGCTGAAAACACCCATAAATCTGGCACCGGGCTCAGATTGCACTGAGACTTTTAGGGGTCAGCGTTGCCATGGCGACGCATCAATCCTTCCAGAGAGGCCACCGGGGAACGCCGTAAAGCAAGGCGAGTGTCGCTGACAATGTTACTGTGGCTATTATGAGACGGCCATTAAAGCATTCTTAACCCGCTGAGACTTTGTGCTGTAGAGGGGTATGCGCATGCATAAAGTCAATGGCAAATCCAGTGGCAAAGTGAGTGGTAAAGTGAGTTTTTTGCCCCTCAGTATAGGCTTTCCCGCATACCTTCGGGGTACGATGATGACGTCACGCTCATACCCTCTATATGAGCACTATGAGCTTGTAGATCTATTTTAATTTAAATCGTGAATATAATATAATATGTGCTGATCTTTGAATATAATGTACACTTTACATTATAGGCATTTAGCAGACACTCTTGAAGGGAGACGTCACCCCTTTTGCAACCAGATCTTAATTTTAATGATGTTTGGGAGACAAGAAACACTTTCCTGGGATTTTGTTTTTAGATATTTTATATTTCAAAGTGTCCATGATGTTATGGACACTGGGCTCACTTCCTTCCTGGACTACAATTCCCATAATGCTTTTTGGTGCACTGCTCCTCCTTGTGGATAGGCTGTCTTACTGAGACAACATGTAGTCCAGGAAGTAAACTCTGGCAACTCTCACACAGGCAGTAAAGTAAACTCACTCACACAGTACACCCACACCTACAGTAGGCGACAAGGCGCGACAAAAAAAAACTCACTCACGGCAGGAGTCTCTTCCTGGTTTTAGACAGCTGGTTGATGGAAATGAAGCTCCACCCATGTGGGGAAAAAGCGTTTCCTGTTATCTGGCCGACGTGGCCACGTGGGTGGAGCTTAATTTCCATCCATCAGCTGTCTAAAAACCAGGAAGAGACTCCTGCCACGTATATTCTTGTTGTGTATATCTGGGTGTACTGACACTCAGACAGGTCCGCTCTGCTCTGACTGGGTGCTCTTCTCGTTGGGAGGACTGAGACTGAAACTGAGAGCAGGACAGAGTTGTCAAATAAATGGCGCCGTCATTCATACTGTATTTATTCCCCGACCCGTCATTAAAATACGGAACAACGTGCGTCCCGTATCAGTTCATTATGGGACTCGTGACAGGCTGCAGACACTTGAGAGTTGGGACATAGCCGATAGAATAGCCATAGCCTTCAGTGTCGTCGTTGTTTACAAAATAAAGTCTATTTTTTATCATTAGGCTTTGATGAAAATTCTAAACATATGGAGGCAGCTGCAGAAGTTGTGTTGCTTAAAGGAATGCGTAGTTGCGTTCTCAACTAACAAAGGAGACAAATAAACAAAAGAGAGGAAAAAATTGATCGACACGTCGATTTGCGGCCTCGATTTATCGATTAGCCAAATATGAGTCGTTTGACATCCCTAGAACCGATATGACAAATGCGGGTCGGTGGAAAAATACATATGATTTCGGGGGTCCTTGACATGAAAACATGAGAGCACCACTGATTGATATTTTTTCCAGAAAATGGGTTGGATGACAAAGACTAAACCGTCCATGCTATATGGCGCGTCTATAATGATGAACGACGATGATGCATCGCTATTGAACATAATTGTTATTTTTCACTTGTTTTGTACCTTGTATTGTGACATTAGCGTCTTTAAGGAAAGAAAAAAAGGTTCACTTTCATGTGGTTTTATATATAAATCCTCTAATCACAGAGCATCATCAAACAACACAGACCACAGGCCTCTGCTGTGAGTCCATATACTCTCTTGGCTCAGTCCAGAACCCTTCGTCTAAATAAAGACAAAGTGATAACTGATTAAAGGTGCTCTCCTTAATCCATTAGCAAAGGTCAATATATAAAGAACATCGCAAGGAGGGAATGATTGATCAGCGAACGAACTTAATTGGCCCCTGCAAGGCCCTTTTGCGTTTGATTGATCCGCGGCCAAATATGAAGTTCATGATTGTTGAAGCGCATTGCAGGAACAACTGGCATTCATTAATATGCTTGAGAGAGAACCTTTTAAAAGGTCCCCAGGAAGATAAATGAATTGGGGGGAGGTTGGTTATAATAGCTGGAGGCTGAGTGAAGCTGGAGTGTGAGACTTGTCTTTCAGCACCGGCTCTGGCTCGTTGCGTGGACACCTTGTGGCCTCTCGGTCAGTCAGATGGATGCTGCCATCACAATCTTTCATTAACACAGAGCATATCGTACCAGCGGCTCCAAAATGGTGTGCCGTGAGAAGAGTGACACGGGTCCAGGTGTGCCTTGGGATTTTCTGGCAACCACACATTATTATTGCAATATATACAACTTATATAGAAAAGTTATGCATTCGTGGTCAACTTACTATATAGGTACTTCAGTACGCAATAACAGAGGCAAATTATCTAACCCCCAAAACATTTGTAATCACTTTCAACTTTGTGTAACAATTTGGGGTATGTCATTATAGAGTGTTTTTCATGTATTCATTATATTCTTTCACAAATGAAGAAGAAAATACTGAATACAACCGATCTACAATTTGCGATACAATGAGCTGTAAGCTATTGTTGCTAGAATGAGGCCTACAGTATGGATTTGTTAGAATGAGGCCTACAGTATGGATTTGCTAGAATGAGGCCTACAGTATGGATTTGCTAGAATGAGGCCTACAGTATGGATTTGCTAGAATGAGGCCTACAGTATGGATTTGTTAGAATGAGGCCTACAGTATGGATTTGTTTGTAATGTTGAGTTCAAATGAGTGGTGTTTGATTGTGTGTGGAGGCCCTGCAACCGTGTGTTGTTCAGTTATTTGAATTAAGCCAAGACATTGATTGATTGAATACTCAGTTGCAAATAGTACAGTGGTATAGGATTTATACAATGATTGTTAAAAGGATAACACAAAAAGCCCTAGGGGCTTGTTTCCCTTGTGGCCCTGTGTATTCAATTCATCAAGACATACTGTAGCAATAAACGTAAGGTAAACAGTTGGGGGGGGGGGGCATGCTCTTTTATGGCGGCTTTGCAGGAGTCACATTTTTTATCTGTGTTGGTAGTACATTCCACACTTTGGTGGCATAGCAGTAGAACAGATGTGTCCCTGTGTTTGTGCCTGAATCTGGGTGTTACGCCTGTGTGTGTCTTTAACATTTTTGAAGTAGTCTGACAGGTACAGTACATGTGTACCCCTGCTCTTGAAGTAGTCTGACAGGTACAGTACAAAGGTACCCCTGTTCTTAAAGTAGTCTGACAGGTACAGTACAAAGGTACCCCTGTTCTTAAAGTAGTCTGACAGGTACAGTACAAAGGTACCCCTGTTCTTAAAGTAGTCTGACAGGTACAGTACAAAGGTACCCCTGTTCTTAAATTAGTCTGACAGGTACAGTACAAAGGTACCCCTGTTCTTGAAGTAGTCTGACAGGTACAGTACATGTGTACCCCTGTTCTTGAAGTAGTCTGACAGGTACAGTACAAAGGTACCCCTGTTCTTGAAGTAGTCTGACAGGTACAGTACATGTGTACCCCTGCTCTTGAAGTAGTCTGACAGGTACAGTACAAAGGTACCCCTGCTCTTGAAGTAGTCTGACAGGTACAGTACAAAGGTACCCCTGTTCTTGAAGTAGTCTGACAGGTACAGTACAAAGGTACCCCTGTTCTTGAAGTAGTCTGACAGGTACAGTACAAAGGTACCCCTGTTCTTGAAGTAGTCTGACAGGTACAGTACATGTGTACCCCTGCTCTTGAAGTAGTCTGACAGGTACAGTACAAAGGTACCCCTGTTCTTGAGTATGTTGAAGACCAGGCCCATTGCCAGTTGCTTTACTCTGTCCTGATCCAGATCCAGATATTGTCTCTGCTTAAGCCATCCAGATATGCATTGCTTTTCTATCCGGCCAAATCACTGTTGCCCAGAAGCGTAACGTCTCCTTTGGCAAGGGAGATTCCTCTTTGGCGGAATGGTAGGTGTTTGATTATCCGTGCAGCCTGGAGACCTGAGTTCTAATCCAGGTGGTTACATGTACAGTATGAAGTGTATGCAGAGTACAGCATTTATTAAGTAAGGTCATCCACCATGCTGCCTCAAGTTCAATAGTGTTTCCCCCTTCCTCTTCTTCTATCATCCCTTTGGTCTTATTTTTCCACCTCTGATGCCTGGCTATATAGAGCGCTGATTAGAGGCTATTGAATGTGGGCTCGAGACATTCTATGTCCTGCTCTCCCCACAAGGAGGCCAGATAAATTACGCTGCAGCCCAAACCCCTTCATTTTGGACGTCAAACTTGTCAGGAGCCTTAGTGGCTCGCCACGTCAAGATGGGGATTGCTTTTCGAATACTTTGACCCCATGATCGGGTTGCCAAGGAGACAAGCTATAACCCTTGGCGGAGTGGGGAGTACACACTGTGACTCTGGGGGCGTACTGCAAATCCCCTATCAGCAGCTCCGTGCTCGATGACAGCTAGGGCGAAATGCACACTTCCTGGCACGAGGGTTTAAGCAAAAAATGCTAAAGCAAATAAGAGAGGAAGGAATAAATAATGATTTCAGAATAGCTGTGGTCATATTGTGCCTTTCCCCCCAGTGCTGCATCTGTTTGGGATCTGTTTTTATTTTTTGCTCATTAGAGCCTTTTTCTTGCCTTCCACTGAGATGCCGGGCTCTATCTTAACCCATTTTGGGGGCGGGAACCCCTTTTGTGTTTTGAGCATTATGTTATAATTTAGCTATTGAGTGCCGCGCTACGAGCTTGTAGGTCTGCTATTTTTGAGAAATCGTGAAAATGCTTCTGAGGGGTTCCTGGAATAACATATTTTCAAGTGGGGGTCGGTGGCCAAATACATATCATGTTTGGGGTACTTGACATGAAATATTGAGCACCACTGACATAGACACATGGGTATTTCATGTTCATTTTTCAAGATTCTTTTTAAAATATCAGGCCAAAATGGGTTAAGATGCTCGTCACTGCCCCACGGAGAAGCTATACACAGGATATGGTTATTTGCGATGGCCCCGCCAAAGCTGGTTATCGTTCCAATCAAGCTTTCATCAATTACTTAGCTCTTCCACGTCCAAGCAGATCAAACGGCACAGCGAGAGCCTTTGGTGGTGATGTCTTTATTCTCTGTGGAGGGTTTTCTGTATAGGAGCAAGAGAGAGGAGGAACAACACGGGATATACAGTATGGGAAAGTAATAGAAACCACTCAAAAGAGCAGTCATAAATTACAATCAGATGTGACGTGTCTTCATCGTCCAGTGTTACTCAAAGGAAAACGCGCCCACTCGCTCATGGAGAGGCGTGCAGTATACATGCATTTGCGTACACATAAACACATGTATAAATATGAAAGCGTACATACCTTACACATATTACACATGCATTTTCTTTATCTATTATAATGTATTATATCACTATTCCTACTAATGCAACACATTATTTGGCCATTGCTACAAATTATAAATGTTGTATAACTCAAATTATGACTGTCTGTATACAAACACTTTATCAGCAGCAGATACTCACAAACATAATCAATTTTCAATTACAATTTTACAATTTAGTCATTTAGCAGACTCAATCCATAGCGACTTATATTAAGCAAGAACAAAAATGCATGGCAATACATCACATACATAAAAAGTAGTTATCATGAGTCATACGTAAACTAACGTAACTTTGGAATATCAACATAACTATGCATGTATACTTTATAGTGCTATGTCTACATAAAAAACAAGAGACATAAACAAAGAGACTGCATACACAAACACCAATATGAAAATGCAGCCACATGCTGGTCTTAAAAAAGTCTCGCCAACTCTAAAGCTTCTTGATGCATCTGTCAAACCTCGCCAGGCCTCGTACGAGGAGTCTGATTCTCTTTCAGGCAGAAAAGTGTAATAATGTCACTGTAATTTCAAATGATTTGCCTCTAATCTTAGCTAATGAAATTGTCATCTGACACTTAAGAATGCTTGGGAAGAGACAGCCTGTAATTGCCTCTATAGAAATGGGATCCCAAGAGGTCTATCCATCTCGGTGTCTTGTTAATGCTCGGATTATTGCTCCGTTGTCATTTCCCAGCAACTAAACATTTCAATAAGTAGCCTACAGGATGTTTCCATTGTAGCCTACAGGATGTTTCCATTGTCTTTGGGATATTAGGCACACGCCGCTCGTGAGGGTGATTCATTAGCGTTTTCTGTCCTGCAAAAGACGGGTATAAAAAGGAATTGAGATGAAATCCCTTTGTCTCTGCATGTCATACATTTATTCATCTATTGTCTCTGCATGTCATACATTTATTCATCTATTGTCTCTGCATGTCATACATTTATTCATCTATTGTCTCTGCATGTCATACATTTATTCATCTATTGTCTCTGCATGTCATACATTTATTCATCTATTGTCTCTGCATGTCATACATTTGTTCATCTATTGTCTCTGCATGTCATACATTTATTCATCTATTGTCTCTGCATGTCATACATTTGTTCATCTATTGTCTCTGCATGTCATACATTTGTTCATCTATTGTCTCTGCATGTCATACATTTTATTATTAAAATCCTCAGAGAAGCTTCATGACAGCAAAACAAGGCATGAATCAGTTACTTGTTCAGGCAATTAAAAAAAGGTAAACATAACGTGTTAACATACCAAAAGGTGAGTGAGTCTATACTCTCCATATCTCAGGGCCATTAACAAACCTGGAAAAGTCTTTATATATATAGTCTTTATTAATAAAGCATGGGCTGCTGCCACTTTTCCTAGGCCTTGTCCTGCTCTGGTACCTGTAATTTATGTTCTGCGGGGAGCACACCGGTGAGCAGACCATTCACATGTGTCTCCGCACCGCCTTTCCTGCGGCCTCCTCCTCCTCTTGCGAGGCATTCTGAACTGATTTGGATGGGAGGGAGGAGGGGGGGCGATGGGTGGTGTGTGTGTGTGTGTGGAGGGGGGGGGGGGGGGGGAGATATCGTAAAGCAAATGATAAATTTGTACCCCTGTCAAGCCCGGCTGTATGCTGACGATTTGCTCCAGGAATCATGCAGGAATGCCATATATTCCGGCTGATTGCTACTCCCCGCTAGCTGACGGCAGCATACATTACATCATTAAGGTATCGAGAGGAAATGGCTCCGGCTTTGTTCCTGGGTATTGTACTGACATCGAACAGCCCGTTTGATGTAATAAAGATCTATGCTGAGAGACGGACATTGAACATGTGTCTCCCAAGATCCACTAAAAACAAATTCATATTCATCCCTCTCTCTCTCTCTCTCTCTTGCTCTCTGTTCCCGCTCTGTTTTCCATGCGGCCGCAAGGGCTGTACGTCTTGCAAATGGTTTCTGGCAACTACAGATAGCGTATCTGCCACTGCACATCGGGCCTGCGCGATTGCATGAAGTATAATATGTTTTTCTCATAAATTTCTCTTTTCTTTTTCTTTCCCACCCTCGCATGTCTTTGATTTTTGCTTCTACTCTACAGAGGAGAACATTATTTGCCATCCCAAGGACATATTTTATAATCATTTTTATACTAAAGAACAATAAGCACTTTTTGTCTCCCCTGGGACACCATACAGCTGATAGCACAATATCTATACAGTATAAAGTATACTGTTTATATTGACTAAATATATATTGTGTGCGTGCGTGCGTGAGTGCGTGAGTGCGTGCGAAATACAGTCAATCATTTCACTATGTTCAGACTCAGAGTATATGTCTACACCTAATGATTCAATGAACTAACTCAAGCTGACTTGCCTTCGAAAGCCTAAAAACATTATACCACCCTGCATGCTATTGTACCAGGGTGATGGATTAACGGGATTCGAACCGTTGCCTTCAGATTAGACGGCATGGGAAATGTGGCCCCGAAAGGTTCAAGGGGAGGGTTTGTTACTGCCATTATACCGCCGCCATCCTTCCCCCTGCCTCAAGGGTGGCTGAGATATAATCCCCCCGGGACAAAAGAGGGCAATAAAACTCAAATTTCTACTGTATATACCTGCCAGCTGAGCGTCTTAGCGCGTCGCAGGGAACACGGGGAGCATGAAATTCCCGAGGAGCCTATCAAAGCCCCCGGCCCCCTTTCATTATGACATCAGAGCCCTCTGAAGTCAACAGGCATGAAGGCTCGCTGGGAGCCCCTGCATGCTTCCCACAGCCCAGCGATTCATCGCCCTTACAGGTTCTGTGTGTGTGTGTGTGTGTGTGTGTGTGTGTGTGTGTGTGTGTGTGTGTGTGTGTGTGTGTGTGTGTGCTTGTGTGCATGTGTGTGTGTGTGTGTGTGTGTGTGTGTGTGTGTGTGTGTGTGTGTGTGTGTGTGTGTTTTCTTTTCTGTAAAGTTGCTTGAAAATATTGGTAGTTTAGTTTTGGGTTGCAGATTTTTGGGCTTATTTCTAAAGTGTGTAGTTGCTTATTTTCGGCTTGCTTCCTAATGCTGTTTAAGCCAGTGGTTCTCAAACATTTTCAAATCGAGGACCCCCCAAAGATAATGCATTTGTTCATGGACCTCCATCTGAAAATATTTCATGCCAGAAAGCCCCGTACCAGATTAGTGTTGTTAAAATGTTCCACGTTTGTCACACACAGCAGATCTACAAGCTAATTTCAAATATCCAATAGATATAGATTATGAACTGTTCATGTTGGACTAATAGTCACTTCTGTTTGGGATTATTTTCATAGTATACCCGGTTGCTTATTTTTTTTCCCTCGCAAAAAAATCTAGCAACACCGGTGCATGTGTGTTGCAGGCTGGGATGATGGCAAGTGAAGGTCAAGAAGGGGGGGTGGCTGGGGGGGGGGGGGGCAGATTACATTTATCACCATACAAGCGTGCTTCCATGTAAGAAGCCCTGAAGCCATGCCAATGTTGCCCCCCCTGGCCAAGCAACAACTCACACTGTTATGATAGCTGAGTCTGTAATGAAGCCGCTGGCTATGACGCACGCACACAGGCACGCACGCACGCGAGACACAAGACATGATAGGAGCTACCATGCTAGTCCCATGAGGAAAATACGAGATGGCTTCTAGAATGCAGTACGACAGACATGCTAATGGTGATAACGATATAGCCACTCGGGAGTATAACAGCCTTTTGTGCATGAAGCAATAGTATCATCTAATTTGATTTGGATGATTATTATTATAAAATAAAATAAAGTAAAATTGAAACGCGCACAGCATTTAGTTAAAGCCCGGAGGCTATAACGGACACACCATGTTGCCATTCGGTACGCCATGGATCAGTTAAGTGACTATAGGTATGCCGTAATGGTTTACGCAGGCCTGAAATGCTGCTAAGTCCCACATGTTATTTTTTCTCTCAAGCTGCCTGACTGACTGTTCAGTCTTTCAAACCCTACTCATCCAGAACGCTTACTTACTTTACTCTGCGTGCTCTGACTCTGCCCCCAGATATCATAGCACGCTCAAGGACTATTCTAGAAGGCGATGACAGAGACAGGCCCCATGCATGGCAAAACAGCTAAGAGTGAGAGCCAACAAGCCGGCCCATTAGAGACGAACAAGTCTGTTTTCTGTTAAGTGGTCATTAATGGGCCACAATTAAACATCGGGGCTAATTACTCATCTTCAGACATTTTCTCGTTAATGTTCCACAGACATGATCATCTTTGGCAGGGTGGTCTTCGAGGCTGTCTCAGGGCAATGTGGTCACAGCGGTCCTTCTGTAGTATCAAGTTATTCCAAGTAAATCTGGCTCAGCGATTGCGCAACGGTGGACTTCTACTCAGCGAGGGGAAGGGTGAAGGATATAGGGGGGGATACTTGTTTTCTAATACATTATAACAAAGAAAAAAACACAACCTAAAATCTTAAATTACAGTAAAACGTACCAATAGTAGGGCTATGTCACATTGTATCCTGCATTGTTTGAGAATATGTTTTCTTGACAATTATTATTAATAATAATAAAATAACATTTGAGTAAATATTTGATCAATACCAAAACACTTGTTTTTAGTGGAACTCACCAAAGCCGAACAATCTCTCTCTCTCTCTCTCTATCTCTCTCTCTCTCTCTCTCTCTCTCTCTCTCTCTCTCTCTCTCTCTCGACTGGGTTTTGACTGAGTGAACGCACATGTTAATAATCCACACTGGTTCCCCAATTGTTTAAAAGGAAATATTGGAAGACATTTAAAACCGGGATGGAGTCTGCTGTGGAATGCGCTTTAATTGCGTCCTTGGCAGAAGAAACAAGCAAGAGTATTTGATCTTGCCCAGTGTTGGCACTCGTCGAGACGAACACGCCTCCGTTTTAAACATGACCAGTCACCGCGCTTCCTGCCAAACCATTGAAAGACAATAATTGTTGACGATAACAACGACCATATATGCTCTCCCTCTGTCTCCCCTCTCCCCCGACAGCCCAGAATTCATTTCATTTCTGAGGCTTTCATTACAAAACGTAGGCCACATCAAAACCACTTAAACCCTATAACCCCCCCAGGGGTCTAAAACTTTGGTCCCCTGTATTTCCCCCTATCTACGCCACAAGTGGACAATCTAATGTAAATGTATGTTTGCCTATTATTAATGGCAAGCAACTTATTTCATGATGATCTGTTCAAGTGGTTATTAAGAAGGAAAATGGCAATCCATGGTGATGGATGACTTTGGGGTATGCACTCACTGCTTCCGCATGGGAAGGGAAGGGTCGGTCATCCAAAGTTTGGGATGCGATCCCAAATCCCTGAGAAACAGCCTCAGCTGTCCTATCAGTCACTGGAATCTATTCCTCTGTATAATGGGACAAACAGTGACTTGGTCGGTCAAACCCCCGACCAGACAAATTGATTTGGATCCCTATCTGACGAGGCCGGCCCCTCTCTTTATGTCTGGCCAAATGTTATCACGGACCCGAAATGAAATGAAAGTAAGGCAATAACCAGATATGCGGTAGTGAAAGTTTCATATTTGATATTCGACAGATGCAATCAAGCCTCCAGATTAACCTATGATCAATAGCATATAGAAAGAATCATTGCCAACTGCCTGATTTAGAGGGGAGAGGCTCCATCATTTCATTAGCTAAGCGTTAATTAAAACATGATGTAGAAGAAATTGGTTTGATCCAACGTTGCATGAGTATGCAATAACGCGTGCTCCAAATATAACAGTATAAGTTCATGTTTCCTTATATATTTGTAGTCATGCTGATGCACCGTGCACACTCATTTGTGCTTGCGTGTCCATGCATGCATACATACATGCATGGACACTAGGCAAACATTTATTTTGCTTGGTCATAGACACATGCAACCAAACACTCTTAAGTGATATCTTTGGAAAGTGATATTCCTCGACTGTCCACTGGAGAGAGATTATCTTTCTTATTGTTTGCATAGTTTTAAGGTATTCTAAAGTTACATTATGCAGTGCAGCAGGCAATGATAAATGTGCAGTGAGTGATTTGAAAAATCATCAATCATTTTAACAGTTGTGAAGAAAATGTCAGCAGCTTGCTCAAATTAGCCATGCCAGACCACCCAAAGGGTTTATATTTTCTTAATTTTTGTACAATTTTTTCATGGTTTCTTAAAAAAAAATAATGACCATGCCAGGCCTCAGTCCTCCAGCGAGTTAAACCAGAGAAGGCGAGGCGAGGAGTGTGGATCAGGCTTTCCCCAAACTCTAATCCACACACAGCCGGGGGGTGAGCCATAGCCAGCCAGCACTGTGAAACAAGGATTCAGTTGGGAGGCATTTCCCTGTCATTGAGACGCAGACTCTTTATCAAATTGTGTCCAACAAACACGTCTCACATTCAGCCTCTCCGTGCTCCCCAGACTCCCCCGAGGAAGCGTCTTGATGTCCTATATCTGCCTACCCTGAATGATGACATCTAAATCTCTGTGCAGCTGCTCTGCTGCCAAAAACAATGAGGAGAGTCACAGAGAGAGAAGAAAAGGGGGGGGGGGGATCGGGAGCGGCGAAGACATGTCGGGGGGACACTCGGGAGACTTTGACGAGGTCCGACCGTCCCCGAGCAGTGGGAGACTGAATCTTCTCTGTCGGTGCAGAGAGCAGCCTCCCACCTATAAGCCTCTCTAGATGAAGCTCAATGCATGTGGACCTCTTGTCAGGTTCCAGTAGTGTTTTCCCAAATTATACTCTAGTAGGGGACTCTACTATACTCTATACTCTAGTTCCAGGGACCCCCCCAGAAGCAAATATTTGAGTTTAAAACGTTCACTCAAAGATTTGAGGCACATTTTCACGATTTAATAAAAATAGCAGATCTACAAGACCTATGTTGGGTCACGGGCCGTTTATATGGCTCTCTGTCTGTGCTGAGACACACCTGTCTGGAGATCAATCTCCACATTAAAAACATTGCCAAAGGCCTGGGCCGTGGCTCAGCGGTCCAGGCACCTTGGCTGGTAATCCAGTCTGGCAGTCTGCCGCGGGTTCGACTCCTGATCCCGACAGCCTTCACTGCATGTCACCCCCCCCATCTCTCTCCCCATTTCCTGTCAGCCTACTCCATAAAAAATATAAAATAAAGCCACAAAAAAATAATTTAAAAACATTTCCAAAGCTAGTGGACAATAGCAAACATGCAAGCTCTGGGAAAAACAATGAACAAATAAAATAAATAAGTTCCTATTGAAAAGCATTGGCAGAATCCGCTGCCCGCATAAGGCGGAATCAAAGTTAGCTGTGACCGCACCCTCAGTGATTATAATGTGTGGGACTCCTGCAGGAAGACACAACCTTTTTGTTGTGGTTTGTTGAACTGAAAAGCTTTGTGATCCCCATGGCCCGGCCTAGAGTCTATAGCTAGCTACAGTAGTTTGGCAGATGATGAAAATGTGTCAAGCGATTTCCTTTCCAAAGTAAGATTTCTGCCATTTGAAGAAATGATCGATAGCACAACATTAAAATTGAATATCTTCGGTAACTTAAACCCTTGGTTGACAAAATGATTATACTACCCGGACCTTCTATACTTTAAATACTGAGCGATGAGTGGCGGAACATTATAGCACTATGAAATAGGGCTACAACTCCCTATTTCTTAAATATTCAATGAGAAGTGAAATTGTATACCAGATATTTGACCCATTTTGCCACTACACATTTTGTTCACAAAAATGTGAACAAAATGCCCGGAGCTTTATGTTATATACAGTAGCATTTATGTCGATCTTCTGCATGCTTTGTTTGTTCCATTAATATTGAGAAATGACAAATTTGCACTTGAACAAAAGGTGAAAGGTTTTGGTTCCTCAACATTGTAACAGCAAGGACCACGATGACCCATATAATAAAGAATATACAATAAAGACAAGACGATATAGAATTGCAACAATAGTAAGAAACATAGCATTGGTCTCCTTCCACCAATTGCGAGATTTAACCCATTTAAACCGGGAAAACGTCATTTCAGATTTCTGCGTTGGCTATTAACAAGGTAACATATTAAAAAGCTTGTACATCTGCAATTTTTTATGCTTAATGCGTTAAAACCTACATTAAAGGAGAATTTCGGACTAGAAGGCTTTCTTACCTTTATTTGTAGTTGTTACGTCCCCACCAAAGCGGTCCAGGTGTTATTTTGTGCAAAAAAGCATTATTGGCTATTTCCCCTAATCCAATGTTGTTTTAGTGCAAATTTGCTTATTTCCATCGAAATAAGTAGTAAAGTGTGCCGCTTACGATACTATTTACATTATGAAGAGAGGATATATACAAAAATAATAGATTTTTGAGCGATGGAAATAAGCAAATTAGCACTCAAACCCAACGCCCCATTGAGGGCTTATATTAGGGGAAATAGCCAATAATGCGCTTTTGCACAAAATAACACCTGGACCTCTTTGGCAGGGACGTAACAACTATACAAATAAAGGTAAGAAAGCCTTCTAGTCCGACATTCTCTATTACCGGTACGTTTTATCCTGCAGTCTTGGTGGCTGGACGACATTCCTGTCCCTGCCGAGTGTTGAAGAGAGCTTGTGGAGGAGAGGTTTGTGAGCACCGTTTTGGGGAAGCTAATTAACGAGGTTGGGTGTGAACAGAAGAAGAGCCTCTGCTCTGGGGTTGTTTTTACCCCCTGCTGGGAGAACACCCAGTCAATCACTGGCTCTGCCTTTTACTCAACAGACAGGAAGAAGTTTGATGTGTTTTTCACTATCCTCCACACGACTGACCTCACCACCTCCCCCTCCCTCCCGCCCGCCTGCCTGCTGGTCCGTGATCGGTCAGGTCACACAGACACAGTTGAACACTCAACGTGCATGCTCGTGCGCGCGAGTGTGACGTTCACACGCCCGACTTTAATCATTGTATACCTCAGAGGTCGCCCCGACATTTGTGTGAACACACATGCACGACACGCACGTCAAACGCGCGGGCACGCACACACACACACGTACACACACACACACACACACACACACACACACACACACTGCACTATAGTATACGGTAGTTTATGGACACATGCAGGCTGATGTTGTTTTAACCACTTCAACCCTGTATACTTAGTTTGACCAGAGTTCCCCCCCCCCCCAGGGGTCTATGATAATAAGGTCCACCTCCTTTTTTCCTAAATAGCTTTGCCAAAAATAGCCCATTTTAAAAGCTCACAGTGTTGTGAGCTTGTAGATCTGCAATTTCGTTCATGCTATAATGCTCGTCCTCCCAGAATAGGGATGCACAACATGTATACATTAGAGCATTAAGCAACTAGTCGAGTAGTAAATCCACTAGTCGACCTTGTTGGTACTAGTTGACTAGTACTCAAGATCAGGTAGATTATAGTCACCAATGTACACAGTTTGTAAATGTACAAATATGTATTTCCATAATTTTTACATAATAGGTAGTTAAACAACTAGTCGACTAGTAAACTAGGCAAATAGTCAACTAGTAAAAAATACTAGAAGTGAATGCCCTAGTATACAGGTCTGGGCCGTGGCTCAGCGGTCCAGGCACCCTGGCTGGTAGCCCAGTCTGGCAGTGTGCCGCGGGTTCGACTCCTGATCCCGACGGCCTTTACTGCATATCAACCCCCCCCCCCAGCAGGCCTACTGTCTGTCCCTCTATAAAAAATAAATGCGAAAGCCACAAAAACACATAAAAAATGAATCAAAAGTAATATACATCATGCTAAATAAGATCAGTTAAATATCTCCGAGGGACCCGCATCGCCGGTCATGTTGAGCAATTTGTTCTCAAGCGGTTTTAGGCGAGGTTTAGCGTTGATCCTGATCCGATATGATAAAATAACACATGTTGATCAGCCCTGTCAGAACATTCTTGACACACTTTTGCCTTCCAACTGCAGCTGGTTGTGAAACAGAGAGAGAGAGCAGATAGGGGTTTTTCTTCCTCCTTTTCCTCAGAAAACAGTATTTTACAGCATGCATGTCACGCTTAACCCTCCCCCCCCTGTGTGTGTATCCATGGGAGATGTAGTTTGTTTTTTAAAGAATTTGATAACAATTTTTATCTCACACGCGATTCTGGTGCGGCGCCAAGCTGCAAAGCAGTGGAATCATTTAAGAGAGGAAGGGCTCACAACTCACTTTGAACGCTCCAAGGTTTATTGAACAACAAGCGGCAAACTGCTGCCGCAGAGTGCCGGCTGTGGTTTCAAGAACGTTTGGAGAAGCCAGCCGGGCCCTTTCTTAGATATAGTTTAATTTGGTCTATCGTGAAACTCGGCTCCTAAAATCCCATCCATCTCCCTCTCGTTTTCTCCCTCTCCCCGATCACTGCCTTGCGCAAAACTTTAGTCATGTGCTGTCCTCCTGTTTTTCTTGGCACCTGATTGCACCACTCTTGGAAAACATTGGACTGTAGATTCAATCGGCAAAAAAACAAAAAACGCAGTATTCTAAAATAGTGATGGATTGTATGATTGATTTTGCGTGCGTGCGTGTGTTCGTCCGTGTTTAATAAGTGCATCTTAAATAACGAAACATCTACACTTCTTTGTGTCCTACCATGGGAACATGTGAAGCTGTTTGAATCCATTTCCTTATCTCGGTGACGGAGAACAGACCATATGGTGCTGAGATTAATGCCTCTTAGCCTGATCACATTAAAAATTACTTTAAATCATGTTTTTAAAGGGCTCTTGTCAAAATAATGTTTGACCTACAGGGGACTGGAAATCCATGATTAAGTAAACGTACCACATTGTGTGTTTGTGTAATTGTCCTGTAATGTAGAGAGTGAATCACACCACACCAAACCACACCACTGTCAAATGTCACTTTGACTCACAGTAAAATAATCTCACGTTCACCAATGCCCATGTGATTATCGCGTGTAGCACTTACGCTGAAAGTGTGTGTGTGTGTGTGTGCGCGCGCATGTGCGTGCATGCGTGTGCATACTTCAGAAAGTTAACCCATTTCGGACTGAGGCCGATTCTAAAAAAGCCTTCTAAAAAAAAGGTTTTCTGAAAACTTCCAAATATTATTAATATAATGACAAAAAGATTATGTTGCTATATTAGCAACAACTACCCCAAAAGGGGTTCCCGTCCTGAAAGGTAGTTACAAAAAGGGGTTCACGTACGTCCTTATGCTTATAGCTGAGAGTTGTAAGAGATGTGCCAATCGGGGACTATGAAATGAGCACTTTTTATCACAGGTGTTTTGTTGAATTGACCATATTCACACGGCAATGATGTGATGACAAAATGGCCACCGTGTGATAGAATTGACCCTTCTGGAATGGTGTTGTGTAGCACGATGATTGTGTACCGTGGCCTGTACCACAACCAATACTACTGAAGGTCCATAGAGCGCCGAAGTCCTGACGTCACTCGCTCATCCCCTGGTTCTGCCTGGTTCACGGAAGTAATGGAGAATAACATGGGGTCCTCTTAAAATCATTTCAGCATTGTGGTCCAAAAATAAACAAGCTGTCTCAGCGTTATTGTCAGGGAGGTTTCTCTGTATTGTTTACGACAGTCAGTCACTCATATATGATACTGTCTGTTTCTAGCGAAAATTTAACTAATTCAGTAGCAGTAACAATAGCGTTTTCTCTCAGTCAGTAGTGAAACGGCCGGGATGACATGTTTATTTTTCAAACACAGTTCTGAGGCAATCTAAAATCTCTCTATGGGGATTACAATGCAAATAAAAAGTACATGAACTCGTGGATTTGCGCCCTCTACCGATATTGATGTCAGACTTCGGTGCTCTATAAAAGGCAGAGCATTGTACTCTGTTGGCACAATGGAAATATAATCTGCATATCTCTCTTTCTCTCTCTCTCTCTCTCTCTCTCTCTCTCTCTCCCCCTCCCTCCCTCTCCCCGCTCATCTTTAATCGGAAATCTGAGATAGTATTGAGTCCAGAGCTTATTCTGTCACATCACATGATGCGCTGCAACTAATGCAGCTGACAAATGGCCATATCACGGACGCCCGGTTTCATGAACGCTCTCCCTCTCGTCAGAAACAGGTGGCAGCCGCTGCCAGACCAGATGGCCGCCCACACAATACTGTGTAGCCGTGGTGGTTGAAAACCGTGGGGTCTGTGGTATAAAATACAGCAGCGAAACAATGCGTGACGAAGACCGAAGGTGGTCCGACTTCCCAGGAGGGTCGAGAAGAGAGAGGGGGGGGGTAGTATACGGTGGGAGTGTTTGTGGGGGTACACCGTGTCTCACATAAGCAGTTGTGCCCATGCTGTAACCTAGGTCAAACCCCACCTCTGAAAACCATTCCCTATACAGTACGTTCAGTGAGTCCAGAACAAGGAAACGAATGCTTTTCAACAGCATGAGGACAGCCATCCCAAACATCCCTCACAAGCTATACCTCAGACCCCCTCCCCTCCTCAACCCCCCGCCATCTCTTTGCCCCGATGACACTTTGTGTCCGGCCGTTTCCTTTGTTCAAATATCTCGCCTTGTTAATAATGCCACAGCAGAGCAGAGCCTGCTACAGCCATTTGCTCAACGCCATATAAATAGACGGCTGAGCATTACCGATCCGATGGAAGTAAAGGAGATGAGGGACCCATGCCCAGCCCCCTGCTAAAGGCTGTCGCCAGATGGCACGGGGATCAAACCGAAAACCAAGCCTCGCCCAAATTAGACTTAACACTTTTTTTTTTAACTCGTTGACCACGTGCATGTTAGTTGTGTTTTGACACATTGTTACAGGCGTCACTCGCAGTTCACTCTGAATATGCATGCTGTCTTGCCAATAGAGATTGGGACGGGATAATGTTACCGCGATATACATTTACAAAATAGATGCACTGAGTGATACGGTTTAGTTATTTCAGATATACTCGAGAGGCTTCATACTATGCTCAAGGGACATACGTGTACTCGAGGGGTTAATTGTATTATTGTATTGTTATTGTATATCTATCTCTCTGCTCTTAATGTTTAATTATGGTGTTTAATTGTGCCGAGCAGGGGGAAATATTGCAGCAGAGCCGATCGTACTGTATATGCTACACTTGTATTCTGATTCTTATAATACATATACTCTATCTGTGAGTGATCTGACTGAACTGTACATATGGCTAACTTTACAGAGTTTTTTTTGTCTTGGTTCGAAGCCTCACATACTGTAGATACCGTGAGCTTTCTTCAGTAAAGAAAGAATGGATCCTTCAAGTATGATTTACATAGAATAGCAATAATGTTTGGTCCAATTAACAATTGGAGAACAACTTAACCCGAAAAGCAATCATGAGAGAGAAGGAAGCCCCATGTGGAGTGCGATGACAGTCTAATGGATTACACCATCCACTTCCACCGTGGTCTTCCTTCATACTGTCTGATGTGCCGCTGCAGCTCTGTGCCTTAGTCGTAACGCCACGTAGTTGCAATTCATGTCATTGTTTCGAAGCAGGATCAAAAGGGACGTGTGTTTAATAGCTCACACGTTGGCACGACTCACCAGAGCAAATCATTCTCCGTCGAGCGGCCGCGTCTATTTGTAAAGACAAGTGTGACATGCTTCCCTTCTTTCAGGTGCACAGGTGCAACACCCAAATATTGTCCCAGCTGTGAAGCTAAAGCTAATATGGATGCGGGGGCCTCTCCATAAAATTAAGCAGTTGTAAATACACCACCAAATGATTTAGGGTTCATTTTCAACACGTGTATTATTAAAGTGGTTGGAGTGGCATTATGTGGCCAGCAGGGGAAGACTACTATTTGCCACTTGTCAGGTGTTTTAACTGAGCAAGTGTGACATGGCGGGCGTGGTGCTGAAAAACACTCCCAACACCAATGTTGTTTTTGCCGACTACCTTTTTCCACTGACAAAAACTAAATGGAAACAAATAAAAACTAGACTAAGATTTTCGGAAGGGACTAGTGGACGAGAGATCCAGTATAAGTCATTTTACAATTAGTCTACTGAAAATAGACAATCTACAAGGCTTGTACATCATCTATTTTCAGCAAATTAATAAAACAGTCATTACGACAAAATACATTGTCTTAATGACTTGGGGGGGAAACATACAGTACAGCCTTAATTAGACCTTCTCAATATGCTGCTTCTCTGCAGGCATGGAGTGGTACTGTATGCAAAATGAGGGTGTTACCTTTAAGGAATCATAGTGCTATTTAACCACTTAGGCCATATTGTACAGTATAGCCAATATGCGTTCAAATGTTTTGGTTTGGTGGTGGTGTGTGTGTGTGTGTGTGTGTGTGTGTGTGTGTGTGCACAATTGCACAATGCTTGCAATTGGTTAACTGCCTCCAAAAATACTGTATACAGTAGGGTAGGCTATAGTATATATGTATATATATATATATGTATAGTATATATATACATATATATATATGTAACTTTTCAGGAGTCAAATTGGAACCAAGTAGCAGATCTACAAGCTCAAAGCCGGTCGCTACTCGCTTGGTGCCGCGCTTCGAGCTTGCTGCTACTTTTAAGTATAGGGCGTTAATTTACTGAAAATATGGAGATAAGAGGTTTCTGCCCGACAGCAACAATATATTACATATGTACATAATATATGAAAAAACACAAGTGTCAGAATTAGAATCTGACACTTGGTTCGATGCCCACTCCCCAGCTTTTTGGCAGCACATTTTTATTTTAGTTTTAGTCATAGAAAAGTCATGAATAGTTTTCATTGGATTTTAGTCACCGGGAATGTTTTAGTGTTAGTCTAGTTTCAGTCGACTAAATATCATAACATAACATTCGACTAAATCTACAGTTGATTTAGTCGACTAAAATGTATTTGGGCGGGCCTTGATGCCGTCGTAATGACTGATTTTACACTTGCTGAAAATAACTGATCTACATGCAAGCTTGTAGATCAGCTATTTCCAGCATGCAACCAAGTGCTAACTGACTTATAGTGGATCTCTTGTCCACTAGTCCATTCCTAACATTTTTGTATAGTTTTTATTTGTTGACTAAATTGACAATATATTTGTCTTAGTTTTAGTCATCGTAGCTTAGTTTTCATTTAGTTTCAAGGCCAAAAGTGCCTCACATGATGCAATCAATATATAAGCAGACTTTGCAAGACTTTGCAGTGGCTGAATAAATATACATTCAGGATACAAATTCAACTTCAATACAACATGCAGACATTATTTAGAAATACAAGCGCAATGTTTTGAATGAAAATAGCATTGGCCAATGTGGTGTATTAGTCAGTTAGCATTTAAACACTTTTCAAGAGTGGATAGTACAAATATGTAAAAGTTGATATAGCTTAGCTAGAACGAAAATACATTGAATGGATGCAACTGGGACGTATCCTCAGTGATGTATCCCAAGGTCATTGATGCAACTGGGACGTATCCTCAGTGATGTATCCCAAGGTCATGGATGCAACTGGGACGTATAGTGATGTATCCCAAGGTCATGGATGCAACTGGGACGTATAGGCTCTGTGGGTTGCCTCCTGTCCGGGCCCCTCCTGTCTCACCAGGTCCACTCCTGCTCTCACCAGGAGTACCGCGAGGACCTGTGCGTTGCACCAGACTCCCAGCACCAGACACTTCATTCAGGAGTGGTGTAT
This sequence comes from Protomyctophum bolini, assembly GCF_963924005.1. Lineage (NCBI taxonomy): Eukaryota > Metazoa > Chordata > Actinopteri > Myctophiformes > Myctophidae > Protomyctophum > Protomyctophum bolini. The sequence continues at coordinate 25,631,956 of NC_137871.1, read as the reverse complement.
TCTTGAGCCGCAATGGTTCTGCAGGCTCCACCGCTGGGCAACTGTAGTACTGCAGGCTCCAACAGCAGTGACAAGACAACACACAGATGTGTGTATATATAAATCAATTGGCATAACGAGTAAATGTGAAAAATCCTACTTAGTCCAAACCTCTTAATTTAGCATGAGTTTTAAACATGTTAAAAGTAGTGTTGCGCAGTGCTGCACGAGCTGAGTGAGAGTAGCGGCCTAAAGCGTACAGCATTTCATGTGAAAAAATAATAGATCTACAAGCTAACGACATCTTGAAGATAGCAGATAGCTCTGTGCTCCAATCTCATATCAACCATATAATGCTCACAAGACTCTTCTCTTCTCTTCTCTTCTCTTCTCTTCTCTTCTCTTCTCCTCTCCTCTCCTCTCCTCTCCTCTCTTCTCTTCTCCTCTCGGATTCCTCTGTGGGGTTCCTGCACTCAACAGCAGGTGGCTAATCAGTCAACATTTCTCTTACTGTTTAATGCTATGGCAACAGGCTGTAGAAACATAAGCCTACAAGCGCTCACACAAATACATTCTTGCATAATTTTGCACATAATATTCCACATGTAATACAAGCATATTCAAACAAACATTATCCAAAATTCCAAACACACTCACACACCACATATTCAGATGTTGTGTACATGCATCCACTGTCCAATCAATGTCGGTGTCAATTGAATACAGAGAGGGGAAATCAACAGTGAAACTGACTCTGCCTGGTCCAGCCAAGGTCACAGACGCAGCACATGCACGCACGCATCGCACGCACATGCGGTATGCATGCGAGTGTGCCTTTAAAGCCCTTGCCGGTAGGCTGCATCTGCTTAATTTGTATTTGTATTTAAATAGAGACATTTCACCCCAAAAATAGGAAGAGAGTGAACAAAAAGAAAATATATATTTTTTCCCAATAACAAATTCAGCAGGTGGTGCTGATCAGGCAGGCAAGGCTAATGTAATGTAATGTAGTAATGCAAGGCTGTAGTGTTCAAATGCACAGGCTCTGCACTGCTGCTACATACAAAACCAGTGGTGGAAAAATGACTCAATTGTTTTACTTAAGTAAAAGTACCAATACTGCAATTTCTACAACTACTTAATTACAAGTAAAATTATGGAATTGAAAATGTACAAAAGTATCACAAGTTCAAATGTGTACAAAAAATGTATAGGGTTGAAGTGGTTAATGTATGTTTTCTAATCAAAATTAAAATCTCCAAAGTAACTAGTAACTAAAGTTTTCAAATAATTGTAGTGAAGTAAAAGTACAAATTGTGGCTCTGAGATGTAGTGGAGTAGAAGTAAAAGTACTGGAAATTGGAAATACTCAAGTAAAGTTTATGCAAATACCTCAAAATTGTACTTAAGTACAGTACTTAAGTAAAAGTACTTAGTTACTTTACACCACTGTACAGAACTAGTTTCTGACAGCAGGGGTCAGAGCTGCAGCTAGATGTTGCTCTCTCTCTCTCTCTCTCTCTCTCTCTGCCATGCAGCCAGTGACACAACAACAACAGTGCAGTGTTAATGTCGTCGACTAAAACTAAGACCAACAAAGACTAAATGAAAACTAAGCCAGACAGTCCTTGGAAATTAGTGTATATACAGTACTACTGTAGTTTTGAGATTGCAGAAATGTCATATTTTTATGTATATGTATTTTTAGGTATTGGGTATTTACCTTTTAAAATGCTCATGAATTCACATCAGTAACCTTTCAGTTGGAGCTCCATAAGTAAAATCACACCCGTGTGAACTGAGTGTCGCAACTCTGTGTGGGCGGTTCATGGGGGTCCCCGGAACATCCAGACCCCGAGGAACGTGCCCATGGTGCCGGACCGGTTCCCTGCGTCCGAAACGGTCAAGAAATGACTGAGTTACGGTGTGGGGGTCCCCAGGGGGTCCCTCTGTCACTGTACTGTACTGTCACATCCGAAATCACGTAATGGCTGCTAAAACAACGCTTCCCATCATGCAGCTGTGCACCGTGTGAAGCTCAACAGCGCCACATAGCTGCTAAAAAACTCAGCTTCCCATCATGCAGCTGTGCACCGTGTGAAGCTCAACAGCGCCACATGGCTGCTAAAAACTCAGCCCCCCCCCACCCCCCGCGCGCGCTATTTAATTCAGTGGAAGTTGCTCAGCAGCGTTTTGAAGAACCGTCTATACATTTTTTCGATTTGGACATTTGATGTCCAAAATGCGGAAGTGCAAACGAGCGCTCAATGTTAAAGCCCAGATGTACGGGTTCTCCTAGTCATAACTCCACGGGTCCGCCTGCAGTCCCCGCTCTTACCACTAGGACCGAGTGCCTCAATGTTGGGAGAGCCTTGTGCACTGGGGGCTTCTTCACTTAGTCCTATATATACGTTGTCGTGCAACAAATTGATTTTGTTATTTGAAACAAATAAATAAAAACCCAAAATAGATATAGGCCTACTGTATGCAATGGTTAATACTTCAATTTCAAATTGTGATGTTCACATATACATCTTCTCGCTATAAGTAAGAGGTTTGCGGAGAAAGTTGTACTTGAATAAAATAGTCTAACTTCTATGTGTTTTTCTTAAGTTTCACCTTCATAAGTGAGTACTCACACTGAGGAGCCCTACAGAGCCATGACAGTTCCATTTATAACAACCCCCATGGTGACAGCCACACAATCAATCAGAGAGGTGGTCATTTGCACCTCTCCGCTATTAGCCCAGAGGCTAACAAGCAGTTGCGGGAAATGTACTCACATTTAAAGTAAAGGTAGCAATACTAGCCATACTCCGTTAGTCGCCTGGAATGTTTTAGTGTTATAGTCTAGTTCTAGTCGACTAAATGTCATGTGATTTTAGTCGACTTAATCTACAGTTGACTGAAATGTATTTTGGCGGGCCTTGATGCCGTCGTGATGACAGATTTTCAGCATGCAACCAAATCTCTTGTCCACTTGTCCCTTCCTGATATTTTTGTCTAGTTTTTATTTGTTGACGAAATTGTCAATACATTTATTTAGACTTAGTTTCAGTCGCCGTAGCTTAGTTTTCATTTAGTTTTTGTCCGTGAAAAAAGGTAGTCGACGATTTTTTTTGTCTTAGTGACAATCAACACTGCGGGGCAGGGCGATGAAAGAGTAGCTCATTGCAAGCAACTGGCCTCTGTCAAAACAAACGGTGTGATGGTTTTATTGGCTATAGGCGGAGAGTGACAGAGGATCCTCAGTCGCATGATAATGGGGATTGTTTACGGAATGAAACTGCTGCTGTGATAACACGCACGCACACACACACACACACACACACACACACACACACACACACACACACACACACGGTAATGCATAATACAACAGTGTTTCTCAAACTTTTTCATCTCAATCTAAATGACACAATTGTTTTACTTAAGGACAAGTACCAATACTGCAATTTATAAGTAAAAGTACGGAATTGAAAATGTACTTGAGTAAAACTACAAAAGTATCTGCGTCAAAATGTACTTAAAAGTACTAAAAGTAATAGTATTCATATTGCATTCACTCGCTGGTCCCAGGAGGAACTATTCTCATACCAAGTAGAAGGACTTCAGGGTCTTTTGTGTACATGTTACCTGTATATATGGTTCCTCGCCACAGTGACCGTATCAGTGAGTTTTGTCCGCAATGATGTGCACACTGAGATACTATATTAGCTCTTAATCCGCCGCCATGAATTAATAGCGTACTGCCAGGGTTTTATCGCACGTAACACTTACTTTGAAGACCCAAATATCCGTAATCGCATGGTTGTTGTTTTCTCGGTCGGTGGTTGAAAAACCCGACCGCGAGTATCACAGCGCCTGCCGTTGAAAACGCTTGTCTGGGCCAGAGAAACTGCCCCTCAATGTCGTTTCTGAGTTACAGGGCCAAAAGGGCACCACAACGGATACCCGCATAACTTGCATATAAAAAGTTGGTCATGCTGCTTGCTATACCAACAAAACAACTATATATCTCAGATGATCACATGTTGTTGTGGCATATGAACACCAGGTCTTATATGGATTTAGAAGGCATTCATAGAATCGTTCTTAATGGGTTAACAATATAACCAGACATATAAATGGAGCACTTGAAGTTGTTCAGGCTGGCACTGTATAGTCAAGCCGGACCCATGATGACCACACACCCCCCCCCCTCCAATCACATACATTCACATGATGACCACACCCCCCCCCCTCCAATCACATACATCCACATGATGACCACACCCCCCCCCCCTCCAATCACATACATCCACTGCGATTCCCTAATGGTTCAACCACGCAGTCTATTTAAGCTCTGTACGTGCTCCACATATCTCACTGCTGCTATACAAGTGACAGCTTGTCTGTGATCAAAGTCCCTCTAACCTCCTTAGCGCCTCCTGCAGTAGCATTTAGGTCTTAACTATGTCAGCATGTCTTTCAATGCAGGTTCATACGTGTGCGTAGTTATTTCATGTTCTTTTTATAACTGATTATTTTTAGGTTCTGCCCTATGAGACTGGTTTGCTATAGAGCACCGAAGTCTGACGTCAATATCGGTAGAGGGCGCAAGTACACAGGTTCATGTACTTTCTGTTTGCATTGTTATCCCCATAGGGGGATTTTAGATCGCCTCATATAATAACTGTGTTTGAAAAAAATGTACATCCCGGCCGTTTCACTCATGGATATGAAGAATCAACTGACTGAGAGAAAATGCTATTGTTACTGCTACTGAATTAGTTACATTTTCTCCAGAAACAGACCAGGGGATGAGTGAGTGACGTCAGGACTTCAGCGCTCTATTATCATGTCAGCGGGTGGTTACAGAGTCTGTGTCATGTTTGCACCAATCTGGGAACCCATCGGCAAAAAAAAAGAGACCGGATGTTGGCCAATTCACTCTCCTTCAGCCCACCTCTTCCGCTGCTGACGCTCCTTTGTTTTCATTCCTAATAACAACTCTGCACATTGTGATGGCGCGCATTGCCGACCGATTCGGCTGCGGAGCTCTGATTCCGTCTCGAGAGATTGTTTGCGCAGAATCATGGGCAACGCCACCAAATACAATGAAATGTCATTTTCAATAAATGTGGCCAAATTTGACTGAAGGACTGCCATTGGATTTTTTGGCATATTTGTCATGTCATATGATATGAAAGCAGGGAATCATAGCTTCAAATTGACATATTGGTTGTTCAGTTTGACCCACCAGTTTTAGAGATATGGCTTATAGAGTAATGTCTTGCAGAGAAACAGCGAGTTGAGAAAACAGGCTTGAAAGGTTCACTTCTCTAACATTACACCTAGCTACATGTTTAAGCATTTATTTTGTCGATTTCAGCTCTGACATTTATTTCTATGCTATTGACTCATTTTGGATGGAAAAAAAATCTCCTCTGGTGAAAAGCTGGAGGATTGCAGGCTCTCAGTCAAATCTGGTCACAAATGGTTTATAATCATGACGAGAGTGTCTGCCTTGAATTAGGACAAGTGAACGAACAATCTTTTTGAGTCATCTTCTAGTTAGCAAAAAAAGAGAAAAAAACCACACATACATAAATAAACATATTTTGGACGAGCTGCAGCAAACTCCCACCCAGCAATGAACCTAGCCTTAACCCTGCTGTGACCCCCATGGTCTGCACCCTAACCCCCCAATAAAGAAGCCCCCATAATGTCAAGTTAACTGTGATTCATTGGGCCGCTGCATGTAAGTCTTTCTCAGGGACGTAGCTGACCATTTGGTTGCCCTACTCGTAGGATATTTGTGCTGCCCCCCCCCCTCCTCCCGACGAGAGCGCTGCATTTCCTCATTCAGATCGGCTATTTTCACCGCTTGCGAGGACGCATACTCGTTATTACGCGGCAGAGCCGTGGAGGAAATTGTTATTATGAGGGTCGGCTTGGCACTTTTTGGCACATTTTGTTGCCCCCCTCGGCGTGTTGCCCTACTCGCAGTGCGTATTGCGCATATACATAGCGACGGCACTGGTCTTTCTCTGTCCCTGCAAATATATAGCAGCCTCCATGGTCATAGGCCACTGTCTGATGTCACACAGGCTGGCCACGTTGAAGTCCCAGATCCACATTGGAGCCTCATGCATGTTGTATTTAATTATTACGTTTAGAATTATTTTTGAATAATGCAGATATAAATTATTTATTATCCAAAGAAGTTCTATACCTATAACTGATTTATTTCACTTGTTGTCCATGACTTTAGTCCATGCCTTTATGTGTTTACGTGGCCCAGTGTTGTTTTTGGCGAAAACTTCGATTTTAGTTTTAAGTGTCTCTTGAATAGTTTTCATTTAGTTTTAGTCACATTTTAGTCACCTGGAATGTGTTGTCTAGTCTAGTTTTAGTCGACTAAATATCATAAGATTTTAGTTGACTAAATCTACAGGTGATTTACTCGACTAAAATGTATTCTGATGGGCGCGACGCGTTGTGAGCTGGTAGATCTGCTATTTTCAGCATGCAACCAAGTGTAAAATGACTTATACTGCATCTCTTGTCCACTAGTCCCTTCCTAACATTTTAGTCTAAATTGTTGATGAAATTATCAATATATTTAGCCTTAGTTTTAGTCATCATAGCTGAGTTTTCATTTAGTTTCCATTTAGTTTTCATCAGTGGAAAAAAGTAGTCGACGGACATTTTTCGTCTTAGTTTTAAGCCGACGACATCAACACTGGTTTGGCCGTCTCATTTTCTTTTTTAAAGAAACCTCGTTCGTTCTTGTCGACATTACACGTTTATTGGCTAATGTGAAAGAGAGCTATAGTTGCAGAAGCAGCTAGCCCCCCATAGCAAGGGTGGGAGTTTATCATTCTGCTGACAGGCTAAATAACTCGTGCCGAGGCAAACAGATAACAAATGGTCTCAAGTTGTGGCTAGAGTGTCTGTGTGTTAAAGACAAGAACAACTGGACTCTCCAACAGAAATAAAGGCTCTTATACTTCCTGGCGTGCGTCCATTATCCCCAGGGCACCTGAAGTTAACACGCCAACGGCAAGGATGTGTAAGCTCTGTGCAGCGTTCCAATGTAGAACATTTATTTAAAACAATATGCCGGGGAAACCACAACATTTGTCAAGGCTGTGATAGTTTCAATTCCATTACCGTTCTGAGGATAAAGCTTTAAAGGATAAAGCATTTCACACACACACACACACACACACACACACACACACTTGGTCCTCTATTATAGACATCAAATCAATACCTGTATATAACTAAAACATATATTAGATTTTTTTACATAAAAAAAAAAGAATTGTCATTCTGCTTGCTAAACCAACAAAACGACTATCTCTCAGATGATCACATGTTGTTGGTGTATGAATACCAGGTCTATGTGGATTTAGAAGGCATTTATAGAATCGTATATATATATATATATATATATATATAAAAGATATATATATATATATATATATATCTTTTATATATCTTTTATTGTCATTGTAACAGGTACAAGTACAACGAAATTCTGATGTGCTGGGAGTGCACTGAGCCGCTGCGACTATGCGCGCCGCCACTGATTTCTCCACTTGCATCGCCAGATATATATATATATATAAATAAATAAAAAATGTAATGCAATTCCAGATCAGGCACGGGGTGGTCTGCAGTAGACCTTGTGTCCAACTAATATAAATCAGGAGCTCTTTAAGTCAGCTGTATACAGAGCCTCTATAATATACTTTATGACAGAAGGTAGCCTGGAGCTCTTTGACAAGCAGCAGCCCTAATAGGCCCAGGCTGTTGATGATAGCGCCACACGTGCCTCTCACCTTTGCTCCCGTAGGTGTCAAACTGTCAGTGGGGGAATAAGGAAGCCCCCCCCACCCAGCCCCACAGACAGAATGCTGTGTTTGTGTTGTTGTTGTTGTTGTTGTTCTTTTTTCCCCCCTTTCTTACTGCTACTGCCACACTACAGTATGACAAACGAATCGATTCCCCTGTAAAGCAAAAAATAAACTCAAAATGTCAACGAGCGCATAGACTAGAGTATAGAGTAGTCCTGTGGGAGAGCGTGTTCTCATAACCTGGAGGTGTCAGGGCATAAACAAAATGCACAGTGACCGCTTCGCTCGTTTGCTGGAGTCTCTGTTTACAGCTGTTACAACCCCTCTGAAGCATTGCTGAGTGAGATGTACCCGCGCTAGGCAGCCATGCAGGGCCCTGGCTGTCTTAAGCCCGTGAAAATGTGGTGCAAGAGATAAATTCCAAGTTGTCAGAGGAGCTGTCAGTGTGAAAGAATACACTGGTCATTACCACCTTTAGATCTAGCTTGTGTCTCCCCATGCACTCCCCTGCCCAAGAGGAGCCCCCCTGGTGAGTGGGAGATGGACTTTCCCACAGTGGAAAAGCTCTTTTTTCCCTCTCCTTTCCACCAATACAATGCATGTTTTGTTTGTGATATAGGCATTTGGCTGATGCACTTATTTAGAGGAGACTTACTTAAAGTCTTAGTGAGATGAAAAAAACCCCCAAAAAAAACATACATGTTGTATAATTCACAAAAAAATCACAAAAATGGCACCCCACGGAGTAGTGTCGGGATGCCTCTCTCCATGATATGCCTTTTCAGAGATATATTGTGATACAATGAATTCTATGATTTGCAGTTTTTTTATTCCATAATTTATAGGTTCTGTGGTGCAACAGTTTCGTTCGCCAAAAAATATTAAGTAGTTTACTCTTTCTTTTAGTTTTTGGTACCTTGTAGGTGGGTGTACTGTTGAGTAACTTATTAAATAACCATTAAAAACAGCTTGAAATTGAGATATTGATATATATATTTTTTTTCCATATCGTCCACCCCTATGTCGAAATGAACGAAAGTCCCTTTAAAATACTTCTTAAGTATTGTTTTTATTTTGGAATGTGATTATTATTATAATTGCATAATAAGCCTAGATAATAATATGTTAGCTATAGCTATACAGCGTTTGCTAAATCCCAAATTGATCTATTATAATGAGTTCAAATATAGAAAGTATACATTCTTGTGTTGTTCTGTTTCCTGTACTGTACACTGTCCCACAGTTCATCAAAACCTATGTTTTATATACCACTGCTGCAGGATCACACACACACACACACACACACACACACACACACACACACACACACACCCTTGGATCACTATATAGTTTCAAACCTGTGGGCGGCATGAACTTGCTAAATGAACCTACAGACCTTCAGCTGTCAGATGTCCTTATTAAGGCTGTCTAATAAGACCCAGATTACAAGACGGTTCTGAGAAGTAAGCGATAGCCCCCGGTGCGGCCCGCACATACAACAAGGCAGTGAGGGAGCGAGGCGAGCCAGCCAGCTCCGGGGTAGATTTCATACTCCTGGTCCCGGGCATTCCCTTAAGCTCTATTTTTGTTGTTCTGATCTCAGGCAACCCTGGACGGCATCCAGAGGGATGGTTGAAGTAATATCCATCGTTAATGCATGCCCATTCCTGTCGCCTCCCTCCCCACTGGGGACATGCAGCGGGCCAGGCCGAGGGGACAGTAGTGTCAGCTAGTGTAACCCAACAGGGAGAAAGGAGGAGGGAGGGAATGGCTTATAGGCTGTGGGGGGTGCACGGCAGGGTAATAATGCAACTCTAAAAGTAGAAATAAAATGAAATGAAATTGCTTTTTAACACAGTTAAAGTATGTTACCCCCCCCCCCCCCCAAGTAGTATTTCCGAACCTCTTTGGTCGTCGTCCTGGCTGCTATGTGGCTGCATTCCAACAGGTATACCCCCCACCAGCACCTTCAGATAGAAATGGAATGCTTCCTATGTTTATACACCCCCCTACTCAACGCTCGACACCCCCCCCCCCCCCCTGACAACACCCTTCTGTTTCTATACCGCTGGATACATGTTTAAGAGCAGTGGCAGGTCTGCTTAACTCTTGAACCGAGAGAGACAGGCAAGCAGGACCTGAAATGTCAACAAAGGGAGAGAAGGCGTCAAACTTTAAATAATTAATATAATGGGGGGGGGGGGGGGGGGGGAGTGTCCATGGCCAGAGGGTGGAGGCTAAAGGGGGAGGGGGCACGGTGTCGTCGCAGCGCCCCTATGAAAGTATCCCGTAGATTTACGACAGTCATTCAGGTCCCCCTGTTTAGTGTCCACCCTTTCCGACCCGAGCAAGATAAGGCTTTATTTTCCTGAAAAAGCCACGAGTGTGTGGGTGTGGTGTAGGGGGGGGGGGGGGGGTGCACGTCGGGTGCAGTTGAATGATACACTCTGTGGTGTAAAGTGACTATAAGTACATTTACTCAAGTACTGTACAATCTTCAGAGGCTAATATTGATATTAATAGTTACTTTGTAGATTTTGATTATTATTATAAAACATACATTATACCCACATCAGACCAATATTTTCATGAATCTTGTACATTTGAAAACTTGTGAAATGGTACATTCTGAATAATGAGTACTTTCTACTTTTGATAATTGATGTACATTGTGATACCAATACTTTTGTACTTTTACTCAAGTAAACCTTGATTACCGGACTATTACTTGTAACAGGGTATATTACCATATATAGCAGTATTGATACTTTTACTTGAGTACAAAAGTAAAATGAGAGTACTTTTAAAGGACACACTCAGCTGCTAGATTAACTCATCAACGCCGCATTGCGGGGTTGTCAACAGAGATGTTTCACACACAAGACCGACAAGGAATGAATACCATTTGGAGGTCACGGGTTGTGCAACCCCTCAGTCCTTCAGGCCTTTTAAATGTTAGTGTCTGCCTTTCAAGAGCAAGGATGTAACCTCCAAACCTTTGGCGAGGGGGGGAAAAGGATACGTGTGTGAGGAGGGCGCGCCGTGGCGCTGTCCCACGTCTGAAGTGGTCTCTACTCCACAGCGCGTTACGACCGGCGGCCCGATCGGGTTTGCGTGATACATATAGACCTGATAAATCACTCCGAAATAATTTATTTGATGCCGCCCTCCTCGAGGCCATAAATACGACGTGTATGTTTTCGGCATTAATCCATTTAGACCTGCAGAGGCCGATTCTACAAATACCTTCTAAATCCTGACAGTTTTTCCGAAAACCTATATGTTTCTATGTCAGTGGTTCTCACAGGGTTAAAACCTATATGTTTCTATGTCAGTGGTTCTCACAGGGTTAAAACCTATATGTTTCTATGTCAGTGGTTCTCACAGGGTTAAAACCTATATGTTTCTATGTCAGTGGTTCTCACAGGGTTAAAACCTATATGTTTCTATGTCAGTGGTTCTCAAGGTTTTCCATGTCAAGGAGCCCAAAGATTACAGTATTTGAAAATATGTTGTTCCAGGGAACCCCGCAGAAGCAAGGATTTGAGTTTAAAAAAAACGTTGAAATAATATTGTCTTCAAAAGATTTGTGCCACATTTTGTACGATTAAAATAAAATAGCAGATCTACTAGCTCTGCTATTTTCCAATAGCCAAAGTAAAAACACCAAAAGGGGTTCCCCGTCCAGAATGGGTTAATGTTTTGGCGTTGGCCAAAATATTTAGTGGCCAATCAATGACACGTGTGGCAAGACACTATGTCAGAGACAGCTGTCACGTACTTCAGTTCCGTCCATCCCCTCCGCTCTGTGCCCTATCGGCATCTGGAATGCACATCGGAATCAATCACTCCTGAAGGCGGAACATTTTATATCGCCCTAATAAAAGTTATTCTACATCCGTACGGAAAAGTAGATATGATCAGTTTTTGAATGGATCGGTTTCAAATGCCTGAAAATGAACACCCTGCAGCAGCGGGAGTCCATAAAGGTTTTCAGAAAATGCACCTGCGGTATACTCACACCATGTGCCCTTTTAACACCACAAATAGTAGCTGTGGCCGTCCTCCTTTCTTTCAGGGGGAAGAGATTTTTTTAGCAAAAGACCAACTGAAGACCTGGGGCTCCATTTTCGTCTCCGCTTATTGGTCATCATATTGTGCATCGTGTCTGGAATCAATATACAGTGTGATGGCATTACCGGTTGGCACTTCACAACATTAAACGGGCTGAAAAACACTTAAACTAATTTGACTTGTCTTGGACAGAGAACGGAGGCCTTTACCACAGGATCGTCAGGCCTTTAACACTCGGTACTGTGCATGCATGCAGAGCTTTTGATACACACACTGGGGAGCGACAATGTTTTTCCACTAAAGCTGCGGTACACGGCAACGCCACCCCCCCCTCCCCCCCTTGTTGTCCGTGGTTGTTTTAGATCTGAGGCAGATCAAGCCAGGAAGGCTTCGTTAAGCCGCAGCCCAGCGGGGCAGCGCCCGCTGCCTTCGTTGAGCGTTGCCAGATAATTGGCGTACCATTTAGTGCAGATCCCAGATAACGTCGTCGTCGCGGGGGAAACATGATGGGCTTCAAGCGTTAGCTTACCTCCCCCCCCCCCCCCCCCCCCCCCACGTGTTGGGGCAACTATTTCTACCACGGCAACAACGGCAGTATAAGACCCTGATCGAGTGCCAGTCGGTTAAATACAAGTGTGTGTGTGTGTGTGTGTGTGTGTGTGTGTGGGGTGGGGGTGCTTGTGAATATGTATCGTTCCTTACTGTACACAGGGAAGGTTGGGTCAGCACTTGGGGCGGGTGGTGTATTGTGAGCAGGTTTCTATACAGTGTTTTTAGTATCGGGTGGTGTTTGACAGAGGCAGTGGTGTGGGTGGGTGGGTGGTGGGGGTATAGGGTGGTGTTTGACAGAGGCAGTGGTGTGGGTATAGGGTGGTGTTTGACAGAGGCAGTGGCGTGGGTGGGTGGTGTTTGACAGAGGCAGTGGTGTGGTGGGTGGGTGGGGGGGATATAGGGTGGTGTTTGACAGAGGCAGTGGTGTGGGTATAGGGTGGTGTTTGACAGAGGCAGTGGTGTGGGTATAGGGTGGTGTTTGACAGAGGCAGTGGTGGGGGTATAGGGTGGTGTTTGACAGAGGCAGTGGCGTGGTGGGTGGGTGGGGGGGATATAGGGTGGTGTTTGACAGAGGCAGTGGCGTGGGTATGTGGGTTGGGGTATAGGGTGGTTTAGGACGTGGATTGTGGAGGCGGGTTAGAGGACGAATGGCAGCTTTGCCCCCACTCTCCTTCACCCCCCCTAGCAACCCCCTCCCTGTCCACCAAGGTCCCTGGGGCTGGCGCCAGACGAGACTCCCCCCCTCCACACACACACACACACACCCTCCGCTTCCCTGCAGCAGCCGGCTGGCCCGGGGGAGAGTAAAAAATAACCCCTCTGCAGTTGTTCGTCGGGGAGGGGAGAGTGACGGGGGGGGGAGCATGTCACACAGGGGGCTCGGGTTTCTCCGGCTGTCATCAGAGAGCGGTCATTACTTCTGGGCTAATTATCTTGGGCCGCACCGTAAACAAACAACCTGCCATAGCGCCACGACCACATTGTGTTTGTGGTCGGGAGAGAACCGCTCGCGGTCGCCAATGTCGTCATCGTCGTCCTCCTCCTCGGGTCAAACGGAAACCAAACGACATGGTTGACCATGCAGGACTAATACAAAGTCACACTTGTCCTGATTATATTGAAATTACATATAATGTATTGTATCTCTCATATACAGTAATAATGGTAGCCTATATATACTCAATTGTACAGATTTTGGTTTCAGTTTGTCTAACATTAAGCCAATACATTGTGAACATACACTGTAGCCGACAGATACAGACACAAAGCGGTTACTATATAATTCAATGTCTTAATGTCATTCTAGATTGTCAAAGTTGTCCGGGGTGGGGGTTAGTCGTGATTTAAGCGTTTGAGGTCAACACACACGTACGTCCAGCTACACTCGAGACTGCGCCGTTTGTCTTGGGTTCAAATGGAGACGTGATGAGACACGACGACGACCAGAGATCAAGGCAGGGCCGCAGCTGTAGGGGCAACGCGGGGAGAGGAAAGAAGACAAATTAGCATGATATTTAAACTCTGTTTCGCCGCCATTTGTCATGATTTAATTTCACCGAGTGGAGACTGGGAGAATCCATGAAGAATCTGCCGTGGTGTATACCCCCCCCTCCCCTCCCACTGAACACTCAATCCCAGCCCGAGCCTCAAGCACTCCTACGGATTCCCTAGCCTTCATGGCACATTTACGGTGCAGGGCTCGTGTTTCTATCACACGCTTGCCATACCATACCTGTGTACTCTATACAGCCACGAGAGAGAGAGAGAGAGAGAGAGAGAGAGCGAGAGAGAGAGGGGGAGAGAGGGGGAGCGAGACCATACCATACCTGTGTACTCTATGCAGCCACGAGAGAGAGAGAGAGAGAGAGAGAGAGAGAGAGAGAGAGGCACTCATCTTCATCCCTTCAGAATTCAGGTTGTTTTTACTTAGGCTAAGTTATTGGTATTGGTATCAAAATATACTGAAAACTGGAAATAAATAAATTGTCTACTACAGGTAGAGTACAGTACAGGGTGGGATTTCTGTCAGTCCTTTGCTCTACATGTAAAGTGTCTTAAGACATCTTGTTGTGATTTGACACTTTTATAAAATGTAATTGAATGAACTCCTACTCTACACTCTGAATGGCGGTGGATGGGGGGAATCATTTCATTGACGAACCACGGTTACAATGGCGATGGATGGGGGGAATCATTTCATTGACGAACCACGGTTACAATGGCGGTGGATGGGGGGAATCATTTCATTGACGAACCACGGTTACAATGGCGATGGATGGGGGGAATCATTTCATTGACGAACCACAGGCGAGCAGAGCGTTACTCTAGCGAGGGGACGCTGCTAGGCGGTGGATATCAGCGAGACCATTCTGAATCAATAAAAACCTAAAAAGACGTTACAAAACACCTTTGAAAAACAATGACGTCAAAGACATAATTATACTTTTGTGGTGCAGTCACACACTTCTGGGTAAATTACACAATAAGATGCAAGTACAATTATTATAACTGTTGTACAGAATTTATTTATATTAATGAGTTATTCACAAAAAAAGGACGCGTTCAGTCACAGACTGACCCATCTGTCTGGTAACCTCCTACATGTATGAAGACTTGTGTTATATGTCACTTACACAGAGAGGACAGAACAGTATATACAGTAGAGCACAAACAGTCATTTCTTCCACCTATTCACCCACCAACCTCCCATCCCTAAGCACAAACGTAATACTGCAGAAAAGTCGCATGAATGGCAAAAGAAAGAAAGAAAGACAACATTCTCCAGGCATCGGAAATCCAATAGCTATAGATAATAATTGATTGAGCTTGCAGAGCCTGCAGCTGTAGCAGGCTGAGATCCAGACTTATATCCAGGCATCCAGGTCTAAACAGTGATGTATACTTTATAGTTGCACCACACCTGTGTCGCACACTGAAGATGGAGAGCTCATGGTGATTCGTGCAGCTTGTTGATGGACTACTTTGGGCACACGATACAGGGCACGCAAACAAGCATAACTCCGGGCTTAAGTGGTGGGTGTGGTGCAGAATTCATGGCTGATTTAGCATGCACGCATACAGTTCGGTGTCAGTTATTATGCCCACATCTGAGGTGTTATTGAATAAAGTGAGGCGTAAAAGAGATGCAAAACGACGCCACCCCCCCCTCTCCCTGCTCGCATTGCTGTCAATTACATCTGTCAGGGAGCTAGATGGCTTGTCAGGACTAAACTGTACATTATTAATTGCCCTCTTGTACACTCTGTTTGGAGGTGTTTTGAGTGACCAACAGTTTGCGCTCAAATATTTATATATGCCACGCAAATCTAATTACCTCATTCCCAAGACATAGCTAAAGACCCTCATTTGAATGCCAGGGCCTCGTCACAAGGGCACACGAGAGTCAACGCGCGGTGAACACTGCACCGCCGCGCTACACTCTCGTCAGGAGAGAGTGAGCGGCGCTTCGCCGAACACAGATCTCAGCCGTGCCATTAGCCGGGGCAGTATGCTGATGACCACGAGAAATGTGATAGGGTAATTAATTTTTGGGAACAACTTCACTCATCCCCACCAATCCCTTTTCAGAGGCCAGCATGATCCTAGCAATTTTGCTAATTGAGTTTAGCTGCATTGCTCCGGATTCGAATTTGAGAGGTGTCACTGATCCGCAGTCTGTTTATCTACCATTATGTAGAAGTCAGAGGCTTAGTTTGATGATATAATTATCCCTCACAGGACAGTGACCGTAACCAACCCCGTTTTGCAATGCAGAGCACAGGCAGGGTCTCCCATCCCATGCATGCATAGTGGTTGTTTTTTGTATCCACATTCCTTATATTTTCATGGGTTGCCTTTTATCTTCTTTTGCTGCATATGTGACCAGATTTGACTGAGAGCCTGCCATCGCGCAAGCTCCAGCTTTTCACCAGAGGAGAAAAAACTTTTTTTTTAAATGAGTTAATAGCAAAGGCAGACTCTTCACATACTAGAGCATGTCTGAAATAAATGTCAGAGCTGAAAATAAGTAAATATGAAATAAATGCTTAAACATGTAGCTAGGTGTAACGTTAGAGTCCACAGAAGTGAACCTTTCAAGCCCGTTTTCTCAACTCACTGTTTTCTGCATTGCTCTATAAGCCATATCTCCAAAACCGGTGGGTCAAAAAAAAACGAAAATGAAAAATAATCAAAAGTCAGTCAAATCTGGTCACATAGTCTACAGTGCGGTATCTCAACCTATTATGTCTCCACCAGGCCAAAGGCATGGGGAGAGAGTATGTTTTGCACTCCGTCCGCGTGCGCGCGTGTGTGTGTGTCCGTCCGTCCGTCCGTCCGTCTGTGTACAGCTAATCTCCGGTTAACCTGGTCGATGCCAAATTTTGCACACACTCTCCCTAGATACCAACAACCTCTGCCCCAAATTTTCCAGAACAGCCTGTTATAGCGCCACCAGGAGGTCGACTTTTGTAAAACACATTTTTGGATATTACTCCTCCAGATTCTGTCCAAAAATCCCACAAATCGTTAGTTAAAACAGTTTCTCTATAGTCATGTGTTGAAGACGGATCTGTTTCATATTCCACCCTAATTGGCCAACATTGCCTTTCAAAGTTTGCCGAGTGCCGCACTATGAGCTTGTAGATCTGCTATTTTTCAACAGCTAAAGTATAACATAATGCACACCAAAAGGGGTTCCCTTTTGGTGCGCTTACATAACATAACAATATATAGATTTTTTTCACTGTACCAGCAGTCATCAGCCACTGGAGTAGTGTGGTGGTGTTTACCTGCAGAAACACACTGCCTTCTTGTTGTACAAAAACGTCCCTGTCTATAAAACAAACCGTGATAGCGAGAAGGCAGTGTTGTTTCTGCACAGAAACACCACCACAATACTCCAATGGCTTATGGCTGCTGGAATAGAGGGATTTATATTGTTTATGTTTTATGTAAACACAGGGCAACATTTTGTGCCTTTAATTTGGCAGTTTTATCTCTCTATATGTATTTTCATTAATACAAATTTTAATAAAATAAATTGCTTTAAAGAAGGACACAAAAAATGAGCAAACAAATGAACAAAATGTTTTTCCGCTAGTAGTGACTGGAAACGCAATCTGTTTTGTGGTGGGCTCCAGCAAATGTGGTTTGATAGACACTATCCACTTGCAACGCAGAGAGAGCCCCCCCCCCCCCCCCCCCCGGTGCCCTCCTCACCAAAGACGTTTTCAACCGGTGTCAGGGCCCTATAAATCATGGCGTATCAAAGGGGGGCCATGTAACGCTTTCTACATTTCAACATATGTGGAATCAGAACGCGTCTGTCATCGGCGAGCGCCACTTTCCGGGGGAAAAGCGAAGGACTTTTTTCAGAGGCCTTTTTTCCCAGTCTAATGCGGAGCAGATGTAGTGCCATTGATTGGGGAGGTTTTTCTACCTGACGTGGTGGTGGTGGTGGGGGATTCTCCCGAATGAGGTGAGGGAAGACGATGGAATACGTACCCTTCAATAAGAGAGGATTAGTCCTGTAGGCTGAAATCAACAAGCTGGATAACTATACCCATAGGAATGACAAGATGACCTCACAGTTCAAAAGGGCAATGTGATTATAGCCTATGGTTAAAAGGTTGTTTTTGCTTAAATATTATATGTTGTTTTTTGTTTCGGATAGCTGACATTGTATAATCTACATATATTGTTGCTAGCCCCTCCTATATACAGGTTTAATGTTAGTTTTTTAGTTCAATGTTTGTTTTAAAAACGCCATTGACAATGAAGGGAAAATGTACGTCATCTTGTCCCTAACACAAACATTAAACACCGTTTGTTTTGCATCACCATTACATCACCATATCATCATGAGTTAGACTTTAATATATTAGCGCGATGTGATTTTTTTTCTTTCTTCCTACTGGTGTCCTCTTCTCTCATCACTGTATTAAATATTACGTGTTATATCCAACAGAGGCAAATTAAGTGATTCACTACGAAAGCACAATCCCAAAGGCGATCAAGCAATATTATTACCATCATTTATATTACATAGTATTATTACTATAATTTCCTTCTTAAGTGTGGTGTCTCCAAAAGATTTTCCCAATGATGCAGTGATCTGGTTCATTTGCATCAAACGAGACAAACTCCTGACCACATTGGACGATGCCACGGATGAGCCGATTCATCTTAATGTTTAAAATGGGCCCTCACTGTCATCCCGGGTTTTAAGTTCCCAAAGCAACTGATCCTGCTCTTGTAATACCCATATATCTCCCTTTGAAAGCAAACTCTCCCATCTCCTGCTGCTTTGTATTTAAGGTTGGCCCTCCATCTTAGTTCTAACCTACTCTTAAATGACCGTCGTAACTTAAAGCCATGGGCTTCCCTGTTCCTTGAACCACTTAGGAACCTCTATTTGTCGTCCCGGGACTGGAGGTGAAGCAAGACTGTAAATCAGCTGGTAAAATATCAGTGATTTGTTGCATGTATAGGGCTCTCTCCCGCTGGGTCCTAAATGTGGTGTGGGTTCTATGCAAAATGACCCTCGGCCCTCTGAATATAAATGATGGCACACTGATATCGTCTGGGTTTCTCTGCCGTCATCGAGGTGCAGAAGAGATCAAGCACAGAAACAACTGGCAGGAGATATACCAACAACACAAAAAGTTCTTCAGAAAAATCAATAGTCAAGAACGTATACAATAAAAATATATTCAATAAATCAGTAAATAGCATAATACTCTTTAAGTGTCTGTTTTCACAACTGAATGAGAGTACACTAATTAAATGTAGATTATATATTTTTTGTCATTTTCATTATTTTTGCTGGTGAAAACCGATTAAATAATCAGTATTATTTTGAGACCGTTCCGATACCGATATGGCATTCTTATGGGCGATATGGCCAATTCTGATTATGCTACAGATTAATCGTGCATCCCTAATTGTTTGTATTGTCCATTACACAGCACCACCAAGGGGACGATTCAATCATCGGTGGGGGTTAGTTAGGGGGGGATACAATAAGGTATGTGATTATTTTGGGGGCACAGTTGATCTTTATTCATAAATAATAATGTCCTGGCTATTTTTTTATTCGTATGACACTGTCACTCAAAAGCGGTGGAGATAATGATCTACAAGATCACAGCACATTGAGATGCAAATCCTTCTGAACTTGTAGATCTGCTCTCTTTGCTATTTTTGACATTTGACATTTTGACAAGTTTCACTTATAATGTCATGCCAGAATATGCAGGTTTAACCCATTTTGGGGCGGGAACCCCTTTTGGTGTTTTAGCATCATGTTATACTTTGGCTATTAGCTTGTAGGTCTGCCATTTTTGAAAAATGGTGAAAATGTGAGCAAATCTTTGAATATTGTGACAGACTGAGGTGGGAGACGGAGACAGTGGAGAAGGTTCACGATTGATTGATTGTCCGGCTCCCATCCTAGAAGCCTGTCAGATAGAGTGGCGATGAGGACATGCATACAAAGCGTGGGTGGCGTGTATGGGAGATATAGTGTGGCTTACCACCCGAGGTCTCTCGTGAGGTGTGCCTCTGTCACTTTGTGGTGAACCAGCTGCTGCTGCGCTCAGAGTGAGAGCGGATCTTATACTCTGCCTGATGCCGCGCGGCTGACGTTGATTGCACGCGGCATAATTTCCGTCTGGCCTAGTATGAGATTGGGCACATACTCCTGGCCTATCACCTGCCTGAGTGGGCGTCTCACATACACCTGGCCTATCACCTGCCTGAGTGGGCGTCTCACATACTCCTGGCCTATCACCTGCCTGAGTGGGCGTCTCACATACTCCTGGCCTATCACCTGCCTGAGTGGGCGTCTCACATACACCTGGCCTATCACCTGCCTGAGTGGGCGTCTCACATACACCTGGCCTATCACCTGCCTGAGTGGGCGTCTCACATACACCTGGCCTATCACCTGCCTGAGTGGGCGTCTCACATACACCTGGCCTATCACCTGCCTGAGTGGGCGTCTCACATACACCTGGCCTATCACCTGAATATTGAATAATACCCGCATGCTGTACAGTCTACACTGTCTGCAGGTAGTGCCACATGCACATCATTAACCCATTAAAACCTGAGGCCCGATCTACACTTACCTTCTAAGACTATAGGGTTGTCCCGATCAGATCCATATCGGATCGGGAAAAATCAGTGCTGCTCAAACCTTTATTATATAGGCTATTTGGCCGTGTGGCGTCAAGTGACACACTATGAGCTTGTATATCTGCTATTTTTGAATAGCCAAAGTATAAAATAGTACTTTTTTAGGTCAAATCTAAAATGACTTTCCCAGTTTTAATGGGGCAGCCAAAAGTCTACACACACGCATGCACGCACAGACACGCGCACACATGCGCGCATGCACGCACGCACACGCACGCACAGAATCTAAAGTGAACTTAACATTAATACTGTCTAGGAATATCATGTTCCACTTAGGAACACGAGTTGTTTATTCACCTGTTTTTTTCTTTTTTCTTTTTCTTTTTTCATGATTTATGTACATGATTGATTTCACAACCCATGACATTTTAGTCAGTTCTCCGTACAGTACATTGTCGACATCTTTCAACAGAATCACTTAACCCATTCTGGGCGGTGAACCCCTGTTGGTATTGCAAGCATTATGTTATACTTTAGCTATTGAAAAATAGCAGATCTACAAGCTCATAGCATAGAGTGCAAGCTACAAGCTACAAGCTTGTAGGTCTGCTGTTTTTGAAAAATCGTGAAAATATGGCCCAAATGTTTGAATATATTCTTTCAGAGCGAACGTTTTTAACTCAAATCTTTGCTTCTGGGGGGGGGGGGGTCACTGGGACAAAAAAATAATCAGATGTGGGTCGGCGGCCAATTACATAATATAATCATTTTGGGGGTCCTTGACATGAAAATGTTTGAGAACGACTGACACAGAAACATGAGGTTTTTCGAGAAAACTGTCAGGATTATAGAAGACATTTGTAGAATCGTCCTCAGGTCTATATGGGTTAAAAGATGCATTCTTGGTTCTTGACTTCCAGTGCATACCACTTTTGGTCTGGTATTCACACAATGATCCACAACGACGCAATACAAGATCCTCCGTATAGTGTCATGTTCTAAGACGCTACGATAACTGTAGACGGGCAGCGACATGGTGTGATATTGGGGGATAACTGTAGACGGGCAGCGACGTAGTGATATTGGGGGAAGTGAGAAAAGAGGTATTTGGAAGCGACGTATGTCATCCTTCCAGCTGCTATGTTGTCTTGAATTTCCTCGATGCAAGCGTTTCCACGAAGCAGATCTGATTTCCCTCCACCGTCATTTTCGGGCCATATTTTCCACAAAATGCAAGGCAAAAGATTTATTTGCTATTTTGTCTTTCGAGTTCTTTCTTATTCCTGAGGCGACGATGATACTATACATGGGTGCCATCTTGTATACAGTAGTTGTTAGCTGATGTGGGGTTCTTTTTTATATTTTCACTTATTTTTTTTGTTTTTTTTGTTAAGGTATAGGTTTCACATATGGGCATTAGTACAGGCCCGGGCAATGGTTTATGGACAAGTGTTACAGTTTTTCTTTTCTGAATGGATGGATCACTTCAAAGCACTTGGTGAGAGAGCAGCTTGAACTTTCGGCTGAAGGTGAGAGTCACAGATCTTTACTGCAAAAGGTAGTCATAAAAATCCTGACATGGAGAAGCCATGCCATTGGAGTCCTCCTCCTCCTCCTCAGCTGAGATATAGTAAACCTTCTTATCGACTCAATCTGTAAAAAAAGGAACGCAGGAAATCGATGTCAGGAGAGCCTCTCTAACGTGCCAGTTAAAAATCAGATTTAACTTTTACACTTACAGTAAACTTTACAGCAGCACATCTGTTGTAGATACAGTCCAAGTATTTCATATTGTTATAGTTAATTTTCTCAAATGACAAAGTCATAAGGTAGTTGCTAATACAGTATGTTAACCCATTTAGACCTGAGGCCCGATTCTATTTTCTATATCAAGTGGTTCTCGTACTTTTTCATGTCATGGATGAAGGACCCCCAAAATTATCTGTATTTGGCCGCCGACCCCATCTCAACATATTTAACTTCCAGAGACCCTCAGATGTAAAGATTTGAGTCAAAAGAATATTGTCTCTATATGCAACGATTTGCACAAATTGACACGATTTAAAAAATATATATCAGAGCTATAAGCTCGTAGCTTGGACGCTTTCCCGGTCTTTATCTCTTAAACATCTGCGTTCCTCTGCCAATCTTATTACACTGTTATTTACAACCGACGTGCACGATATCGTTGTGAGTGTTAAAACCCAAGCAAAGGGATCATCGTGGCATGGCTGCGTGGCCTGATTCTGTGTCAGTGTGCGGTAAGTGGAGACGGTGTCTATGGTTGGCATGGTGCAAATTCCTGAGGTTAATGCAAATGATAAGGAATCTGCAAACTCTCCAGATTCTCAGATCCTCCGGGGGATTAAAGGTTCAAGTTGCAGTTTGACACTGAGGAAAGGATGAGTCACTGTCCACTGTGTCCAGGCTGCCTCAGAGCTATCCAATATCCCCCCCTCCCCCTTTTAAGAGAGTGAGGAAGGCTAAGACTCTTTCACTGGGTCGCATTAAATCTGTACAGGAAATAGCAGCTTTCCACTTTGGGCCGATGTGTATAGGGAAGAAAAACCTAACACATATACATATATATATATATATATATATATATATAGAGAGAGAGAGAGAGGGGGGGGGGGGCGACACGGATGGAATGAAAGAGACAAAAAAAAACATTCAACTGATATTTCCAAGTATACATATTCATTCCCTGAGGCGGTACAAAATGACCTCCATCTCTGTCAAGGTTACTTATTGTTTCATTAAGGGGGTCTTCATCATTGATCTCCGTGTCCTTGATCGCTGGCTGAACCCCACCCCCCCCCCCCCTACCCCCGCAGCTCTCCATTAACAGAGTTAACCTCCTTGTGGGCGCGACCTTCTCCCCATGCTGCTCCTGACCAGAGCGGACAGCCGTGCTTACCTTTGCACAAAGTGCCAGGACAGGTCATCGTTATCAGATTAATCATAGCTGTCATGAGCGACGTGGCGTCGGGAGGTGTTGCTGTGATCACATTCTGCTAGCATCGTCTCGCTTTGCATCATCCCACTCCCATGGACGGGGCTAAGGAACACTCTCGCAAGCACCCTGCGTGCGCGTGTGCGTGCGTGCGTGTGTACGTGTGCGTGCGTGTGTGTGTGTGCGCAGGACATGCAAGATCAACTGTCTGTCCTTAGTGATGCTGGCAGTGGCAGCCATGCAGTACAGGACTATATGGTTCACGTGCACATTGATGCATGCATGGTTGCAGGAACATGCACGTGCACACACGCACACACTCGCACGCATTTTAATATTATGCAGCAAGGAAATCCAAGATTTCATATTAGATATAGACCATCGATCAGTGTTAATTTTTTTAACTTCTTTTTTTTGCGTATTTTTGCCTGCAACATGCAGTGTTTTGCATGTTCTTGTGCAGGTATAAAGCTGTAAATTGCAAAAGTATGTCTGTGCAATTACAATGTAGGCATTTAGCAGACGCCCTTAATCCAGAGCGTCTGTCTATGTAGCTACAATACTTACATATCGCCGCTGTCCGGCACAAACCTCTCATCTCCATCTTTAAGTGTGTGCAGAAAAATAAATTATTAACTGCGAACCAACAAATAGCAAAATAGCAAAGAAACAACTAAGCCTATGAATAATAATCATACAAATGAATGATTGATTGATTGATTGATGAATGTATTAACAGATTTAGAGAATTACAGTACATTTCAAGCACAGCTCAATACAAAACTGTCAACTGTGGACGACACCATGAAGAATTACAATAGGGCCCACCATGGTCAATTCATCATATATAATCAATAAGGCACAGCAATTGCAGTACAGATCACAGGACATGGCATGTTCTCTCATACACACATACAGATGTATGTGTGTAATGTTTTATTATAATATTATATGTTTTTCTGTAAAGTTGCCTGGTTGGTGTGGGTTGCGGGGACTTATTTATGATGGACTAAAGTGTAGTTGCTTATTTCTGGGCTTGCTTCACTAATGTTGTTTAAACGCGTGGTTCTCAAACGTTTTCATGAGTAGGTATTTGTCCACGGAGGCACGGACCTCTGAAAATATGTAGTGCCATGGGAACGCCGGCTAAGTGAGCTTGTAGATCTGTGTGTGTGTGTGTGTAAAGAGCGGCCTAATTGTAGCTTGGGCTTGTCTTCATAGACCCGTTTGCTTATTTCTCCTGCAAAATGGCAACACGCACACACAAACACGCACGCACACAGACACTCTCCCTGTCCTGTTCTGAACCCCCCCCCCCCTGTCTCCTTCCCCCAGCACGCCCCCTCCCCTCATCCCTCCTCTCTCTCTCCCTCCTTCACCCTTCTATCTCTCTCCTCTTCCCTCTCTCTCTCTCCCTTATCTTCTTTCCTCTCTCGCCTCTCTCTCCTCCTTTCTTCCCCCTTTTTCTTCCCTCTCCAATCCTCCCCCTCTCTCTCTCTCTCTCTCTCTCTCTCTCTCTCTTCCATCCTCTGGCAATCTCTCTGCACACCCACCCCTCCAATTATAAAACACGACACACACGCACACACGCGCGCGTGCAAGCTCGAAGCGCATGTGGTAGTATTTCCAAGAGTGTCTTGTGGGATGGCCTCTGAGGAGCTCCGGCTCTGAAAGCGATGCGTGGCGTAATTGAAAAGGAAACTGCGGGGCGTGTTTGGCCAGTTAATCCATTTAAGATCATTATGTGCATTGTCAATTGGCTTGACCCAGCTGCAGAGAGGGGGGGGGGACGACAATAATGAGGGCCTCCTCCAGTGGGTCAATCCCCCCCCCCCCCTTTCCAGGTCGAGGGGGGGTTAATGAATGATTATTTCTCACTTTCTAACACAACGGGATACTGGTCATGAGGGACATGGCACTCCTCCCCCTCCCCCTCCCCTCCCTCCCCAGAGGCACAGACTGGTGTAAAAGATGTACTACAGTCTATTATATCTTAAAATCATACAGACATCAATGATGCTGTGATCGTATTAACTGTCTTGATCTAGTCTTCCACCACAATGTGAAGGGACTCAGGGAGTTACAATCTGGGTGGGATATACCCTTTTTGGTGTTTTAAACATTATGTTACTTTAGCTATTTAAAAATATCATATCTGATCATAGCGCGGCACAGATTGCTGCGCTATGAGCTTGTAGGTCTGCTATATGTTTTTAAATCCGGAACATGTGGCACAGATCTTTGAATATAATTATATTTTTTCGAGTCAACGTTTTTAACTCTTTGCTTCTGCAAAGAGTTGGCCGTCCGCGGCCAAATACAGATAATTCTGGGGGTCCTTGACATGAAAAAGGTTGAGTACCGACTGACAGAACTGTTTTAAATCGGCCTCAGGTCTAAATGGGTTACAAAAGAAAAACATGCCATCCCTTTAATATAGGATATGTATAACACACATTAATTGGTGGACTAATGTTTTTTTTTAACATGGCATGTTTGATAAATAAATAATAGTCACATAACATACAGAACTAGTTGGTGACTGTATTTTATATTTACCAGAATCTTTCTATAAAATAAATCGTGTCCTCTTATAATGGTGCAGCAGTGATTGGATAGGTTGATTTTTATTGAATTTATATGTGTATTTTGTATCACATGTGTATATGCAGGATACATGTATATCTTCATTCAATGTTTCTTGTTTTTTTGTTCCTTAGTAAAGCACAATCATGGAGTTTCAGCATTACTTACCATTCGGGGCATTTTAACACCCATTTTGGGTTTGAACCCCTTTGGTGTTTTAAGCATTATACGTTATACTTTAGCTATTGAAAAATAGCAGATCTACAAGCCGAGTGCCGCGCTATGAGCTTGTAGATCTGCTATTTTTTTTAAATGTGGCACAAATCTTTGAATATATTCTTCCAGAGCCAAAGTTTTTAACTCAAATCTTTGCTTCTGGGGGAGTCCCTGGAACAACATATTTTCAGATGGGGGTCGGCGGCCAATTACATTTAATCTTGGGGGTCGTTGACATTAAAATGTTTGAGAACCACTCACATAGAAACATAGGGTTTTTCAGAAAACTGTCAGGATTTAGAAGACATTTTGTAGAATTGTTCCCAGGTCAAAATGGGTTAAAAACTCCCAACACCCAGTGGTGGCACTAAAATAAACACAATCAATCTGCCATTCATTCGTCAATGCTCGCACGGCTCATTGCTCCATGAAATCTACTGCAGAGGTGCCATTTTTTCCCCTTTTTTTGCCAGTGATGCTGTTGAGTCACAGCAACAAAATAATGTGACAGGAGATTGAGAGAGAGAGAGAGAGAGAGAGAGAGACCTATTGTTTTCTGTGGCTCCTGTTTGATGTGTTGGAGGGCACTTCCCGTTCCAGGTCCTTATATGAGAGGTTTGTTTATCTACTCCCGTTCCCTAAATCACTTATCGCATCAAAGAGCTCCATTCTGGCCCCCCGCAGCAACAATAGGGGGAGGTCGTGCCAAGCGTTGAAAACATGACAAGGATACAGACAGAGAGAGAATGTCTTCCTCTCCTGCGGGCCGCGTGACAATTGGTGTTTCAAGATTTATGTAACGTTGACATTAGTGAGCCGGACTTTGGGAGTCGTTTCTGGTGCAGTGGTCGTTATTGCTTCTGTGAGAGTTTGAACATGCGCTGTGCAACGTGCATGGCGTGTGAGGTTTGATGGAGCCCTGGCTCTCTGGCTGCTGTTGAAAACGTGTGAGGTTTGATGGAGCCCTGGCTCTCTGGCTGCTGTTGAAAACGTGTGAGGTTTGATGGAGCCCTGGCTCTCTGGCTGCTGTTGAAAACGTGTGAGGTTTGATGGAGCCCTGGCTCTCTGGCTGCTGTTGAAAACGTGTGAGGTTTGATGGAGCCCTGGCTCTCTGGCTGCTGTTGAAAACGTGTGAGGTTTGATGGAGCCCTGGCTCTCTGGCTGCTGTTTTCAGTGTGAATCACTGTATATTATTGTCACTATTGTGTTGTGTTGTCCTTTTGTCATGAAACGGATTTCAAATGTACTCGTTCGTTGGGCTAAAAGCCGCTAAGCGTTTTCAAAGGAAATGACTGTACTTCATGAAAATCTGATATCATTTATTTTGAAGTAAAAAAAGAATGACAATGCTACCAAAACGTTTTACCAAAATTAGTTCTTCATTTGGCATTTCATACATTTTATTTTTGACACAACAAAAAATAAATACGGAAATCAATCTTGCACGCCACCTCAGCTCTTACATGGGTAAATCTTTTGGGCATTCGACACGTTGTGAGCTTGTAGATCGTCTATATTTGAACAATTTACAAATGTTTTTCAAAATAGTAAAAAATGGCTAACAAGGTTATAATAAGGGGTAAGGCGGTGCGCAACATAGTGCCCTAATTAATCTCCAAAAGTCAAAGTGCTGAGTCACTCCAGAGGAAAAGAGAAAAACGATTCATTGCGGGCTGCCATTCATTCTCAGCCCTCGACACATTAAGCGGTGCTTCTGACGTCAAAGGCTGGGGAGTTATTCCTCTCTGCTGAGTATTCTCTCTCTCTCGCAGTGACCACCAGGTCCCCGGTGTCTTGTATAGGGCCTAAACGGGCAGCCAGAGAGGAAGCTCTACTGACCACCACCACCCTCCCCCAACTGCCCTGTGGTCGGGCGGATTATATATCGCGTGGTGAGACCCAAGGCCAGCGTTGTGCCCACGGCCCAAAGTTCACATCCTCCCTGGAAGTGACAGGCAGCTCTGCCCACCCCCCGCCCCCCCCCAATCTCTTCCTTTTTTCACTGAAAAATTGACATATTTCGGGACGGGGGGGAAAAAGACACTGCTTGTCGTACAAGGGGCCGGCAGACAGACCATTGTGTGTGTGTGTGTGTGTGTGTGTGTGTGTGTGTGTGTGTGTGTGTGTGTGTGTGTGTGTGTGTGTGTGTGTGTGTGTGTGTGTGTGTGTGTGTGTGTGTGTGTGTGTGTGTGTGTGTGTGTGTGTGTGTGTGTGTGTGTGTGTGTGTGCGTGTGGCATGAGACCAGCAGACCAGTAGTTGTATGTCATGGAAGAAGTACTCACATGTTTTATTTTTAAGTAGGTAAAATCAATACAGCAACGTAGAAATATATTCCTAAGAAACATTCCGGCATTCAAAATGTACTTATATACAGTATGTATAAGTAAAAGTACGCATTGTGCAGAATGGCAAGTTCAATCAAGAGGTCTAAAAATATTACTAAGAATCTCACAATGCGTCACATCGCGACACATTGTGAGCTTGTAGATCGGCTATTCTCAAATGGTCAAAATATATAGGGCTGAAGTGGTTAATGTATGTTTTGTGATAATAATCTAAAACTGCAAAGTATAAACTGCTGGTTTAGTTGCTAGTTACAACTAAAGCTGTCATAATTTATTGAAGTGGAGTAGAGGTCTTCATGGGTCCAATTTGACCAACGCAAACACAAAAAGAAAATGGACCCGGCATCCAATGGACCCGCTGCTATTATTAAAATTCTAGTCTCGCATAGCCAGACATGGCAGACAACTATTCTACAATCTGGGATCTCCGAATGTTATATACTGTAGAGTCTGGAACTACAGCTCCTTAATGTTATATATAGTCTGGAACTACAGCTCCTGAATGTTATATATATAGTCTGGAACTACAGCTCCTGAATGTTATATATAGTCTGGAACTAAGGCTCCCAAATGCTATATAGAGTCTGGAACTACAGCTCCTGAATGTTATATATAGTCTGGAACTACAGCTCCTTAATGTTATATAGAGTCTGGAACTACAGCTCCCGAATGCTATATAGAGTCTGGAACTACAGCTCCTTAATGTTATATATAGTCTGGAACTACACCTCCTGAATGCTATATAGAGTCTGGAACTACAGCTCCCGAATGCTATATAGAGTCTGGAACTACAGCTCCTTAATGTTATATAGAGTCTGGAACTACAGCTCCTTAATGTTATATAGAGTCTGGAACTACAGCTCCTGAATGTTATATAGAGTCTGGAACTACACTTCCTGAATGTTATATATAGTCTGGAACTACAGCTCCTGAATGCTACAGTATGTAGAGTCTGGAACTACACTTCCTGAATGTTATATAGAGTCTGGAACTACACTTCCTGAATGTTATATAGAGTCTGGAACTACAGCTCCTGAATGCTACAGTATGTAGAGTCTGGAACTACAGCTCCTGAATGTTATATAGAGTCTGGAACTACACTTCCTGAATGTTATATAGAGTCTGGAACTACAGCTCCTGAATGCTACAGTATGTAGAGTCTGGAACTACACCTTCCGAAATCCGAGTAAGGAAGCTGACAATTATGTTCACGAAAAGATATTTTAAAATATCTTTAGAGCTTATTTTTTATTTCCTTTTCTGCTAAAGCAACAAATATGCTTAGATGATTTCTATTTATTTTAGGATAAATTTGCACGACTGTAAAGACAAAACGGAAGTGGGGAGGAGGCTCCACTTCCGCTTGATATTTTACTCATGACAGCTCCTCCGTTGCTCCAGACTGTATGATGAAAGCATTTGGAAATGTGCGAGAGGCAACCGTCTGGTAACGCGAGGCTATTCGAATTTTAGCTCTGAACCGAAAAGCACCGTAGCCGAACGGATCCGCCTATTATGATAAATATGAAGGCCCATACTGTACATACCGTACCCATGCAAAGCCCAGGACACGAAAAAACCAATCCTACTATAAATGCGCCTTAAGTCTCTGTGTCTGTCTGTGCGTGTGTACAGTTGTAATGCACGTAACTCGAGAACCATGCTTGCCCCACCAACTTCAAATTCGACACAGGCGCTCCACACCCCGCAGGGAGTGCAGTGCCCGGTATCGAGTCGAGAACTGGCCCTTTCTAAACCCTTTTTTATTTGTGGTCTGCGACGGACGGAGGTGCGCTGTCTGAAGCAGACTTGAGCCACGAGAGGCAGGTCCGAGCGAGCCTATAGGCCAGTGAGTCGCCTTGCCGAGCGCTGCGACGTCACCCCATTATATCCCCATATGTGTTGGGCTGAGCATCCGGCACAACTGTCAATCAAAGCGACTACTGGCCAATCACAGCATGTCCTTTCCGAGACTTATGGCAAAAACACTGTTGTAGATTCTAATACGCACCTTCGCTCGTATACTGTAGGACTTGACCTAGTTATGACGGCCATGCAGACTCTGCTACATGAATCCATCTCCATCAGCATCATGTGTGATTATTGAAACATTACCTCCTCCACTGTACATTACCCAGGCTCATTACGTGATTATTGGAACATTACCTCCTCTGCTGTACATTACCCAGGCTCATTATGTGATTATTGGAACATTACCTCCCCTGCTGTACATTACCCAGGCTCATTATGTGATTATTGGAACATTACCTCCTCAGCTGTACATTACCCAGGCTCATTATGTGATTATTGGAACATTACCTCCTCAGCTGTACATTACCCAGGCTCATTACGTGATTATTGGAACATTACCTCCTCAGCTGTACATTACCCAGGCTCATTATGTGATTATTGGAACATTACCTCCTCAGCTGTACATTACCCAGGCTCATTATGTGATTATTGGAACATTACCTCCTCAGCTGTACATTACCCAGGCTCATTACGTGATTATTGGAACATTACCTCCTCAGCTGTACATTACCCAGGCTCATTATGTGATTATTGGAACATTACCTCCTCAGCTGTACATTACCCAGGCTCATTACGTGATTATTGGAACATTACCTCCTCCGCTGTACATTACCCAGGCTCATTACGTGATTATTGGAACATTACCTCCCCTGCTGTACATTACCCAGGCTCATTACGTGATTATTGGAACATTACCTCCCCTGCTGTATACATTACCCAGGCTCATTACGTGATTATTGGAACATTACCTCCTCTGCTGTATACATTACCCAGGCTCATTACGTGATTATTGGAACATTACCTCCCCTGCTGTATACATTACCCAGGCTCATTACGTGATTATTGGAACATTACCTCCTCTGCTGTACATTACCCAGGCTCATTACGTGGTTATTGAAACATTACCTCCTCTGCTGTACATTACCCAGGCTCATTATGTGATTATTGGAACATTACCTCCCCTGCTGTACATTACCCAGGCTCATTATGTGATTATTGGAACATTACCTCCTCAGCTGTACATTACCCAGGCTCATTATGTGATTATTGGAACATTACCTCCTCAGCTGTACATTACCCAGGCTCATTACGTGATTATTGGAACATTACCTCCTCAGCTGTACATTACCCA
Organism: Protomyctophum bolini; assembly: GCF_963924005.1. NCBI lineage: Eukaryota > Metazoa > Chordata > Actinopteri > Myctophiformes > Myctophidae > Protomyctophum > Protomyctophum bolini. The sequence continues at coordinate 25,600,098 of NC_137871.1, read as the reverse complement.
GGCTCATTATGTGATTATTGGAACATTACCTCCTCAGCTGTACATTACCCAGGCTCATTATGTGATTATTGGAACATTACCTCCTCAGCTGTACATTACCCAGGCTCATTACGTGATTATTGGAACATTACCTCCTCAGCTGTACATTACCCAGGCTCATTATGTGATTATTGGAACATTACCTCCTCAGCTGTACATTACCCAGGCTCATTACGTGATTATTGGAACATTACCTCCTCCGCTGTACATTACCCAGGCTCATTACGTGATTATTGGAACATTACCTCCCCTGCTGTATACATTACCCAGGCTCATTACGTGATTATTGGAACATTACCTCCCCTGCTGTACATTACCCAGGCTCATTACGTGATTATTGGAACATTACCTCCCCTGCTGTACATTACCCAGGCTCATTACGTGATTATTGGAACATTACCTCCCCTGCTGTATACATTACCCAGGCTCATTACGTGATTATTGGAACATTACCTCCTCTGCTGTATACATTACCCAGGCTCATTACGTGATTATTGGAACATTACCTCCCCTGCTGTATACATTACCCAGGCTCATTACGTGATTATTGGAACATTACCTCCTCTGCTGTACATTACCCAGGCTCATTACGTGATTATTGGAACATTACCTCCTCTGCTGTATACATTACCCAGGCTCATTACGTGATTATTGGAACATTACCTCCTCTGCTGTACATTACCCAGGCTCATTACGTGGCTACAGTGTGAAACAAAATCAATAATTTGACACACGATATTGATTGAAATAAGGATTTTATTATACGGTAGCTTTCAAGCTTGCATAGCAATGCAAACGGAGGTAGAGCCGTGGTCTGTTGTGGAGTCATGAGATAACAGACTGTAACATGCTGTGATAGAGCAGTGGTTCCCAAAGTGGGGTCCGGGGACCCCCAGGGGTCCTTGAAGGAGTTTCAGGGGGTCCCCAGCTAAATGATAGTTTGGAACCAAATGGACCCTTTATATGGGTATGTAACTCTGAGAATGTACTGGAACCATTGGACCCTTATATGGGTCTGTAACTCTGAGAATGTACTGGAACCATTGGACCCTTATATGGGTCTGTAACTCTGAGAATGTACTGGAACCATTGGACCCTTATATGGGTCTGTAACTCTGAGAGTGTACAAATGGAACCATTGGACCCTTATGGGTCTTTAACTCTGAGAGTGTATAAATGGAACCAGTGGACCCTTATATGGGTCTGTAACTCTAAGAGTGTACAAAATACAAATGGAACCAAATGAACCCGTTAAGGTCCATTTGGTTCCATTTGTACACTCTCAGAGTTACAATTTACAATTTAGGCATTTAGCAGACGCTCTTAATCCAGAGCGATTTACATTAAGCAAGAACAGAAAGCATGGCAATACATCACATACATAAAAAGTAGTTTTCATGAAACATGCGTAAGCTAAGAACGTAACAGTGGAATCTCTATATAATGAAACTATACATATATACTATACTATACTATATGTATATACTATAAAGTGCTATGACTACATACAATGCAATTCTAGTGCTGTCTACATCGCATTCTATATGTCTGTATAAAATGCTATCTAAGGGCCGATTCATACTCCTATTTTACCGCTGTTTCGGCGCTGTAGTGCCGAAATGATTTCGGCTCGTCAGAAATTTTCAGTAGCACCGAAGAGACGACTTTAGGACGGTTCCCGCCTGGCCTTGGATTAAGTGAAGAATCCAAACATATATGTACCGGTACTGAGGAACATTGTGTTACCATATAGGCCAAATATGTTAGTAAATATAACCTGCCTTTAATGCTACTTCCTAATGCAAGATAAATCGATCCCCTGATTTAGAAGGCATTTGTAGAATCGGCCTCAGGTCTAAATGGGTTCAGGTTTGATATTGTCTAATCGACAGTCTCTTATCTTGGATATAAATGCATATAAAAACCACTTGTTGTCAGTCACACTGAAGAATGGTGTTGGGGCAGATTTGAATACATAAAACACCCATTACTGTGAACCAATGACAATGTAATCATCCTCTTAGTTACAACCTCCTCCTCCTCATGCATTTACATAGATGATATAAATGCATGAGGGAGATCTTATAATTCCTTACAGAATGGCCTCCATATTAATGGCAACATGCGCGGTGTCATGGCACTTGCATTAATTTGCCTGGGCGATGACATTAGCCCCCAATTGCCTCACATTTCGGGCCAAATTCACCAGGGCAGTGGACCAGAGCGGATCAGCCAACCAACCAAGCACACACACGGGCGCCCTGTGCACGCACACACATGCACATGCACACGCATTATGCAAAGCATTGCACACACAGTCACACCCACAAATACCCAACACGCACGCACACACACACACACACACACACACACACACACACACACACACACACACACACACACACACACACACACCTACCTACCTATATCTTAAACGTGTATAAACACGTGCACACACACACACACGTGCGTGCACACACACACATACACAAAGTGCCCGCCCCCTCCTTTTCAGCGACTAATGAAAAAGACATAAGCAAGCGAGCGTTGAGAGGAAGGTCAGCCATCCAGTCCCTGCGTGTCTCTTTTTCCTCCCTCTGACAGCGTCTGATGTGTCAGGGATGGCTGGCTCCATAGACCGGGCACTGAGGACTCTCTCTCTCTCTCTCTCTGTGTGTCTCTCTCTATCTCTCTGTCTCCTTCTCTCCCTCCCTTCTCTCTCTCCCTCCCTTCTCTCCCTCCCTTCTCTCCCTCCGTCCTTCCCTCCCAGTAGCAACCTCCTCCTTCCTCCTCGCCACTCACGTTATCACGACGACAATAATTAGTATATAATAAGTCTCATTTGTACGCCGTGTTTCCAGAGCCGTCCTCGGAATGCTTCGTAGACGAGAAGACAATTATAAACGATGTCCTATGGGAGCAGAAATGAAGCGCTAGTATATCCATCAGATCAAAACCACGTAGAGCGCCCTGGATTAGGAGAGACGAGGCATTCTTTCTGCCACGCTGACAGCTAAGTGAACGTTAAGCTAATATGACCGTAGAGCGCGAAGTACGGTGGCCGAGTCTGACAAAAAAAGGAAAATATTCAGAATATTCTTCTCTCGCCTGGTATCATTGAGGATGGATACATGTACACACGTCCAATTTTGCATCCCTCGATTGGATTCCCTATGACGTTTCCAGACGTCCTATACGGATGGAATGTGTTAAGTGAAGGTGGGGGCCGCATGTGGCCCGCAGGCTGCCAGTTGCCCCATGTATGAGTTAGAGCATACGCCTTTCACGCGGAAGGTCGCGGGTTGGAACCTTGCCCGGGGGCCGCATTGCAAGGGCAATGCGGTCGCACACACAGGGTTCCCTAACGCCCAATCAAAGGGGGTTCCAACATCGGAGCCAAGTCTACCTGCA
>NC_137871.1:25476648-25591648 GCF_963924005.1 Protomyctophum bolini | reverse complement strand
ACTAAGATCTGGTTTTGCATCATGCACATTATCCTCACACACGCATGGCATGGCGTGTCAGCGTGCACTCTCACGTGGCTGGAGCCCAGTGTCTTAGTGGGGGGTGTTCCTCCCACGGACACCTTACCTTCATAACCCCCCCCCACACACACACACACCACCAGCACCACCCCTATAGACCTCCACCCTCTCATTGGCTGTCATCTGTCATCCATAGCACCACCCCTATAGACCTCCACCCTCTCATTGGCTGTCATCTGTCATCCATAGCACCACCCCTATAGACCTCCACCCTCTCATTGGCTGTCATCTGTCATCCATAGCACCACCCCTATAGACCTCCACCCTCTCATTGGCTGTCATCTGTCATCCATAGCACCACCCCTATAGACCTCCACCCTCTCATTGGCTGTCATCTGTCATCCATAGCACCACCCCTATAGACCTCCACCCTCTCATTGGCTGTCATCTGTCATCCATAGCACCACCCCTATAGACCTCCACCCTCTCATTGGCTGTCATCTGTCATCCATAGCACCACCCCTATAGACCTCCACCCTCTCATTGGCTGTCATCTGTCATCCATAGCCGTAGCTGTCATGCATTGCCGACATCGTGTGGACGTCAGGAGAGGAGGAAGTCTTAACTCATGCACTCGTAGCGCGCCACTCGGTGGTGCGCTACGAGCTTGTAGATCTGTTATTTTTCAATAGCTAAAGTATAACGTAATGCTTAAAACACCAAAAGGGGTTCCCGCCCAAAATGGGTAATCCTATATATCCTATAATTTCCCTACAAATATCCATTATTTATGATTAGAAAAACACATGTACACTGAATTCCTGTATTCTTGGTTTGTTTCATGCCAAAATGTTGACGAAATGATTGTTCTCAGTTCTGTCGATCTAAGTTCTGAAACGGTGTTCTTTGGTTTTGTTTTGTATAACTCCAAATAGGGTATAGGCATAGCCTGTACACCTTTTATAACTCCGAATAGGGTATAGGCATAGCCTGTACACCTTTTATAACTCCAAATAGGGTATAGGCATAGCCTGTACACCTTTTATAACTCCAAATAGGGTATAGGCATAGCCTGTACACCTTTTATAACTCCAAATAGGGTATAGGCATAGCCTGTACACCTTTTATAACTCCAAATAGGGTATAGGCATAGCCTGTACACCTTTTATAACTCCAAATAGGGTATAGGCATAGCCTGTACACCTTTTATAACTCCAAATAGGGTATAGGCATAGCCTGTACACCTTTTATAACTCCAAATAGGGTATAGGCATAGCCTGTACACCTTTTATAACTCCAAATAGGGTATAAGCATAGCCTGTACAGTACACCTTTTCGGCGCCACATTTGTAAACCAAACTGAAGTGTTCATGTTATCATGTTATGGTTGAAGCACCAAAATAATCCATTCATTCATCCATTCAATCAATCAATCAATCAATCAATCAATCAATCAATCAACCAATCACAACAACAGTGAGACAGTGCACGAGCCATTAGCCCTGCCTCACATGAACTTTGCTGTGGCTAAGCCTATATGGTCTAACATTGACAGTCATAGCAGGTTTGCTGATATTTAAGACTACATTGAATAGATGATAATTACAGGTTGTACTGCACAATAAATCAGTGATATAGCAAGCACACACACACACACACACACACACACACACACACACACACCTCAAAGTGAAGTCTTACCATTCACTGTATTCATTACTATCTTGACCATTTTGCTTGATAAGGTAAATACAGCTGGATAATCTCAGCCAGTACACTGTATGCAGGAACCCTGACCAGATGATAATGTTCCACTGGCTCCGAGCCCCGTACGTACGGAGATTCACAGAGGGGGGAATACATCATCGCCACGTTAACGCTTGTGCCCTGTCCTCTCGCTTGAGAAGTTATCTGAAAAATGAGGAGCGCGTCGACGAGCCATATGGCCAGAGCAGCAATGGAGGAGGAGAGAGAGAGAGAGAGAGAGAGAGAGCAACGGAGCGCGTAAGAGAGGTGGATACGGCGTTAGCCGCTTGGCTGCTCGGTGCTGCATGGCCATCAGAGCTCCAGTGAACCTGTGAAAAGATGTTTCTATACTATGGCATCATGCAGAGAACTGACCAGAGAACTGACCAGTGAACCTGTGAAAGAGGATGTTTCTATACTATGGCATCATGCAGAGAACTGACCCCGGGAGTTGGTCACTCTTATGTGTGGCGATGTGACGGGGCTGGATTATCCATTCTGAGACAGTGGCCTTGTGGTTAGGGTGTCCGTCCTGACACTGGGAGGTCGGGGGTTCGATCCCCGGCCGGGTCATACCAAAGATTGTACCAAAAGGACCCAATACCTCCCTGCTTGGCACTCAGCCATTGAGTTTGTATTGAGTTGTGCTTGTAATGTACTGTAATTCTGCAAACTGTTAACAAATAATTAAATCAATCAAAAACAATGTGTCTCATTGGTTCCAGGGCCCAGAATGTGGTGCTACACCAGGCTGTGCAGCCCTGCCCCAGGCTGTGCGTCGTGGACCCCACTTTGACAACCGTGGCATTCAACAGAAGGTATGGAAATACTATTTTTTGTTACATTGAATAAGTCACAGGATTATTTTTGGGAAATCACCACTTTGGGTACGGACAAATCTTTGCCAGCTATAGCCAGCGAGGACCGACCAGGCAGGCAATCGTATTTGGTTCAAACTCGAATCAATCAGACCCAGTCCGAATCCACCCTACTGTATATAAGATTCGTTGCCTGGTGCCTCAGTGGCCTCTTGTTTTTATTGTTGTTAAACAATCACCGGTATTCATTCATTCATTCATTCATTCATTCATTCATTCAAACCTTTATTTATTCTCGAAAAAGACAATGAGGTCATCCTCATTTGCAGTGTCGTCGAGATACACAGAATACAATATATCAAAGCAATAAACAAAAACAGATCAGAACAGTAACCTTTCCTCATCGCGTGACTCTAGCACGTAGAATATGTTTAAAACAAGTTGCAGACACTTGGGGGTAAGTCTGCAATCAAAGCTTTAAATTGACCGTGAATGTAAAATAAAATGAGACAATGATACTTACAATCTATTATCCATTTTCTACTAGTGCCATTCTACACTGATATAAAACAATCTTTACTTTCCATCCAGTGCTAGTTAATAGGATGCATAGAGGGCCTTGACTTAATAGGTGGGTTTCTTTTTAGCTTTCCAACACTGGATGTTACAACAACGTTTTGGAGAAACGGACCCTGCATGGCTGTAGGCACAGCCCTAATTCATGCACATAAAAACCATGACAAAAACCACCTACGAAGCACAGGCGCCTGTGCAACATTGGAATTTAGTACAATGTGTTATGGGAGAACAGATCTTTAATTTAAGCTGTATAGGTCATTCGTATGGTTGGGGGCACTGAAACAAAAGACTGTTTTCCCCTGCACCTCTGTGTTTACATTTGGGACCTTTAGTGTGAGCCAGTGACTATATAATTATGTTACGGGGTTCCAATGCAGCAGAGCTTTAATATACAATGGTAAAGTTCCATCAATTGCTTTAAACAATAAACAGATACCAATGTTTGTACTTTGTTTGGCCTGTCGGCCAAGGAGGGCCTATACCCACTCTGTCATATAGGATGCAGTGATGAGTTCTATAATATCTTCTGAGGTATGGTCCTTTAACCCATTTTGGGTGCAGGGAACCTCTTTTGGTGTTTTAAGCATTATGTTATACTTTAGCTATTGAACAATAGCAGATCTACAAGCTCATAGCGCAGCACCGAGTGCCGCGTTACGAGTCTCTCTGGGCACAGCACTTAATTTTCGGTGTAAGTGCACTCTAAAATGAAACGAAAACATGAAATAATAACAACAGTCAAGCTTGTAGATTGTATCGTTTAAAGCAAGTCCCAAATTTGCACTGCGTCAGGGCATTAGCTTAACAAAACCCTTGATTAAAACATATCTAGAGAGCAAAGTGAAGTTGTCCCTCTTAACAGCAAACAGACGGCCATTAGGCCTCAGAAACACATGCTCGGATCTCCCATCAGACAGGAACACACACAGGCGGCGCTTAAGTAAAGCCACCAGCAGATGCCGTTCCACTGCTGTTGTGCCCTTGAGCAAGTCGACAACCCCCCCCCCCCCCCCCCCCCCCGCACACTGCTCCAGTGACCACACACTACGGTGCGGGCTGCTGTGGGGCGAGCAGAATATGCTAATGTCCGCCCACGTGTGCGTCTCTGATTTGTGAAAGTTGAACATTTTGCAGGCACTGTGTGTAAGCATCAGGCTTTGCTCCCGTGTGTTTATAGGTGGCATTAACTGGCAGTACACTCAACGTTAACACTGTTGAGGCTTCGACAGTATACGCCCTCTCTCTCTCTCCCTCTCTCTCTCTCTCTCTCTCTGTTTTAATGGCGATATGCCGCACGGCGCTCTCAGGGGCCATTACAGAAATGTAACATTTCGGTGCCATATGCTTGCAGGTTGTCTGGGAATAGCAATGTGGGGCCATATATATCGTGACACGTTTGTAGCTTACATTTTGCCAGTTAATTACCATCATCATGACATCAAAATTGGAAGGAAAGCGCAGGTGCTAAAAAAAGAAGGAAAAAAAAAAGAAACTGCCTTTCGGGGATGATGATGATGATGAAGCTATGGGGGGAGGGGGGGAGTTCATTGCTGGAATATAATCTTGAGAGATGCTATAATGGTGTGTGCATCTATAGCACTGTATGTACGTATGTATGTTTTTATTTCTGTGCAATGTGTGCATATATTATGACTAGTGTTTTTGGTGCGTGAATGAGGAATTGTGTGTACGTACAGTAGGTTTACCTACAGTGTGTGCTTGTATTTGTATGTGTATTGTGTACAGTATGTGAACTAAATGTACATACATGTGTGCAATTCCAAAAACCTTGATGTGATACTGAAACGTAACTTTTGTATACACCTTTGTGTGCGTGCGTGCATATGTGTCTGCATATACAGTGCTTATTTTTGTGTGTGTGCGTGCTGTGAGTGAGTGTGTGCGTGCAGTGAGTGTGTGCGTGCAGTGAGTGTGTGTGTGCGTGCAGTGAGTGTGTGCGTGCGTGCAGTGAGTGTGTGCGTAAGCAGTGAGTGTGTGCGTGCGTCCAGTGAGTGTGTGCGTGCGTGCAGTGAGTGAGTGTGAGGGTGTGCGTGCGTGCAGTGAGTGTGTGTGTGCGTGCTGTGAGTGCACACGTCCATGTTGTCCGTGCGTGTTTGGTAGGTGCAGTTAATACACATCCTGTGATGATGGCGGGGAGAGCCAAGCGTAGAACCAAAATGCCCAGGGGCTATTTATAGGGGGCAGCGGGGCTGGCTGACTGGCAGACTTCTCTTAATCAGCATGCCGCCTTCTTCTACCAGAGGTAATTTAAAGAGCGGCTCACTCCGCTGACAAGAATTAAATTGTGTTTGGATTTTCTCATTAGCCTAATCTCAAGTGGGCCTCGTTATTGTGTAATTTTCCCGCCTTGACACGACATGTCGTTGTGGTGCGCTGACAGCCGTATGCCACTGTTTTTGTGGGGGGGTGGGGGGGGCGGCAGGTGACAGCTCGGTGTCGTTTGGTTGGACCGTTCCCTTTCGGTGATCCCTCCCCCTCAACCCAACAGCCCCCCCTCCCCCGTCCCCAGCCTTCGACTGACGGGAGGACAGTCGATGCAGGATGGCTCCAGGGGAGTCCATGGAGAGGTCCAGACGTGTGTGTGTGTGTGTGTGTGTGTGTGTGTGTGTGTGTGCGCGCGTGTGCGTGTGCATGCGTGTGAGTCTGTGTGTGGGAGTGCATGTGTTCAATTGGCAAACAGCGTGCAAATGAATATTTCAATGTCACTTTGTCGTTGAAGGTTCATCATTTTAGCGGCCGAGATAATTCACTTCCCAAGGCGTGTGTCTGCGTGTGCGTGCGTGCGTGTGTGTGTGTGTGTGTGTGCGTGCGTGCGTGCGTGCGCGTGCCTGTCAATATGCAGTATATTCCATTAGATGAATTGCTCTTTCCATTCATTAGGACCTCTCTTAAACTGTTTTATGCAATATACAGTGTGGCAATTTATATCCCTCTAGCAAGAACAACAACACCACTATAATTCAGTCTAAAATGCAGAATCAATTCCCCACGAACAAACGGACATAATTCGATGAAGTTCAAATAGTTATTAGTACAGTATTACTACAGTATTAGTACTACCTGTATGTACAACTACTGTATAGTTAGTACATAGAATCCCTACACTATAGATCTTATAATATTCAACAATTTTGTAAACATTTTGGTATATTTTGTTGCCAATACTTTTTTGTAACTCCGGGATTTTACTTGCAACAGGGTATTTGTACATTGCGGTATAGCTACTTTTACTTAACCCATTTAGCAGACCTACAAGCTCATAGCACGGCACTCGGTGCCGCGCTACGAGCTTGTAGTTCTGCTGTTTTTCAATAGCTATAGTATATCATAAACTAAAAGGGGCCCAGAATGGGTTATATAAAAGAAGAAGTAGTATACTTTTCCCACCGCAGCATACAGTACATAGGTTTGGACATCTCACTCACGAGGCCATAACACGGTATTATCAGCCCAGCGTTTCGTGTGATATTTACGGCCCCGTGTACGTTTTGTGTGAGCCTGTATGAAACCATGCAGCACAACATGACACTGTGTGGACACACTAGGATTAAAGTATTGACCACGGACTCCGTTTTCTAACCCTTCCCTCGCCCATATTTCAGACGGTCTTGTCAGGATTCTGGCAGGGGCGATAAATCACGTCCTCTTCTAGTATCCCTAGGATTCCTTTTCTTGCCGCCTGGATTCTTGTCGCCTGTCTTTAGCAAGCCAAATGTGAAAGCTCTGACCCCCCCCCCGGACCCCCGCCGCCCTCCCCTCTCCCCCCACCACCTGTTGTGCTGAATCTCCCACCATGCCTAGTCAAAGGTATTAGGAGGCAGAGAGAGAAAGGACACACAAAGAAGACACTGAGACGCTTTTCCCTTTTTACCTCCTTCTGTTCTATGGCTAGAAGTGTCTATTTGTACGTCTTTAAATGTTTTGATGAATTGAAGAAGGTGGACCCTCTTGTAAACAAGTGTAATACTTTATTGGGTCGTCCACTCACAGTTAACAGTCTTTGTATTGAGTTTGTGCTTGAAATGTACTGTAATTCTGCAAACTGTTAATACATATTTCAATCAATCAATCAATCAATCGCGAAGGGACAACATCCGGTGCATGAATGATGAAAATGATTTGACGCTTATGAATCCCCAGCATCCATATTCTGGGGTTTGTGGTGCATGGGGCAAAAAAGAAATAGCCGATATACAAGCTCACAACGACGTGTTGTGCAAGCTTGTACTCAACTGTATACAGTAGCTTGTAGCGTGTATAGATGGCAATTGTGTGTGGACGGAAAAAGCGGTGCGAAGTTATACTGTAGATTTAGTGTTGAGGTGTGTTTGTTTCTAAAAGGGGAAAATTAAGTCATATATATTTTTTTTGTTTTACCTTGAAATTGATTAATTTCATAAAACGTCCATAATCCTTTACTTTGTCACGCCGAGAAGACAAATGTCTTAACGTCCTGTCTCGTTACATAATATGCTATCGATGACACTGTACGTATATTTAATGCATCCTAAACATAATATTTAAACGTCAATTAAAACGAAGCCCACGGTAATTAAGAGTTCAAGCGAGGAAACAAGTGATTGTAGGCCTACTGTACAAATGAAAACATGTTTTTCGCTCTATTGTCAACAGTAAATAGTTTGCCACATTTTACCCTCTGTCTCTTGGGATTTCATTCAAATATGTTCACCTAATAACCATCCTGTCAAAAGAAAAGCGTTTTACCCCGTCTGTTTTTAACACTTTCATGCATCAAAGTCACGACAGGAAGCAAAAAGTTAGCGAGAGGTCAGTGCCTAGCCAACGATTTATCAATGTAAAACAATGGTGTGACTTCATTGGCCGAACCCCGCGCCACGTCAGCTTTCATCGCCGCAACCTTGGTTCCCATAATCCCACAGAGAGCAGGAGAAAGAAAAATTAGTCATTTGACACATTTTACAGAAAGAGGGAACCAGCTTTTTACAGAAGAGGGCCCCCATCCTTCTTAGACGCATCCTGTTTGGGTGCAGGGGAGTGCACGTGAACTTTGGCCCTGGGTAAGATCCCAGGGTTCCTGTCTATATAGACTTCTGTTATAGGAACCCTGCTCTCTGGTGCCACATTGACCACCACTGCTTATTGATTGTGTCTCAAGGTTGCAATCAACATTTAGAGTTACCGTGTCGTTTATATACATGAAAATCAAAGCCCTGTACTCGTGTTATAGGAGCTTAAAGGAGTCAATATTGTCTATCAATTACACACTCCGTGAAGCCTTGAGATGTCTTCGTTTTTGTCACATTCCTGAACCAATCATCAGGTGATCGGCAGAGTCTCCGGTATAGGAGACAAAGGAATCTCCATGAATTCAAAAATTTTAAATATTTTCAAAAATAGCAGATCTACACGTAACACGTAGATCTGCTATCTTTCAATAGCTCAAGCATGGGCCCAAAATGGGCTCTGCAGAAGATTTAACAAGTAAAATGATCGAGGCATAACAAAATGTCACCAGGATTCACCTGGTCAGTCTATATACGTATCCAATATTGAATGCAGCCTAATGTGATCCTAATATTCCATGGGCCCTCTCTGCTTTGTATTGTTTTACGCCTGTCCCGGGAATCAAAGGGAATGGAAAGCGCTGCACTCGCAAAAAAAAGAATCGGTTTCAACTCGTATTACTTTTACCCTCTTTTGAAACCCAAGAACGTAATTAAGATTCAGAACAAACTAGCGACAGTGTGTAGCGACAGCCTATCAAAGTCGCTTATTTCAAGGCCTTTTTTTAAAGGGGATAATTGCTGAAGTATCTCAAATGCCACTCACCGATTTGTCACGGATTACCTTACATTCTTTTTTGCAAGGGTTCCCCGTATAGTTGCAGCGTATCTACTTCAAAATAAACAACGGGGGGGTAATACATCATGCTATAAATTACCTGCGAGCTTTTTTACGGGCCATATACAGCATCATCCGTTTCCAAGTCCCTCTGACTGCCTCTAACAGCTTCAATTTACATAAAAATGAGGCTGCCGGGCGAGCGAGAGTGATGCAACATCTGCGCTGATCGGAATTAAACCATTCAGTACGGGAACCCCCTTTTGGTGTTTTTATTTAAGCCTTATGTTATACTATAGCTATTGGAAAAAAATAGCAGATCTACAAGCTCATAGTCACAGAGTGCAGATCTGCTGTTTATTTTTGAAGAATCGTGAAAAGGTGGCGCAAATGTTTGAATATATATTCTTTCAGAGCGAAGGTGTTTTTTTTTACTCAAATCTTTGCTTCTGGGAGGGGAGGTCCCTGGACCAACATATTTTCAGATGGGGGCCAATTACATATAATTTTGGGGTTGTCCTTGACATGAAAATGTTTGAGAACGACTGACGTAGAAACATATAGGTTTAAAACTGTTGTAGAATGGTCCTCAGGTCCAAACGGGTTAATTGAAATCTGTAATGTTGTGCAGCAGTGCTAATTCGCTGCGTTACGAGCAGCATATAAAGAAGCATTATGCTATTTAGAGACGTCTATTCAGCACCTCTGATTTGAAACACGGGGGCTAAACACTCCTCTGTACCGCAGAGCAGTGAAGGCTGTTTGCTTTGCTCTGTTTAAGGTTGATTGGGGCGTAACCTGCCATACATAGTATAGATGTACTAATTGAGTTACTGACCTGTAATATATATATTTTTATTCTATAATTTTTATCCCACGATTTTGTAACCCTTTTTTTTCACCCAGTGTCAATTATGTACACTGGGGGGGTTCAGCGGACTGACCTCATGCTTCCCTCTATGCATGAGGAGTCCAAGCTGGCTTTTTTTCACCTGACAGGGGACGCGGACGTATATAGCGCGTGGAAGGAACACGTTATTCCGACCAGTTCCTTTGACATTATACTGACCTGAAATATCCACTAGTAAAGCATTCCTTTGCATTGATGTGATATACCTTGTAGTTAATTATTTTATTTAGATGAATGTCCTTTAAAAGCTGCTGTATCGGAGGTTTGGATTGGAATACTGCTCATCGTCATCTATAACGGGATCACAGGCTTATACCGTGCAAAATCATGCTGGAATTCCTTTGATATAATTATTCCACAATGTTGGAATAATTGGAGTCAACAAAACAATTGAATGGGTTATTTCTTTACTCACTGCATGAATGCTGTTATTTCTCAACCTAATTTGTATAGGAGAGATGGTGGAAATGTGACATGAAATAGAAGTTGGCTTTAAAATTAAAAACCTTACTAAATACTGTTGACTTCAACCATGTTATTCCAGATGGCAAGTAAATGGACACCAATACCACCTCGGAGGTATAGCAACAGAGGACCAGAATGGAAACAAAGCTTCTTTGGGTTATCCATTCAGCATTACTTTTGTATAATTCTGTGCCGCCGGCCGTATACCTATTTTTTTGTTGCAAACTGTTAATCAAATATTGAATCAATCAAAAAACCAACAGTGTATACAACTCAGGGAAGGTCATAACTGTCTTTTTCAGCGTGCAATTCAATACAACGTGCTTTGGGGGCAAGCTTCCTTCTTTGTTGTATGTAGACCCAGCGCATGTCGGACAAAAAGCTACAGTGATCATTTCATCCTATTATTACAGACACCACGTGGCACCACAACAACACACACACACACACACACACACACTCCCTGGTGTGTGTGCAGCCGTGTCTTACCTGTGACCATATAACATGGGTTGGGTCAATGGGACAATGGCACCCATTTATTCTGCCTTAATCGGTGGGAGGGATATGTGGGAAAGAGGTGGGGGGGACAGGGGGGGGGGGGTGTTGGCTGTGTAGCAGAAGGAGGTACGGGACATGGGGAAAACTAACGGGATTTGACTCTTAACCCAGGAAAGCATTAGGGGTGCGGTGATCTGTAAAAAGAGAAAAGAAAGGGAAAAAAAAGAGAGAGAGAAAAAAGGGGGAGAGAGAGGGAGAGAGAGTGCGCGCGGCAGAGCTCTCCGCCAGGGGTATACGCTCGCGAGTCTCTTTTGCGGCGTGATCTATCACCCCGCTTTAGCGCGGGCGATCTATCACACGGAACTGGCAGTAACGGATGAGAATGATCCGCTGGAAAAACTCTCTCATTTGTCTCTGTCGCAGCCAGTGAACTAGAGGAGACGTTAATGCGGGAGGACGGCCCGGGGAGGGGATATAATTATGTCTAGAGCGCTAGCTCCTCTCTGCTCTCTGCTCGCTGCGTGCAGGGCTCCATGCGTATATGGAAGGCATATTAGGATATAATAAAGCCAGGCCTGCATGCCCTCCGTGAGTCTCTATACACCTCCTCCTCCCTCCTGCTCTCCTCTGTTCTCTCCTCGGTCTCTCTCTGTCGGGTGGAAACCTTGTATGTCCAAATCTATTCCTTTTTTATATTGAAAAAATATATATATATACATGTTTAACTCATTTTGGGGCGGGAACCCCTTTTGGTGTTTTAAGCATTATGTTATACTTTATAGCTATTGAAAAATACCAGATCTAGGTCTGCTATTTTTGAAAAATCGTGGAAATGTAGTGCAAATCTTGAATATATATATTCTTTCAGAGCGAACGTTTTTAACTCAAATTTGTGTTGCAGAAATCCGCAAATGGCAGCAAACCACTGGAATGGATTGGCAGAATCCGACCTAATACTAGTGTAGGTAGAATAGACTTGTTTTCTATCAATTACTCACACCTCCAAAAATAGCTTTTTCAAGCACAGGATACAGATGAGAACACAATCTCAACAGATCAGCTCATCTCCTTTACTGGCTAATATGCCAAAGCAGAGCATAAATAAATAAAAATGCAAAATTAAATGGAAAACCCCCCAAAACTAAAGATAAATACAGTAACCATTAAAATTTGTATTTTGAATAAAATGCTTATGACTTCCCTACAAGGTCATACAAATATGTGTGAGTGTGTGTGTCTGTACCTTGTCCTCACACACACACACACACACACGCACACACTCATGCTTGTATACTGTATTCTCAGGCTTCGCAGATGTGTTGTTGCGTGCATGCGTGCGTGCGTGCGTGCGTAATGATATCAAGCCTGAAGGCAGACTGGCCTGCAGTGGATGGCAGTGCATGATTTTGGATGATGGGTAACACATCTGGAACATGTGGGGGGGGGGGGGGGGGGGAGAGATTCTCAGGGAAGTGAAAATAAATACAGTGGAATGCCAACCACACACTTGTTAAGTCATAGGAAAACACAATCATTATTTCAACACCCTTCAGTCATGAAAGGAGCAAATAAAGAAATATAGGTTTTGCAGTAAATCTGCTTTAAAACAAAAGTACACCCGACTAAGTCTTGGGGGGGTAAATGTGAGGCCTATCCACACGGTCTGCCTGCCATTCATGCCCCTTTAAACTGTAGCAGTGTCTCTTTAAATGTGAAACAGCAGTATAATGTTTTAGTGTGAATCCATAATTGAACTGGAGTTAAGAACTTAAAGGAGTAACCTGACTTATTTCCATCGAATACACAGCCCCACAAAGCCTTTGAATTCACAGAAATGTCTTCGTTTTTGTCACATTACTGAGACAATCATTTGGTTGGTCAATATAGGAGACCGGGTATGACATTTACCCCAATTAGACCTAAGGCCGATTATTTAAAAAAAAAAGTCTTCTAAACAGTTTTCTGAAAAAAATATGTTTCTATGTCAGTGGTGCTCAAATTCTTTCATGTCAACGACACCCAGAATGATCTGTAGACTATTTGGCCGCCGACCCCCATCTAAAAATATGGTGTTCCAGGGACCCACCACCAGAAGTGAAGATTTTAGTTAAAAACGAAAGAATACATTCATTCAAAGATTTGCAACATTTGCCACATTTTCACGATTTTTCCAAAATTGCAGATACTGTAGTGCCGCGCTATATGTTTAGTTAGTTTAGTTTATTATTTTAAAAATAGTGTGCAAGGAAAGGAAGAAGCCAGCTGGCTTATTTGGAATAATTCCCTGTAAATTAAACAGCTTAAAAGCTTGTAGATCTGCTATTTAACACCAAGGGGGTTCCCGTCCTGAATGGTTGACTCTGCCGGTCATTATTCGTGTGATCATTATTTTTTATTTATTTTATATTTTTTATTTCTTGCCTGTAATTGGCCCCAAAATACCGGAGGGGTGTACTAGGGTTCATGTGGCTTCAACACTGCTGTGAGCATTTTGCTCTGTGGTGCCTCAGAGCAGACTATAGTGGCCAGACTTGTACTTCTGATGGCTTGGAAAGAAAGAAAGAAAGAAAGATACAACACAACACAACACAACACAACACAACACAACACAAAAGATATACACAATTGACCACAATATTTTAGCGTCCTTTATCTCCACTAACTAAAAAAATAATGGTTTTATTTATATAAGTTGCAAAGCTGCCGCTGTCGCTGAGACTTGCATTTGTTGGTGCGTGCGTGCGTGCATTTTCATTTTCCCCCTATAGGGCATGTCCCGCCCAACTCTGTCTCTGATTGGCTTACCCTGAACTGTTTACCCTACGTTAACCAATCAT
This sequence comes from Protomyctophum bolini, assembly GCF_963924005.1. Lineage (NCBI taxonomy): Eukaryota > Metazoa > Chordata > Actinopteri > Myctophiformes > Myctophidae > Protomyctophum > Protomyctophum bolini. Next base: position 25,577,930 of record NC_137871.1, on the reverse strand, counting down.
AACTCATACTTTTACTTTTCTGAGCAACGTGCTCATGTTAGTGTGAGAGCACTTGGCCTGAGACGGTTCTGTTGGATCACATAACGTAACGCATGCAGGTAATGCACCCGTTTAACCCATTTAGACCTGACGACCAAACCCTTCTACAAATGTCTTCTAAATCCTGACAGTTTTCTGAAAAACACTGTCAGTGGTTCTCAAACTACTTCATGTCAAGGACCCCTATATGTATTTGGCCACCGACCCCCCATCTGAAAATATGTCGTTCCATGCAGGGACCCCCCAGAAGCAAAGATTTGAGTTAAAAACGTTTGCGCCACATTTTTGCGAATTTTCAAAAATAGCAGACCTACAAGCTCGCAGCACGGCACTCAGTGCCGCACTATGAGATTGTAGATCTGCTATTTTTCAATAGCTAAGTTTAAAACAATGCTTAACCAAAAGGGGTTAAATCACTGCAGTATCCTGCACAATAGCGTTACTGAATGGGAAAAGGTAACTATTTATGTTATTAGTTACCGCAAAAGTATAGTTTTGTTACAGTAACACTGACTACAATTATTTGAAAACTTTGAAGATTTTGATTATTATAACAAAACATGCTTCACCCACTTTAGCCCTACGTACATTTCAAGCCATTTGAAAATAGCCAATCTACAAGCTCACAATGTGTCGCCATGTGAAGCATTGGTGTGGTTTGGGCCATTGAATTCCATGCGTTGAATCACTAGGGTGGGTCAACGTGCAACAAGACATATCACACCGCACGCTAAAACCGTCTCGACCCTTTGGTGTGGTTAGGGCTTAACAGAGTATAGGCTATTATTTATACATTGCAGTGTTGATGCTTTTAATTAAGTAAAGAAATGTGTTACTTTTTCCACAACTGTTTGTGTTGAAGTGGAGGAATGGATGACGGATCTGGAAAGCACAGTATAAGCTCAGCAATCAAGCCGTAAATGATGGAGACTTCTATAATGACTACAGTACATCTCTTACAGTCTTCATAGTCTATTATTGTGCCTTTATAGTCTTTCTATTTTCAGTTGATTTGTTATTTCTCTTCTTTTAAATTAGTTATTTCCTGGGGAAATTATAAGCTCATTTCTGGCATCGCAAAAAAGTGTTCACACATCATCGTGCTGTTCTTAATTAGACGACCCTGACGTCAGTAGGCCTATTTGTACAACTCCGTTACTCGTTTAGTCGGCAAAGAATGTCTGCCATTGATGGAAGCCCTTTAACAAAATGAGAAGCAGAAGAAAGCCGTAGAAACCCCCCCACACACACACAAGATGTGCTGTTCTCAAGTAATAAAACACAGTCAACGCCTTCTCTTTTCACCGTAGAAATACACAAACACCATTTAAAACGGAGTGTAAATTATTGACCCATAAGGGTATACTGCAGTGTACAATCGGTCATTGTAATGTATAGCAGTGAAATAAAGCAACAATTGTTTAGCTATATCATCTACTAAAGATGTTCAGTTGTTATCAATTAGTGTTTTTCAACGAGACGGAAACAGAGCGGCGTCTTGTATAATGCCACGAGGCGTTTACGACGAGTAACGAGAAGAAAAACCCCCTTCAAACAAACGTGCATGCATGTGCAAGACCCCCAGCCAGCCCGTCAGACAGCCGTGTACGTCCCCCCTCTGTGCCTGACCATCCGTCTTCAATTGCATTGCTCTCTGGGTTCCAGTTTTGGAGCCGCTGATAAGTATTGAGTCCAGGCAGCGACTTGGATGTGTGTGAGCGCCGGGCCGGGCAAGCAGCCGAGCTTTGACTTGGATGTGTGTGAGTGCCGGGCCGGGCAAGCAGCCGAGCTTTGCATCCCAAGCTGTGGCGTGCAGAGAGTATTAGAGAGGAGCAAGATAGGAGACGGTTAGTTCTTGGAAGAATGTGAAATCAAATGGGAGGCGGTTGTTGTTCCCCCTAAAATAATACGAGGTTATGTTGTTGTTTGCTGGTTGCACACTGTCGAATAGTGTTTCAGTCCCACCTGTTCACCAGTTCCATCTATTTACATATAAAGGGTACAGAACACGCACGCACATTTCAGGCTAATTCCCTATACTGTTTATGCATATATTTAACCTATACTATACATCACATGAGCTTTACATAGGATAAAGCCAGAATGATACTTATCTCTGCGCCGGTGTCAGCTCACAACGCGGGACACGTCGTGAGCTTGTAGAGCTGCTATTTTCCGTCAGCAACAACTTATAAATGAAGCATTATTAGTGTGTGTTGTGTTGCACGATATAGAAGATGGTTAGTTATCCATCCTGTGAGTCAGCTGCTGTGTTGTTTTTGGCAGAAAATTTAGATTGTAGTTTTAGTCATAGTCTCTTGAATAGTTTTCATTTAGTTTTAGTCACATTTTAGTCACCCAGAATGTTTTAGTGTTAGTCTAGTTTTAGCCGACTAAATATCATAAGATTTTACATCTACAGTTGATTTAGTAGAACAAAATGTGTTTTGGCAGGCCTTGCTGCCGCCGTAATGACTGTTTTTTTTTCAGCATGCAACTAATTGTAAAATGACTTATACTGGATCTCTTGTCCACTAGTCCCTTCCTAACATTTTAGTCTAGTTTTTATTTGTTGAGTGTCAGTATATATTTAGTCTTAGTTTTAGTCATCATATAGCTTAGTTTTCATTTAGTTTCCATTTAGTTTTCCTCAGTGAAAAAAGGTGGTCGACGAACATTTTTCGTCTTAGTTTTAGTCGACGAAATCAACACTGGTCAGCTGCTGTAGCTTGTAACTCCCCCTGGCAGGGGAGACGTCCAGCGGGGTAAGTAATACAGCTATAGCTCCCTGCCATCGCATAGCCTGGGCAGCATTCCATGTCGGGGTTTATAATCCGCTCGGGAGCGGGTGGTAACTTTCGTCATGTTGTAGTCAATGATTTGTAGTCACCTGGCAGGACAATACAAGAGGGAATCAGTATAGAGCATTGCAGTCCCGCCCCCTACCAGGGCCCAGGAAATGATTCCCCGTTCATTTTCATCATAGACTTTTCAAAAAGTATTTATTTAAAGACCTTTTATGCCTCGTACAAAGCCAACTCTTGTCGTGACAAATCATGACAACAAACAAAAAAAATTGGACCGAACAAAGAATTAGAAAGAAGAAAAAAACGGCAGGTTACAACACTTTTTTTGTTGTTTTTCTTCTTTGTAATTATTTGTTTGGTCCAAAATATTGTGTTTATTGTCATGATTTGTCACGACTCCAGTTGGCTTTGTCCGCGGCGTAATCTTTAAATAGATACTTTTTGAAATGTCTATGAGGAAAAATGCATTGGGAATCATTTCCTGGGCCTGGCGTTGTCATGAAGGGTGCGGGACTGCGGCGCTCTATTATGAATGGCGGAATTCTTATTCCGCCTTGTGGTTTCCTGCCTGATGATGACTACAAAACAAGACTACGCTCCAGACCGGTTCACAGCACGGCCATTTTGAAACACATAACCAGGCTTTCCTCCGAGGTGGAATGCCTGGTGACGACAACTCAACCATCACTGTAGATGAACAGGGTGTGTGTGTGTGTGTGTGCGTGTGTGTGTGTGTGTGTGTGTGTGTTTGTGTGTGTGTGTGTGTGTGTGTGTGTGTGTGTGTGTGTGTGTGTGTGTGACTGCATGTGTGATTGCATGTGTTTGTGTGTGTTACTGTGTGTGTGTGACTGTGTGTGTGTGACTGCGTGTGTGTCCGCACGCATGCGTGCTCGCGTACGACGTGCTCACGCTCGTGCAGCTCACTTGCGTGTCTGTTGTTTCCTGTGAATTTTCCAACGTGCGTTCTGTATACCCATATTAAATCCATTTCATTTGCACAGATGGAACAAAACTTCCAGAATTAAGCAAAGTATTACAATATCCGCGTGTCTGTCTCCGAGATGTGTGTGTGTGTGTGTGTGTGTGTGTGTGTGTGCGTGTGCGTGTGTGCGTCTGTTGGAGCAGACAGTGTGTTTCCTGTGGATCAGGAGGAAGCACGTCACAGCTGCATGCCACATCTGTCATCTCGGTAACGAGGACTGATGTCATCCCGCCCCACTGTTTGTTCAAGACAAGTTGACCATTGTCATTGTCAAAGTTCCCCGCCGTAAAAATATCATATTCCCAGGTGTGTGTGTGTGTGTGCGTGCACGTGCATGTGTGCGTGTGCGTGTGAGAAAGAGAGAGAGAGAGTGCTTGTGTGCACACGCATGCAGTATAGAAACTAAAGAAACCCTGACAGGTCCATTTTTTAAACAGACTTATACACATTAAAACTCAGGGTTTTTACTGTGTCGTGCGTGTGTGCGTGTGTGCGTGCGGGACCTGTTAAATGGTATAGTCACTTTTTTTTTCTCCTTTGACTGACAGATTGTTTGCAAGACTTCTTAAACAAGCCGGGGAGGAGGAGGAGGTGGTGGCAATTCTTTTTTCTTTTCTTTTTTTGGCCCCCGTGTCGTGTGATGGCCTGGGGACATACCTTACCTCCTGTGCCCTCTGTTGGAACACAGACTTGTTGTGTGTGTCATGTTCCGTAATTTATCTGCATGTCTCGGCCCTCTCAAGGTTTTCCTCCGAGCTGTTTTTCTCCCTCTCCTTTCCTGCACCTTCGCCCCCCTCTTTCCTCCCTTCCCCTCCGTTTATTATAGCCAACTTAACCAAGTGGCTAGTGAAAAGGGTTTCTCCAAAACTGATACACCACAGATCCTGGTTAAAAAAAAAAGTAAATAATATATATGTTTTCCGTATTGTAAAATTCCACGTGATTTGTTGCAGTATTTTAAAATAGTTTCCAATACAAAATAAGTGCAGGTGCTTGAGCCTATATGAGAAACAAACTGTCGAAAGAAGGACAACGGACTTGTGCACTGCTGGGCTCCGGTTTAGAACTGATTTTTAACTGTTCATTTTCAAACAGATTTTCAAATCAAATACTGTACCTTCATTTACCTCTAATGTGCAACATTGAAGTCATTCGAAGAACTTCACTTTGCTACATGGCCGAGTATTCGACGAAGGAATGCTTCATGGCGTTGTAATTAGGCTAACGCTTTCCATAATATTGTGTGTTTTGTAACACCCAGTTGAATTAGAAAGTAGGATGACTGTAATGGCTACGTGTGACGTTGTGCGTACAGTCTTAGTTTTAGTTCACCATCGTCGCCGATGACGTGGCAACAATTTATTTCCAAAAATCGATCCGGTAAAACTCCTCCCAGAGAATCCTTCGCTTTGACCTGCGCTTGTGTCCTCAAGAGATCGACCGGCGATTCAGTAACCCCTTCACATAGGCCTTTGTTGTTGTTTTTACCCCGAGACTAAAGCGAAGCTTGGTTTTTTTGCCCCGTGCCCCGCTATAGCCCGCTAATTGGAACCAGGATCTGTAAAAATGGGAACTTAAGTAAAACATGCCGTAAAATTCTGAAGGCTAACCATAAACCAACCAATTTCTTTCATTCTTTTAAAGGGAACTCTAACTGAAACCTCTGCGTAAACTTTTACGAGGACCCCCGGGGTCACCCGTAAAGCCGTTAATAGAGATGAGATACGAGAGTGGCCGCTCGGGCCTCCCATTTCGTTTGCATTTTCTTTCCTTCTTTCTGTATTTCTTGTGGATTTCCCCCTCCCTCCTCCTCCTGTTCCATTGCATTCTTAGGAGGGGTCAAGTGTGCGTTCCCGAGGCCCAGAATGCTGCCAAGTCTTCACAGCCATTTTATATCGGTGGCGCAAAGACGAAAACCGAGCCCCGTAGACAGATTTAAACGGATAAGTGTCAACACGTTTGAGCAGACTGTCCATTCCTCTCTCTCTCTCTCTCTCTCTCTCTCTCTCTCTCTCTAAGCACTTCATGTTCATTCGGACAGCAGTGAGGGTGTCAAAGACGCGTGCTGCACCACGCAAAAGGTGAAGCTCACACTGTTTTAGTGGCAATGAGGTTTCTTTATGTTCTGCCTGATTTTATGCTCTGCACGATTTGTTAGCTCCTCTGACTGCATGATCGATGAGGGGAAATTGATTCAAAATAAGTTCAGGCTTTAGTCAATGTTTCAATATTAATATCTGAGTAGTTTCTCAATGGCTTTTCTTCTTACCGTATTATACGACTATACTACTAGCTGCTGCTGCTGCTGCTACTACTACTACTACTAATAATAATAATAATAACAGCATTCTTGAAGACTCATACGCTGAGTTGTCTGTACTCAGTTTTGAACCCATAAACTTGTGTCCCGAAGGCGAGAGCCCTACCTACTGAGCTAGAGCTATCCAGACACAGTCAGTTGTTGTATTGTTAACAGCTAAATCATTCAAGAAGGCAATAAGCAAATATACCAACGCATACTCAAACAGATCTACATGTGTAACACCCAGGATTGGACCTAGGGAGATATTAGACTTATATTTTAGGCTCTGAGCCACTCTGCTACACTCACCTCCCTTTTGACCTCCCACGGGGAAACCCGATCCGGGTCACGGCACCAATGTAACGCCCGGGATTCGAACTCGCAACATCTTAACCACTAGACCGAAGGAAATATCCCTCTGGACCGGGGGAGATATTAGATCAGGTAGAGGCTCGGAGCCACTCTGCTACACATGCTCATAACACGTCACATCACAGATCAGCTTTGTAACATTTTTTGTATTAACAATAAAATCTGCATGAACGATTACTAAAGCTATCAAATGCTGTAATTGTAGTGGGGTATAATAAATTAACACAACACCTACCATCAGTTCCTAGGACTTGCAGCACCAAACCAAGCTAATCGTCATACACTGAGTTGGCAGTGCCCAGATTTGAACCCATAACCTTGTGTTCCAAAGGCGGTAGCTCTATCTACTGTGCTATCCAGACACAATCAGTTGTTCTATTGTTATCAGCAGAATCATTCAGTGTTTGTGATGACAATTATGTGTGTCCTGGTCCATTATTCATTACTACAGTGTGTTCGCTGTTCATGTTTTTTTTAAGGCTGGTTTCAGTGCTATTTGTCATGACCCTCTATCATACTGTAAAGTTGCAAAAGCATACAACGCTGCATGTATGTACAGTATTAGGCCATCAGGCAGACAAAAGGAGAATTTTCACAAAACGGCAATTTTTCATAAAACCTTAATTTTTTCACTTAGGAAACATTCTATACTTTCCCATGTCCGTATAGGTCCAAAGTTCACGTGTCGAACTTTTCGTGCATTTTGATCAAAGATCCTGCAGGAGGAGATGCATTTTAATTGATTTTCATATCATTCAAAATGGCGGGTGATCTAGAGGTCAGAGGTCAAAAGTAAGAGCACAATACTTGTTTGGCATGAGGAGACGCTGATTCATTGCTGACAGTCAAACGGTTCACGAGCGCACACACACGCACGCACACACACACACACACACACACACACACACACACACACACACACACACACACACACACACACACACACACACACACACACACACACACACACACACACACACACACATAAGCACACACAGGTTGCAGTTTCATGGTATAGGAGATTGCCTGTCGCCTTAATCTAAATAACATAGTCAGATGTGCGACTGAACTATAATAGAGATCACTGGCCAGTCGACACAGACAGCAACTTCTGACAAACACTGTAACGAGACTTCACATGTAATGAAAATAATTAGCGGTATCTGTCTCCTTGTAAACAGGCTGACTCATGAAACTACAGTAACTAGCAATGCTTTGTGGTATGGTGGCATCTGGGTCTGAGAAGACCATGACAACTCATTTCATTCATAATACATGTAAAGAATTTACTTTCTGACTTGTACTTGTACAAATCCTCATCTTGACTATTTGTAGGGCAGCCTATACATCTACAGCACAACAGTTAATATTGATCTGACATTTCACAACATATTAAATGCAACCACTTAAAGCTTATATACTTCGTTGAAATAGTCGACCCAGGAAGTTTGCGTTGTGAGCTTGTAGATCTGCTATTTCCACAGAGTGTTCGCCTATATTATGAATGATATAAAATAGGAATGTTTGATGTTTTATGGAAAGATAACAGTACAACAAACACCTAAATGTCTCAACACTTTAGGAATTATCGCCTGCCTAAATTCCTGGGCCTTTCCGGTTGCTTCATGCAAACTGTGTGCGATTGCCTTCCCCATTGAGACTAATGAGAACGGTCTCGAAAGAAACCCGTTGAGAATATTTTGACAAATTAAGCCTGTAGATATTTTTAACTCCCTCGTATATTGCAATCTGAATCTCACTGTAACTGAGCATGATTTGTTTTTTTGCACGGTTTAAACTTTTTTTTCCCCTTCGTCCTCCTTCCCTTTTTTTGCGCTGCATAATGCGTGCCATTGTAACCGCATAGCCTGGGAGTGAAGTAAGTGAGTCACTGAAGTCATAGCAGATCTATTAGCACAGGAATGATGGTGGTGCTGAAAAACCTGACAAAACAATTGGTTAATTTTACAAATGATAATGATTTTTTTTCAGTCAGGTCCCCCCCCCCCCCCCCAACACCCCCGGGGCAAAGGAAAACACTGGGGCTGGGGGTGAAACGTCATGTCACCAGAGTTCACCACCAGTCTCTACCCCATGCCTTTTAGTTGGTCAGCGGCGGCGGGGCAAAGCCGGGGCAAGAGGCATTTTTTAAACACGAGGTCTATATATGAGCCGTCTCGGGTTACAACGTGTAGCCTGAGCTTCATGCCGAGGCCTCCAGACCACCGCTTCGATTAATCTTACCCTCGTATATAAGCGTCTTTATAATTTGCCATCACAAAAAAAGCCATTAAACCTGCATGGGGGCTGATTTGGAACTCCTGGGACTGCTTGAGAGGAGGAGTTGCATGGGGGGGGGGCACGGTATAGGCCCCCAGTTGGCCCCCGTGGACCCTCCGGACGATCCTCCTCTTCCTACCCCCCCCCCCCTCCCCCTCCTCCCGCCAGCCCTGTAGCAAATGGACAGGTACTTAAAACAGGGTGAAAAGATCACTTTAAAGAAAACAAGGATGATTAATGAGGAAAAATGAGGAACCCTTTAGGTTTTTCTTTTCATCTGGCTCTGATTCGGAGGGTCTTCAGTGGGCCATTAACCCACAGGACAACTGTCCGCGGCGCGCGTGAGAAATGACGTCCCCAGCGCCCGCTTAAAGACTAATGCTTTTGTGCCGCGGAATAAAAAGTGGAGGTGGAGGTGGAGGAGGAGAGGAGAGGAGAGGAGAGGAGAGGAGAGGAGAGGAGAGGAGATGAGGGGAGAGGAGAGGAGAGGAGAGGAGAGGAGAGGAGAGGAGAGGAGAGGAGAGGAGAGGAGAGGAGAGGAGAGGAGAGGAGAGGAGAGGACATAGTGGGCCTAGCGGGCCCAGCGGCACAGCCGCTGGTAGCTTATACAGTGTTCCTCTGATCTCAGTGCTGATTGGGTAAACAGATGGACCAACTGGACCACATGGAGCCCATTCTGACAGGTCATATTAGAGGAACGTTTGATGATGAAAATATAGGGGAACGACGTTGGGCAATGATAACGTCTACAGAAATAGCAGATCTGATCTACACATGCAGGCTCATAACCCATTCTGTTACAGTAATTAAAAATCGCACTCGTGATCATACATCATCACATTCCGGGCCAGTCACAATAAAAGGCATCCTCACTCTTCTGTCCATCCGGCCAATCACAAATTGGCGTCTTCGATTTTCTGCCCTCACATTTTCATCCTCAATATGTACTTTGCTCAGCAGCCAATCAAATCATCGCTATGGGGTGATTGGCCAATCAAATCATCGCTAATATACACACACACACACACACACACACACACACAAAGCTGGGCATAGTCTTGGTTGTATACGACGTCAAACATTAAAACATAAGAGCATATAAACGTGAGAGTGCTGAAGGCGTAAACAAAGTATTTCCTGCGTCGATTTGTGGCTTAATTGGAGCTTCTTTTTTTTTAAATGTGCATTTTTCATTTTTGTTATGTCGCGGGTCACTATGATACTTAACCATAGTACGGACGTAACAAATATTTGACTGTAACCGAAGGCATTTAGGGAGAGCCTGGTAGAGGAGAGAGCCACTGGTAGAGATTACTCCTGTGGTGAAATTGTTATAGAAATGTAAATTAAAAACAAATGATTGGGATATGCCTATTATTTTCATATTGCCACATTTGGTAATTACTTTATGAAAGCAATAACTCACTCCAGGCCATGATATATTGCCATTACCTGGGATATAATTCCAATATATACCCATGCCATTTTCATCCCATCTTCATATAATTGGGCTCCCCACTATTATCATAATAAGATGTCACCATTTCTGTCATACTCACTGTGTCTCAGAGGAGGGCTGTGGACAGTTCAGAAAGCTGCCTATACTAATGACATCATCAGTATAGGCAGGTTTGGTCATTTCGATGATGAAGATACAGTACGTATGGAACTATTTTTTTAAATTAATGCAAGAACAATGTCTTCTCTTTCAGCGTGATAAAGGGTGTTTTTTGCCTGGATAGGCAGGATTCTGAACTGCCGAGCAAGTAGACATGGGCATACCAGTGTTGTTTTTGGCAGCAAATTTCTATTTTAGTTTTAGTCGTAGTCTCTTGAATATAGTTCTCTTTTAGTTTCAGTCACATTTTAGTCACCTGGAATGTCTTAGTGTTAGTCTAGTTTTAGTCGACTAAATATCATAAGATCTACAGTTGATTTAGTCAACTAAAATGTATTTTGGCGGGCTGTGATGCCGTAATAATGACAGATTTTACACTTGCTGAAAATAGATGATCTACAAGCTCACAACGTGTCGCGTTGTGAGCTTGTAGATCAGCTATTTTCAGCATGCAACCAAGTGTAAAATGACTGATACTGGGGGCTGTTTTTTGCGTGTCTTAAGTACCAGGTCTTATTCCCTAACTTGAGTAAACTAAAGACCTGGAGGCGTGATCAATGCTCGTTGGCCACTCAGAATAGCCAAATGGCATTGATCACGCCTCTAGGTCTTTAGTTTACTCAAGTTAGGGAATAAGACCTGGTACTTAAGACACGCAAAGGATCTCTTGTCGACTAGTCCCTTCCTAGCATTTTAGTCTAGTTTTTATTTCTTGTTGTTTTTATTTTTTTGTATTATCCTCTCTTCATAATGTAAATAGTATCCCAAGTGGCACACTTTACTACTTATTTCGATGGAAATAAGCGAATTAGCACAAAAACCCAACCCCCATTGAGGGCTCATATGGTAGGGGAAATAATGCAATCATCAGAATAATGCACACCAATAATGCACTTTTGCCCAAAATAACACCTGGACCTCTTTGTGGGGGTCGTAACAACTACAAATAAAGGACTTCTAGCATGGAATTCTCCTTTAAAGATGTGGAGTGCCACAAGTTTTTGTATTTTTCCAGTTTTTCATGTGTCTATGAGGTGACAGTACTTCATTAGACACCCTGGAGTCGTTTTTATGTGCAATGGTGTATTAACTTTGTATTTCTTCCTGGAGGCTGAACCCTTGACAGTCAAACGGGCCAATGAAATAAACAATAATATAGTGACACCACACTATCAGCCCCTCCCCTAACCCCTCCCCCTTTATCATACAACTACAGCTGTGGGTGAGGCTTCAGTTCAGGTGGATCACCACCCATCACCACCCAGCAGGCAAACCAGGCATACTTAATGAACTGGTGGGCGTGTCCACATAAAAACAACATTTTAACAAATACTGTACACTTTTTTGAAAAAAATATACCTCCTTATAACAATAATAACTGATGATCATGTTTTAGGGTGGAAAAAAAATCACGGCAATCTTTAAGGAGACACATAAGGCTGTGCTCGTTATAATCTACGCAGCCGCTGTTTCCCGACGGCAGTTGAGTGGCACGTAACGCCAAATTGGCGTTATACGTGAGTGTGATTGAACGTAACGTAAACCCCATGCTTACTGTGGTTGACTGGGGTCCCCCCCAGGCTCTGTACTCGTTCTGCTCCTTTTTTTTGTCCCTCTCTACACCAAATCTCCACCGAACATATAGCTGATCTATTGTATATAAGCTCATGACGCTGAGCTTATAGATCGGTTATATTGCCGAATGTTCACCCATATAAGAATCATGGGTTTCATGTGGTTACTGACCTACCTAACCTACTTACTGTCTCTTAAATAGTGCCATGATTTATGTCCAAATTTCCTCCATAAATCTTTTTTCTCGGAGGCTGTCACGTTATTCACGTGGCCGACGGACACGTCATTTCGAGGGAGAAAAAGCCTCTTGGTATGACCTCCTGATTTAGGTGTTAGCCGTCGTGTTGTGACGAAGGCTCCAGAAGATGGGTATATAAATAACGTGGTCTCTGGATGGGAAGGCCAGAGCACCAGGCACGGTTCGTGGCAAGTACACGCTCCACACCTGGCCCCGGAGTGAAATCAAATCTACGCTGAACTCTTGCCTTCTTCTGCTCTCATTTCGCTTCAGCGGTTTTCCGCAAAGTGTGGTTCTGGGGTCAGGAGGCAGGCGGTGAGGTGAGGTGGGAGTGTTTGGAGTTCAGGTCACGCACGCACGCACGCACACACACACACACACACACACACACACACACACACACACACACACACACACACACACACACACAATAATGGTTTATAAAGCTGCTGCATGGAGGAACCCTATACGGTATAGGCTACATTGACCACTTTAAACTTAAAAGAAAATACAAAAGGAAGTGTTTATTTTAATTTTTATATCCCACAATTTTGCAACCCATTTTTTCACCCAGTGTCAATTATCTAATCCTGCACTACACTTCCTCTGCCAACCTTGGGGAGGGGGCAGCGGACTGACCTCATGCTTCCTTCTATGCATGAGGAGTCCAAGGTGCTTCTTTTCACCTGACAGGGGGGGGGGGGGATTTCCCCAGCCGGACGTATAGCGACGCGTGGAAGGAACTGGAACACGTTATTCTGACCAGTGTTTTGGACATCGGTGTCCCCACCAGACAGCAACAATATGTAGGCTATATTACATTCCAGTGCACTGACTGACTATGACTCACCCTATCGTTAGTGCCCTATACCTGATCATACTGCAGCATCACGGTACTATGACTCACCCTATCGTTAGTGCCCTATACCTGATCATACTGCAGCATCACGGTATACCTGTAGCAGATCTGACTATGACTCACCCTATCGTTAGTGCCCTATACCTGATCATACTGCAGCATCACGGTAGACCTGTAGCAGATCTGACTATGACTCACCCTATCGTTAGTGCCCTATACCTGATCATACTGCAGCATCACGGTATACCTGTAGCAGATCTGCATGCTGGACATGTGGCACAAAGCGCCTGCACCTTTTAGCTGCATGCTTGTCGATCTACTTTTAACCCATTTTGGGCGGGAACCCCTTTTGGTGTTTTCAAGCATTATGTTATACTCTAGCTATTGAAAAATAGCAGCTTGTAGGTCTGCTATATTTGAAAAATCGTGAAAATGTGCCTCAAATCTTTGAATATACAGAGTGAACATTTTAACTCAAATCTTTGCCATCTGAACATATTTTCAGATGGGGGGCAGAGGCTGGCATATAACAACATAATTGTTGGGGTCCTTGACATGAAATATTTTTTTATTTTGACGTCAGGCCTAAGCATAGAAAAACATCACAATACATCAGAAATTACATGTGAAATTACAAAGGTTTACAAATAAAAAGCTAAGACAAATTTCAACACATTGTGGGCGTCTGTATGCTCACCAAGGTTTTAAAACGATGCAAGGGTACTAATGTGGTCAATTTGAATGAATTTTGTAGGTCGTTCCATGTATTAATTAGGGCCACAGAAGCTAAATTAGTTCAGAGTTAACTTTTGGTACCTTGAATTTGGGGAAATGACTTGACCGGGTGTGGTAGGGTTCAGAGTCCCATTTCAGGAAAGATGAGATGTATTTAGGACAATCTCCAAGCATAGCTTTATACAATATACCGCAGTTTGTCTGATTTTTAAGTAAGGCATTGGATTATGTTCATTTCAGTCGGTATGTAAATCAACTAGCAGGGGAAAAAAACTACTTGACTCCAGTAATCCAATATGATTGCATGGGTTATTTATTGTCAAAGTTATGCTATCGTTGTTTTCTGTAATGCGTTTGAAAGCATGCATTGATTTGGAAAAGTGGAGCGGAAAATAGTCCCTGGAGAAAGGATTGATTTACGGACAAAATTCAAACGTCCATGACAACGATGTTTAGCCAATATTGACTCAGTTATTGAGGTGAGCTCAGTAACATCTTAATGGCTTTGAAGAAAATGTAGACAAGTGTTACATATAGGCCTACAGTAAAACCATTATATTTATGTACAGTGGCTGAAGCAGTGAATGGACAATTACGTGTTTTGTATTAAATTCAAAAAGATCCCCCCCCCCTATATTCTCCTATATTCAGCTAGTGTAGATTTTTGTCCTATAACCCAAACATTAAATGCCATTGTCAATGAATGGAGAAGTTATGTCATATGTAGCCGACCAAATGATGATGATGTATACGATGATAACTCACGTCACACGGGTGTGATTTTTATTTTATTTACAGAGACTCATCACGTATCACTCAAGAGTTGAAGATAATTATTGACGATTGTTTTTTTTGTAAACATGAGCTAATCACCATTTGACCCCCATGCTTAACCCCTCGTGTATCATTTACAGGTGCAAAGCCCAGACTCTCGCACCAATAACGCACGGTAATTACTGTGCATTAAGCTGCTTTCTATAGATTAGCACCACCGAATACCCCTGTAAGTCAATGTGGGTTTTTTTTCCTTTTTCCTTTTTGTTTCCCTCTAAGACAATCAATAAAACCAATTCCTTTCGGTTGTGTTTTCCCTTGTCTACAACGATCACCGCGGCCCTGATTAAATCAGGAGCAAATTATCTCTCTGGGAATTACCCCCCCCCCCCCCCCCCTCCCCCCTTTTAAAAATTGAGTTTCTTTCAACCTCCTCCCTAAGCCACGGGAGAGTGGGCGTCACCCACCGGGACAGAGAAATAATCATTCATTAACCCCTGACCCCTGAAAAGGAGTGTCGGCTGAGTCACCCCCCCCCCCCTCCTCTCCCCCCTCCCTCCACTGTCGCTGTGTGTGTAGCCCTCCGTCGAGCTGAGGCAAATTGACAATTCACACGCCAGAGAGAGCCCCAAACTTTATTAACCTGGGCTCTGCGCTTTGACGCGGTCACTTGATCGCGTATATAGAGCTTGGATCTGAATTACATGTGGTTGGGGGGGGGGGGGGGGGCTGGGGAGCTGCTGTCCCTTATTTTGCTCTCCTTTGGTTTTCAGAGAGCGATGCGGAAAAGAGACCCAATGTTTTTGGGTGATCGGAAACAGTTCCACTGAATACATAAATTGAGTCTATGGAGTGTGACGAACTCAAAGGAATGGACATGCATGCACACATCCATCGTCTCATCTGCTGTTCTTTCTTTCTTTCTTAACCCCTGAATCTGCAGCTGATTCATGCCTTCTAAAATCAGTAGTTTTCTGAGTTCAAAATCATTGAACACTTTCAAGATTTCTTTCTTTCTTTCTTTCTTGCTGTCTTTTATCTTTCTTTCTTTCCTTTCATCAGTTCTTGCTCGCTTGCTTTCTGATGTCTGTCTGTCTGTCTGTCCTCTCTCTCTCTCTCTCTCTCTCTCTCTCTCTCTCTCTCTCTCTCTCGCTCTGCCTCTCTCTAAACATCAAATAGTGACTATAAGCCGGTGTGGTGTTTTCCGCTCAGTGGGGTTTTGATGTCTTCATCTGGTCACAGCGGGAGTGATAAATCATATACAGTCCATACTGTCTACTGCTCTACATGGTGTGTGTGTGTGTGTGTGTGTGTGTGTGTGTGTGTGTGTGTGTGTGTGTGTGTGTGTGTGTGTGTGTGTGTGTGTGTGTGCGTGTGTGCGTGTGTGTGTGCACGCACGCAGTTTGGACAGAGCACATGCCCTCCTAATCACAATAACTTTAAACAAAACACATACCAGGCAGAATCATCTTTATTGTCACATCACAGGTTTACAGGTGTATATTTTTTGATATACTTTTTATTGTGCATGGACAATTAAATAGCATAGGCCTATAGCAAATGTCACCAGTAACAAAAACAAAGCAAAAAAAACCAATGAAATAAAGATATAATCACTTGAGCCCAAAGCAGTCAGGAGGTAGGATATAGCGTTACTAACCAAGTTTAGTTTGTTTCCTTACGATCAATGAAATAAGTGGGAGTGAGCGACTATATCGTGATTACAGTCCCATAATGTCACCACAATATGCTGATGACACGACAACGATAAAGGGGTTGAAAACGGAAAACAGGCCCCACAATTGTTCATCAGGCACTATTTTGTTCAGAAGGAAGAACTCTTTGTTTCCGGGTTATATAATAAATTACAAGAAAAGTTCAATGTTACTACAGTATATCACTGTATGGAACATAGATCTAAAGGACTACAATATCTGCATAAATAGGCAGAACGTATGGAATAACATTCCACTAACATCTCGTAATTATAACAATCAACTTACTAACCCATTACAAATTGATTCAAAGATTATATTCAACACCCAGGAAACTCTGCCAAATTAAAATACAAAAAAGCCCTCTATGCTCACTAAATAATGTATGTCCGCAAAAACCCATCGGGACATTCGTTCACATGATGTGGGAATGCCAGGAGTACTATAGCCTTTTGGGCAAAGGTAGCATTATTCCTGTCTGATATACTCGAGACAAACATACCGTGTTCACCACACATTCTGTTACTAAATGACCATTCATCTCTGAAACCTAACACATCACAAGAAGAGAGTGCTTTTTGCTGGTTTAACGGCTGCAAAAAAGATGCTGGTATAATGAGATGGAAACCGCCCCATAACCTCAGTATCCACCGTTGGAAGTTATCCTTCTATGACGTCTTGAGTTTGGAGGCTTCCAGTGCCCGAGCACAGGGAGCAAGGACAGATTCCATCCAAGCCCTATACTCACAGCGGCACAGAAGGTTAAATCAGGACTCCGTTAGGCTGAACACCTGTACTCCTGCAAACAGTGTCTGATCCATCCAAGTCTGTTTCAACATCATTGTCACGTTTTGGTTTGGCTTCCATCTTATTTGTTTTGCTAGAATATATTAGGTTATACGTTATACATCATTGCTAACTTTCTTTAAAAAAAAAAGTTGGTCACAAAAGAAAGAAGGAATAAAAACTCTATATGCAGGCAAGCGGGCAGAAGCCCAGCAACAGTAAATATAACCT
Organism: Protomyctophum bolini; assembly: GCF_963924005.1. Taxonomy (NCBI): domain Eukaryota; kingdom Metazoa; phylum Chordata; class Actinopteri; order Myctophiformes; family Myctophidae; genus Protomyctophum; species Protomyctophum bolini. Next base: position 25,560,617 of record NC_137871.1, on the reverse strand, counting down.
CTCACTCTCCAGCCCTGAGTGCCAAAGTGGCAGCTAAAGCTAATAAAAGCTAAAGTGCATTTGTTGAAGGGAGCGCGGCAGGCAGGCAAGTTAGTTAGTGTTGGACAATGACACATCGACCCGTTCCATAATAAAGCCATAAAGTCAGAGAGTTTGGATCGATGAAAGCCATTCTCTAACGGGGGGGGGGGGGGGGGGGGGGAGTTGAAAAATCCTTGATTTCTCCTTTAGCACCTCATTCGTCCCCGTCCCCCGTCCCGTCCCCCACCAGAATTCCTCCATCTTGGAGAAATGTCAAGAGAACAGTAAATGTATTAAAGGTCAGCTGCGTACTAACAGACCTGACCGAGCTTTCATTACGTGGGCTCTTGGCTAGCGGACGGAGGCCGTGCGGAGCGGAGGAGGCGCCCGGGCAGCGGTGCTGACATTTGGTTTGTTTTTACACCATGTTGGGTCTCACACACACAGCTGTAGCTCCTAATAATGTCAGAAACGGAGAACAGATCTCGGGGCTCAGCTTGGCTGGTGTTTATTGCTACTGTGCAAGAAACAAGAAAAAGAGAAACTTACGCCATGCTTCGTATCACAAGGCCGGGGCTATATCGACAACTAAATCAATACCACCAAAGGTAGCGGCTTTTTTAAAGTCAGGGAGGAAATAACTTTGCTGCTGCTGCTGTGTGATTTTTTTTCCTTCTTCCCCTCACAGCTGCTATGTGTTCATAGTGATTGGCACTGTAATGTTTAATGCTTTAAGTGGGAAGTGTTAAGTATATGTTCCCTGTGTAGCTCAGTATGTATAGCATGCCATGCACACTGCCAAGGCAAGGTGTTTTAAGTAGGCTACAGTATATGTTCCCTGTGTAGCTCAGTATGTATAGCATGGCATGCACACTGCCAAGGCAAGGTTTGATTCACTGCATCACCATCATGGGGCCAAAAGCACTAATATGTGTACCCATGTATCCTGTAAGTTTCTTCTGTGAATAACCCATCCACCTAGTAACACATCATATAGTCGTATACAACTTGTGTACACAGTCAAATACTGAGTGAGCCCCGTGAAGGTATAGCTTACATTTTTGAACATTTTCAGTATTACCAACACTCCAGAATAATAGTGAAATTACCAAAAAGAATGCATATGTGTATAGCAATATTTCTTACAATTCGTGTTAATCCAAACCCATAGCCTATATCGTCACTGTCAGGCAGAAACCATGACTTTTCAGAATAGAAGAACCTGTGTTCAAGTGGATCCAATGTAGTTATTATTTAGCTCTTATTAGCAAGAAATATGTATGAAGCCCACAGACAGACAACTAACTTCAAATAAATCTAAAGCTCGCAGCATGCCAGGTTGAAATGTGTTGTGAGCTGGTAGATGTTGCTACTCTTGTCGAGCAACGTCCCGGATACAAGCGTCCAGAATTAGTTTCTTTGGAATGGAGCCAGCTTAGGTGGGTCGGGCATCTGGTATAAGGATGCCTCTCAAGGATCTCCCTAGGGAGGTCCTCGACATAGGCGCCGAGAGGGGGTCATTTGGGTCTGAATGTCCCCCCCAGAACTATTGGGGAATGACTGGTCTATATATTTATTTATTCCCGCCCGGCGCTGGTGGTCTCTCTAGCACCGTTCCCATTTGGTTGTGAAATCGTCGTCGTGTATTTGCTGCCGCTGCATGCTTGACTCTCGCCGCAATGACCTGGATATATCTGGATATACCTTTACACATTTATACACTTGAAAACTTTTTCTAGGATATTCTGCATAATGAATAGTTTCTATGGTATTTTAACTACAATGTTTTGTTAAATTACAGACTTTTGCTTGTAACATTATCATACATATACCACCGTGTACATTGCTAATTACTTGGCATAATCATATTATCAGCCCTGTATACCTATAGGTTTGTCATAAACACAAGGTAGAAAATGACATTGTCTGTACAATTAACATTTGTTAAATGCACAGACAATGTCATTGTGTGTTACGAAACAAACAAAGATGATCAGCCTTTTATTCATTCCAATGCTTCATGTATAGGTCTGTTATTGAAAAGGAGGCGGAGCGGTGTCTTGTCTAACTCTGTGTGCTATTGGTTATTCCCAGGCTGGGGGGGGGGGGGGGGGGGGGAACTGGTCCAGAGAGAAAGAGAGAATGGAAGCAGCTGCTTAATAATTCAGCAGGCTGAGATTAAAAAGTGAATTTGCTGGGTCGCGTTATTAAAAGGCAGTGTAATTACTTCAGATCTCTGTGTCACTGCTTCAATAAGAGAGGCCTTAATTTGGTTACCCGCTATCTCAGCATGTAATTGGTGAAAATGAACACTTGCCTTCCACACAAAGAAGCTGGGGCTTCTCCGCGTCTCTGTGAAATCCCCACTCTGCACGGGATTCAATAAGAAAGAAGCCTTTGCAAAAATGATATCTTGGATGTGGCATACTGTATCTTTGACACAGCTATGGGTTGTGTCAAAGCTACAGTATGAGAGAGAAATGATGATGCCTTAAAATGTTCAGGAAACCAACGTTTCGACAATATCTTCTTAGGGTTTAGCACTGAGGAAGAAACGTTGGTGTCCTTAGCACCGTGCCAAAGAGCTGTGCGGCCTCATCCTTCTCAACAGTATTACATGCCGTGGTCAGCACCTCAACACAGGTGTCTGCTCTCCCTGTGTATATGGTCTAATTAGAATAGTATGTCATTTAATAACACTATAATATCATCATGGTGGTCACGGCCAGTTGAACACTTTTGAATGAATGAATCAATCTGTAGCAAACACAATATACTATTGTACAGGGCCCTATTTTGAGTGTCTTGAGTCTTATGACCTAACTTAAGACCTGGCCAAACAATGCTGTTTGGCCACTCAGACTAGCCCACAGGCTACAGGTCTTAAGTTACTGTATAAGACATAAGACCTGGTACTTGAGACACTCTGAGTGTATAAACTCTGTATACTTAGTTCAGTCGGTAGTTCTGAAAGTGGCGTCTATAGGGAGGGACCCCCAGGGGTCCTTGAAGGAGTTCCAGGGGGTCCCCAGAAAAATGGCTATACCCTCATGGCACAGATGGAATCTGTTCAGATGGGGCTCCAATTGGTCAAATGCATATTAATGTGGAGGTCCATGACATTATAGAAATGTTTGAGAGCTATACTGATTTAGTTGCCTGGGGTCCCCCAGGGCTCTGTACTAGGTCTGCTTCTTTTCCCCCCTCAACGCCAAATCTCTTAATGCCAAAAGCAGCTGATGTACATCTGCTATTTGTTGCCTAACATTCACGTCAGAATATAGGGGTCGCTGCGGGGTTCATGTGGTTAACCAAAATCACCCTGACGCCACATCACAAACGGAGCGACCGTTTTCTTTATCACGAAGTTCTAAAAAAAGCTCTTGGGTTTTTTTTACTCGTCCCACATCGCTTCCTTCAGGGACAAGGGGTGTGGCCCGCTATGACCATATTAGGACTGGACCTGCTCCATCCGCAGACACTCCATCACATGCACACACAGACACACACACACACACACACACACACACACACAACTGAGGGGAGTCGCTATACAGATGGTTAAACAAACATATCGCCCAACTGCCCATAATTCAAATCCACTTAGCACCCCCGCTGTCAGCACACGTCTCTCACTCACTCGTCCACTTGGCCTCTCTCTCTCTCTCTCCCATCCTCAGTGTACAGCTATAGGGACAGATGATAGAGGCGTGTGTGTGTGTGTGTGTGTGTGTGTGTGTGTGTGTGTGTGGGGGGGGGGGGGGGGGGGGGGGGGGGGGGGGGGGGGCTGTGAGGACATAATGGGGGAATAATGAGCATCAGGGAGGAATTCCAGTGAGGTCGTGTTTTATTTAAATCAGCGAGGTCATCCATCCTCCAGTATCTTTCTCTCGCTGGTGAAATGCATGGCACGCGCGGGCGCGCACACGCGCACACACACACACACACACACATGCACACGCGAACGCACACACACACACACACACACACACACACACACACACACACACACACACACACACAGTGCCCAGTTCATAACCTCCTGTCACAGTAGTGAATTGCAGCAACAGAGATGGCCCCCATTGTCAGCATACTGTGATGGAAGAAGTATATATATATGTTTAATAATGAGGGGAGCTGTGGAGCACCTGGTGACTCAGACAGTGCATGTTCGGGGTCAGGGAGAACCGAGTCCAAAGCGTGATGGCTTTCTCCTTCTCCTTCTCCTTCTCCTTCTCCTTCTCCTTCTCCTTCTCCTTCTCCTTCTCGTGTGCAGACTCCTCTTCTCCAACGTGTGCACGCTCCCAGGGAGGGCGCCCAAGCAGGACTCGGGGTCAAGGGGTTAAGAGTTTGTAGGTCACAGGGTCACGTCATTTTCCTTTTTTCCCTCTCGGCCTCATCCCCATGCTTTAGAAAAACCTCTGCGGTGTCGGTGTGTACTTGAGAGGTTAATTTATTATCCTAAGTAAGTGTCACTCTGCCTGCATGGCCGGACCTGGGCGAGAGACTAGAGGTGGCGAGCTTATGGGAACGAAAGGGTAAAAAAGGGCCTTATATTCTCTTAACACTTTGTTTAATCCAGGGTTCCATGCACGCTTAAAGGAGAATTCCATACTAGAAGTTACGTCCCCCACCATAGAGGTCCAGGGGTTATTTTGTGCAAAAGTGCATTATTGGTTATTTCCCCTAATATAAGCCCTCAATGAATTGCATTGAATTGAATGGGGCTATGGGGTGTTGTGCTAATTCGCTTATTTCCATAGCTCATAAATCTAAAATCATGTATCATGTAATCATGTATATATCCTCTCTTCATAATGTAAATAGTATCCCAAGTGGCACACTTTACTATATTATTTCGATGGAAATAAGCAAATTAGCACAATTGAGGGCTTATATTAGGGGAAATAACCAATAATGCACTTTTGCACAAAATAACCCCTGGACCTCTTTGGTGGGGACGTAACAACTACAAATTACGATAGCCTTCTAGCGGCCCAGGCGGTGGCGTAACCGTCTGGGCCTTTACTGCATGTCTTCCCCCATCTCTCTCCCTTTTCCTGTCAGCCTATACTGTCTGTCCCTTCAAAAACCAATGAAAGGCGTAAGCCGCAAAAAAAAAGAAAGCCTTCTAGCATGGAATTCTCCTTTAATACGCTAAACCCGCTATTTGTTTAATGTGTTTAATTCGCCATTTTAAAATAATTAAAAAGAAAGAGCGGATTTGTCCCAGACCTGGTCGCGTTATGATGACGAAACCGGAAATCAAGTCATCCTCTTGGCTGCTAGGCACAGTTTATAGTGTTGTAGTGATTATTTTTTATGTACTCAGTGTGTTATTGCATATATAGTGCTTTGTCAAAGGTTAATACACTGGAAGAAGTCACACTTGTAACGTGGTATTGAATTGATTCCCACTTCTACGTACATTACATCTTTCTCACAGGACATGACACTAGACTTTTTGTAACTACTTGGAATTATTTGGTTCATTTACTGTACATTTTATGATTATTAGCCATTTTATGGTCAAGTCAATGCTTGTATATCCAGACTGAGTAGTTTACAAAGACTTTACACTCAGCTGAACTAATTCAAGTGCTGTTCAAATCCTCAAGTTCCATTAAAAGAAACAACAACACCTAAACCACTCAACGCTGTGAGCTTGTAAATCGGCTATTGTCGGCAAAGAGGTTTGGTGTAAAAACAAAAAAAGAAAAGAAAGAGCAGACCAGTGAAAGGTTTACTAACGTGTTTAAGTTGTTAAATGTCCGAAAATACGCATTAACATGAATCCATGTACTTCGGTCAAACATAATGGGTTAAGTAAACTATATCTGCCCAGCGGTGCCGTGCTATTCCTATAAAGTACTAATATAAGGTTTTCTTGTGGTGATTTATCTTAATAAATACCATTCCACTCGGTGAAAGATTGAGGGCGGGCCTTCCGTCCGGTATCTACTCTGCTATGTTGATACTATAGCTTCACTGCGCTTCAAGCCCAGGTGAAAAGGTGAACAGATAAGCATTATCTTAGACACAATTGTCAAAAGGCACGGATAATTAACACAAGCAGCCACCTATGTACCGAATGTTGGGTCTACCGATGACAGGCAAACTGCATTCGGCCCAATGGAATGCACCGTGGCTGTGTTTTTCAGACATGCGAACATCAAACGGCCCTTGGCTCTGTCAATCTAATGGTCGTGGATATGGGATTTATTGGCACTCACGGGGCTGAAGGGGAGACAAGGGGCGAAAGCGAAACCAGATTTCCTCTCTCCCTGTGTCAGTTTCTCCCCTGTCATTCACACAGCTCTCATAAGAGTGGTACAGAGAGAGGAGCAGCAGGCTATATTAGTAGACAGAATTGGGTGACTTCGGTTCAGTTTAAGCCATTTAGACCTGAGGACGACATTTTAAAAATGTCTTCTAAATCATGACAATGTTTCTATATCAGTGATTCTCAATATATGGACCCGAAAATTATATGTATTTGGTCGCCGACCTCGACCCCCCATCTGAAAATATGTTGTTCCAGGGAGGGACACCCCCAGAATATTGGCTTCGACTTGCCCCATACATTTTCACGATTTTTCAAAAGCTAAAGTATAACATAATGCTTTAAAACACCAAAAGGGTTCCCGGATCAGACCAAAAGAGCATGGGCAGTAGTATTTTACAGTGCCATTCATTATAACTGGTATTCAGGAAACATTTTCTTTGCTCGCCTCAAGTTCATGATATATTTGACTGTCCTGCCTTGATTCGAAACGAATGTTTAGATGGGGCATTTAGATTCATAGAAACGTGATGTGAAACACGGAAGAGGTATAGGAGTCAGAACTGTCTAGACAGTACCGAAGTCCTGCAGGGTCATGGAAGTCATTTCTCTATGGAGAATAACGTTAGAATCGTCTCATATACGAATTTTGGTCGAAAAATAAACAAATTCTCCCGGCGCTATTGTCAGGGAGGTGGCTCTGTATCATGTACGGTAGTCGGTTTCACGCGGTCAGTCGATGCTTCATATTCACATGAGTCAAACTGACGTTTATTTTTTGGAACACAGTTAATAAACACGCCTTCTTGGAATTCAGAACCACGGCCCAGGTAGGATGGGTCAATTATTATTATATTATTAGAATGAGAAGAGAAGAGAAGAGAAGTCAAAAGATTGGTTGGTTTCTCAGAGAGCCCCTGTTGTTCCCTGCATGGTCTGATAAAGACGAGGTTCTCACGGGAGTCGGGATGGAAATGAAGGAAGCCATATTTATCTCCGTTAGCCTGTCCCTGCTCAGATAGCTCTGCCAATGCGCCATGATGTCATCCCTCTGGCGTGCTGTGATTGATACAGCCTGGCCTGCTGCACTGCATGCTGGGAGGCTGGGGGGTTTAGAGGGGATGAGAGTCTGCAGGGGTTGTGATTTGGGGTGACCGTCCGGCCGTCCGTGTGAGAGTATGTGGGTGTGTTCACTGTTCATGCATGCGTTCATTGTTTATTATTGGTTATTTGGATGCCCATTAGCAGCTACTCTTCCTGGGGTCCACACAGAAATACATTTCGATTACATGACGTGAAAACATATTAGCCTACATGACAGCATAAGAGAACAGTTAAAAGCTTAAAAGTGTGTGTGTGTGTGTGTGTGTGTGTGTGTGTGTGTGTGTGTGTGTGTGTGTGTGTGTGTGTGTGTGTGTGTGTGTGTGTGTGTGTGTGTGTGTGTGTGTGTGTGTGTGTGCGCCTGCCTGCCTGCCTGCCTGCCTGCCTGCCTGCCTGCCTGCCTGCCTGCCTGCCTGCCTGCCTGCCTGCCTGCATGCCTGCCTGCATGGGTGCGTGAATGATCGTGTGCATGTGTGTGCATGCGTGTGAGGGACTGCGAGGGTTTTCACATAGATAGAGACATCCAAATGTGAATGGAGCCCAGCGTGGGGTCTGGGGGGGTCCGGTTCAAGGGCTCCATACGTTGCATACTTGTGGCTCAACTGTGGCAAGAAGAACAGATTCCTTTCTTTCCCCGAGTCCTGCATGAGGCTCCCTACAGTCAGTCAGTTTTGATGTCTCAAAGATGCTCACGAGCAGCAGCGAGCTGGTGGTTTTTAGGAGAGACAGAGCGAGGAAGGCCCGTCTCTGATTAAGGACGTCCACTCCGTCTTCACTCTATGGTTCTGTTACATATCAAGGCAAGGGGCGGGGCGCGGGGGGGGGGGGGGGTGGTGGTGTGGGGGGGGGGAGTGTCCGCGTTGCGAGTGGAAGAGTAAGTGTCTCGCAGATAGAGTCATGAAGACATGCTGAGACTAACTTTAATGTGGAACCCCCACTTCTGCTGTCAGGAAGCAGGTTAGTTCTGGAGCCTACGGTATGTACAGCTCTATTGCGCGCACGTTTCACAACAATGCCTCGTCTCATCCTTCATATGCCTTGGTGTGCGTTTGAGAGTATATATACTGTGCAATTTATAACCCTGTATACTTATGTTGACCGGTGGGGTGCCCCATGGGGTCTATTCTTGGACTCCTATAGCTCTTTTTTTCCACCCCCCCCCCCCCCTCCTCTTATATACACAAACAAATCTCTTCGTTCGCCAAGCTGAACGTTTGCCTATTGTTATGAAATGCCAAGAAAGGAGATTGATGTGGTTGAGCACTGTTCTTGATATATATATATGCCAAATAATTACAAGACATTGTTTTCCACTAGGCCTAGAGCGTCGCAGTCCCGCCCCCTTTCATGACGACGCCAGGACCAGGAAATGATTCCCAATGCAGGCTTAAAAGGTATTTAAATAAATACTTTTTGAAATGTCTATGAGGAAAATGAACGGGGAATCATTTCCTGGGCCCTGGTAGGGGGCGGGACTGCGACACTCCATAGGAGACCAGCACAGGTTTTCAATGTTTTTCAGGCCTAGGACCATTTAGCTGAGAGATGAAGCAGAGACCACCACCTTTAGCTGAGAGATGAAGCAGAGACCACCACCTTTAGCTGAGAGATGAAGCAGAGACCACCACCTTTAGCTGAGAGATGAAGCAGAGACCACCACCTTTAGCTGAGAGATGAAGCAGAGACCACCACCTTTAGCTGAGAGATGAAGCAGAGACCACCACCTTTAGCTGAGAGATGAAGCAGAGACCACCACCTTTAGCTGAGAGATGAAGCAGAGACCACCACCTTTAGCTGAGAGATGAAGCAGGGACCACCACCTTTAGCTGAGAGATGAAGCAGAGACCACCACCTTTAGCTGAGAGATGAAGCAGAGACCACCACCTTTAGCTGAGAGATGAAGCAGGGACCCCCACCACCTTTAGCTGAGAGATGAAGCAGAGACCACCACCTTTAGCTGAGAGATGAAGCAGGGACCCCCACCACCTTTAGCTGAGAGATGAAGCAGGGACCCCCACCTTTAGCTGAGAGATGAAGCAGGGACCCCCACCTTTAGCTGAGAGATGAAGCAGGGACCCCCACCACCTTTAGCTGAGAGATGAAGCAGGGACCCCCACCTTTAGCTGAGAGATGAAGCAGGGACCCCCATCTTTAGCTGAGCGATGAAGCAGGGACCACCACCTTTAGCTGAGAGATGAAGCAGGGACCCCCACCTTTAGCTGAGAGATGAAGCAGGGACCTCCACCACCTTTAGCTGAGAGATGAAGCAGGGACCCCCACCTTTAGCTGAGAGATGAAGCAGGGACCCCCACCTTTAGCTGAGAGATGAAGCAGGGACCCCCACCTTTAGCTGAGAGATGAAGCAGGGACCCCCACCACCTTTACTAAAGTTTTCAAATAGTGGAGTAAAAGTACAATATTTGCCTCTGTATTAGTGAAAATTCCAGTAAAGTAAAGAATACCTCAAAAGGCTATACTAATACCTTGTTAACAACACAGTTGCTGGCTTGAATGTCTGCCCCTTATACAGCACGTTTGAAGCAAATTGCTATTTCTCCTCACTTTGTGCAGCTTCATCACAGTGTGAAAACCCAGGAAAAGAATGAGCTTGACTGTGATTTATTTTCTTATTTTTTATATATATATGTGTTGTGATTTCACTGAAGCAGCCATTATTACCTCTGAGTCAATAACATTATAAAATAAGCGTTCAGGTTGACATGAAGTCAATGCTGCTTGTCCCAGCGTGTGAATGAGTCAACAGGAACTGCACGCTGCTCGCTTTAAGTATCGACGGAATCGCAATTAATTAGTGCCTGTTTGTTTTTCTTACCTCCTCAGTTCATTAACAGAGTGATTGAACTGATTCAAGTGCGTTTATTTAAAACTTAGGCAAGCCTTTAGTTTAGTTGCAATTGATCTGCTAATTATATGATGTTCTTTTTGCTTCTCTTTTCTGTTTTTTTTGTATGAATGAATTTTACTTAGACGTATTCACAAAATATGTAAGCAAACGTCATCTCGGTGGCATGATTTATTGGCATGAATTGTTGATGTGAATCCAAATGTGATAAGCAAGTAGTGAGTGTCTTCTGAAATTAGGGTGGGGATTTTCTTGACTTGGAATGACAGATTTATTGCGCCGCATCAATTTTATAGCAGCAATGTCCCCCGTGCTCGTTTTCAAAAGGCATCAATGCACTGTTGTAGTTATTGCTTGTGTCATTTTGGGTTCCAGTACACAAACACTACATGTATTGATTATATAGGAGCCGATTGCAGTTATTATATTTATTTATTATATTTATATATATTCATTTCTTGTTTTTGGTGTGAAATGCTTTTATTTGTTAAATACAAACGTCAGTAGACAGGGGCTGTGTCATTAACAAAAGATCAGGGAGTGTTAGAGGGGCAGGGGCTGAAATCCAGGTAAGAGGGCACTTTTTGGACAAAATAAATAGCGAAAATAGCAGATCTACAAGCTCACAACGCGTCGCGCTGCGATGCGCTGAGAGCTTGTAGATCAGCTATTTTCAGGTGTAACCCAGTGTATGATATGGATTTCTAAACAAATTAGTTCAACTCAAAAATGCTGCGTTCAAGTTCAGGAGACTTCGGAGAGGGGAAAAAAGCCATTCTCCTGATTGCTACCTTCCAGCATGGCATGGGAAAAAGGAGGGGCATTTGGCATTTCTTTCACCATCAGCTGCATTTGTGGTCTGGAGAGGGCAGTTGTTTTACAGACAGGTAAAAGGGCAGGGGTGAAGCCCCCTTTGATGTCTAATATGTCTATGTGTGCACGATCCTGAATAGGAACCACTAGAGACCTAAAAGAGTGACCAATCTATACTTATCAACAAATAGCTTCACGTCGTGCTTTAGTTATAAGCATCATTACTCACAACGATAACTGAGTTTTTAAGTGCGTGCATGTGTGACTGTGTGTTGATTTAGTATGGGGTTTGTGTATTTGCACAGCCTTGTCTCAGGGTGAATTGTTGGCACTGTGTTGACATTAAACTCACTTTAATCCTGATTTGGTCACCGGTGCCGCTCACCGAAAATAAATGGCAGATCTAAAAGCTCGAACTACAAGTTTGTAGTTTAGCTATTTCCGGCTCACAACATCGGCAAGCAACCAAGTATAAATTAAGCGTAAGCCTAACCCTAAGCCTAACCCTATATAACCTTAACTAAAGTGCCTATGTAATCAAACTTCCTATAACTGAAACATATTAACCGATTGATTTGAATGTGTACGTTCATTTTGCTGTGTAGTATGCGGGTGCAGACTATATTGTACACAGCATGTGTGTGTACAAACGCATTTGTCCTCATGCATATTTGCGCGTCCGAACGTGCACACGCTTATAAGTCTGCATTTCTGCATGTATGCATGCATACAGATACGTGTGTCGTGCATGTCTGTCTGCGTGGGTGTGTGCGCGCCGTGCCGTGCGCGTTGACGAGTGCCATGTATTTGACAGAAGGGCCATGTCCACCGCTGCACAACGGGTACACAGCAGGCACCTCGTCAGCCCTTTTCACTGTGGTCCGGCAAGTGAGAGTGAAAACACGAGGAGCTGTGGAATTGAGGTGCATTGATCTGTCCTCTGCCGTGTCTCTGTGGACCCGCCGAAATCATTAACCTCCCCGACACACTCGCAGGAAGCAACAACACAGTGTCTTTTGAGAGGTTAATTAAAACTAAAAGCACAAGGGGGGGAGGCCGGGGGGAGGGGGGGAGGTAGGGGGGATGTATTGGGGGTTGTGGGTGCGCACTGTGGTGTGTGGAGGGGTATATACACCAGGGAAAAGTGCACTGACTTCTGAATGAGCTTACTGGGTGGGGTATGCTGTGGATAGAAGGTACACAATATTTAGGGCAGCCTGTAACTCAGGTGAATCCAGGTGGGTGATCCGATCTCACCTGGTCAATGGACTACCGGTATATATATACATATATAGGCAGTTTAGGGAGAAAGATAACTCATGCTTGCCACTCAATAGTAGTAAGTTATTATTATTCATGGGGGGGTTGGTATTCTCTACACATTATATTAGTCCAAATCATCCAGACTAACCTATACGGTGTGTTATTTTTATCAGGTAATTGGTGACCAAAATGGTTCATTAAAAAATGATTATATCTTTTATCGAGGTCAAGGTCAACTTAAACCTTATTGTCCACAAGGGAAATGTGTCTTATTGGGCTTTCAACCCAGCTACAGCCACACATAAAACATCAGTGACAGACAAAAATACATTACAGAGGGAGACACAACATTACACAATTGCACACATGATGTAGATAATGTAGCCTCACACAGTCACTGCTGTTTCAGAGCCTCGTTCAACATCTTAGTCCATCATATCGATGCCTAGCTGCTTTTCATGCCATCTTATACACGGAACATCCATTCAACAGCTTGGATCCTCTCTGTGTCACTCAGTTCACACTCTAGACCTGACGGCTTCAAGAAGAAGGAGAAGTGATGCTTGAACATCAATAATGTGTCACGTCAAGCTTGTCACGCCAACGTTTGGCGAGAGTCCTATTCGTGGATCTGGGGATGAACTTGAGACATTTCCCAGCTATACTATGGGAACGTTGGACCGCGTCGAACGACAGTGACGCAAAGTGAACCGAGCGTTTTTTTGGCAGTCGTGGCTGAACGTCAGCCGCCGCGGAGTTGCACGCGCCCTGAATTCATACATTCTTTATGAATGCGTTATTGAAAAACCCTCATTATGTTTATATGGAAGACATATTGGGGACCAATTGTTTTCTTCTTACTCGATATTGTGAACGATACCATGGCCCTTATTTAAGATGGCGTTTCATTGGATCTCAGAGGCGCCGCGCGCTGAAATGAGTTGTTTTATTAGCTCTGCCGCCGTTGGTTGCGGTATAACTGGGTTAGGTGGTTGGCTGTATATAGTGTAGAGTAGATTAAGATGTGATGTGGATCATGGTGATGGGCCTGTTGTGTTGAGTGGTGTTATTGCACTATATCTGGTCCCTGGGAACTCCATGCTCCTCTTGTCAGGATGTTACAGCAGCACTGCAGGCCCGGCTAGCTCCTCTGGAACTATGGGTAATTACTGGGACTCTGCTGAGTGCTGACTCAGGACGCATACACACATGCACGCACACACGCATGCACGCACGAACAGCACAAAATACTTCCTCAGTCTCACACGCATGCACACAAACGCTCGCATGCACACACACACACACACACACACACACACACACACACACTCAGTACTTTATGAGTAAAAGTAACAACACCATGCCGCCAAATATGGCAGAGATAGTGCGCACACACACACACACACACACACACACAAATACAAAGACATTCTTCACACAGAAGCAGGCTGACATACATGCACATGCACGCAGACCTCGTTGCACATACAAACTTAAAAATACACAAAACTTGCCAGCAGTCTGCCGTTGCCCAGGCGTATGCGTGCACGCGACGTCACCTCGCCCTGTAGGGGACATTACCGTTGATTCTCACCAACAGGGTGTCGTACTGGTATATAGATTCTGCATGAACACACATATCCACACATATCCACGCATGTAGCACCTGTGGACCTGCGCATACAGTACAAGCAGACAATAGCATGAACCTAAACACACACACACACACATGCAGGCATGTGTGCGCACGCACACACACACACACACACACACAGACACATACGCACACCGCACACACACATTATCTTACACTTTCATACAGCGGTATCAATTCCATTGCTCTTGACACAGAATTGAGACTTTTTTCATTGATTTTAAATCGCCAGTTCAGTTGCCATGGTTTCCAGACACCCTCAGTGAGGAGCCAGCACTTAGATATTTAAGATATAGCAAAACTCTCATCTCGTGATCTGTTTTCTTGTCTTTCTCTTTTTATTACCAAGTAGGAAATAATTCCCGGGCCTTGCGGTCGGTGTCTTCTGGAAATTGACTTCCGTGCGTAAAGCGGCGAATGGAAATAAACAAATAAATAAATACATTGAATACTACTATACCCCGGGTGCCCTAATGTTCATTTCAATGCTGTCACTTAGAAGAGAAGGGGAGGGATGGGGGGTGGGGGGGGGACGGGGGGGGACAAACAGATAGACTCTACCATTGTGGCGGTGACAGGATTGGCTTTGTGTGTGATGAATGGGGCTGTCACGCACGGTGACAGGTTTGTGTTCAATACATGTGGATGTACAATACGCTCTGCATCCTGTGACAGGCCTCCCAAGGCTTTTCATCCCGATAATCTCCATATCTGCTTCGTCTCCCCGGCTGCTTATGGCCGCGGAGGTGGTCACTGAGGGGTATATGCCACGGCCGCTGCGCACAGCCTGTCTAGCCCGCTATAAAGTATAGGAAAAAAAGGAAATTGGGACAGGCAGAGATTCAACGGGGATGTTTCTTTTCTTTTTTTTGCTTCTTTTGTCTTTGGAAGTTGGGCTCAGAGACAATAGGAAACTGTGTGTGCGTGTGCGTGTGCATGCGCGTGTGCGTGTGCGCACGTGCGTGTTAAGGTAGCCACTATACTGCCAATTCTAAAGCCACGGTAGATTAGGTTGCGGTGCAACCACCTATTCCACACATAGCTTTGATATGTGAATGGTTCTTGTTTAATTGCTCCGTCCCGAAAATAATTCAACAAGCATTGTTGACTGCACTGCCAAATGGGCTGCACATTTACTAGCCTATAGCTGGTGCCATGGTGGGTAAGATTATCTGTTTCTCTCCACCTCCTAGGAAACTCACACAATCCTTGAATGAAACATGAAGAGGAATAACCCTGATGAGCTGACGGACGCACAAAGTTGCAGCCTGGACTGGGTGGGGTATGCTGTGGATAGAAGGTATGCAGGGGCAGGTATGTAAACCAGAGATGTTAGTTAATTGTTAATCGATTAATCACTGTTAAGACATTCTTGAATTAAACTTAACAGTTACAAATTAATCAAACACTCACACACATGCACACACACACACACACACACACACACACACACACACACACACACACACACACACACACACACAAACACACAATTATCAATTAATGGATAATTGGGCATTACTATAATGTAAACTTGTTTATCATGCATGGACACCAAAGTTGCACCATGTTCCATAAGCAAATGATCCCCCCCCACACACACACACTACATAGACTTGTTTGACATGCACTGCCATCAGTGTAAAATAATGTTTTTCTTATTTTTTATTTACCCATTATCTTTCCTATTAGGTTGGATAATTCATGTCAGTGTGTATTTTCAGACGGTTAACCTTTTAACCCATTTAGACCCGAGGACGATTCTAAAAATGCCTTCTGACAGTTTTATGAAAAACCTATGTTTCTATGTCAGTGGTGCTCAAACATTTTCATGTCAAGGACCCCCAAAAATATATGTAATTGGCCGCCAGTAGATCACAAAGGCTGTGCAGGCAGATCACATATGACATGCCCCTAAAGAATACTTAATTGAAATATTATATATATATATATACTGTATATATATATATATATATATATATGTGTGTGTTTTTCGGAAAGCCGATGGAGAAACGTTGCTTAAAAATCCGAATTTGCGCTCAGTGTGTGGAGACCTACTCTAATAATGATTAGAGCGTTTAATAAAAATGCCCTATAAATTATCATGCAAACCGTTTTGACTATAAATGGTAATTGGTGCATTTATATAGCGCCTTTATCCAAGGCGCTTTACATAGATTGTGCATTCCATTCACCCATTCACACACACATTCATACACCGATTGCAGAGAAGCATGCACATCGGGAGCAATTTGGGGTTCAGTGTCTTGCTCAAGGACACTTTGACATGTAGACAGGAGGAGGAGCCGGGATTCAAACCGCCGACCCATGGATCATTGGGTCTGTTTGCAGCGGGGTCGCTCCAGTATATCTCGGAGCCAATTTGAGCCGAGGCCTGACAGTGTCATGTAGAGACATCATGGGGGATTCCAGGCTGTGCTCTCCAAGGATTCATTGCTTACAGTTATAGGACAGAGTGTGAGCCTATTGCTAATATTTATGGTCTTTTACAACAGAATAAGTTATGGGGGGGAGCTTGGGCCAAGACCTTCCTTAGTATGTTCACTCCCTTATTATTTATGTTTTTCCCCCCCAAAAGAAATCCTATATATTGCAATTTTTCCCTGTCCATTAAAATGACTCTGGTCGCTAGGTAGCAACATCACGTGATTCCCTCGTTTGACCTGGCAAAGGACCAAACAAAGGTGCTTATATTGGTCAGAAAACCAGTGTGTTTCAAATAATAATTTTTTTATCCTTAATATCCTTAATATTTTACTGTACCACATGCTGTTTACATTTCTGACTAATTAAGTATTCAATCAATCAATCGATCAAAGTGAAGGGTCTCCCAAATTGCAATATGCATCTCTCAGCACAGGTTATGGTCAGTTCGTTTAAAAAGGGATTTTCACACATTCGCACACAAGATGTGACAGACATTGATTTCTAAGATCATCAACTTGTTTGATGTTGCTCTGATATCAGCTGGAAAGTCATACAGCACACACTATACTACGTACATTAAAGACTGTTTAATGAGTTCACTTGCATCGACACTTCGATGCATTGCTCCACGTTGCATCAGAAGTGGGTCAGATATGACATTCGTAAAGTGTTTAATTATTTTACCCTAACGGGAACATAGGTGAGAGGCACACTGACGTGTGTGACTGTGTGTACACTCTGTGTGCATGCGTGCGTGCGGATATAGGTATAGATAAGTGTCATGGCCTATCCCTCATGTGACACAGACAGTATTCAAAAGTTCATGTTTTGGTACACTGGTTAGTGGTTACTGGTATTGCTGATCATATACAAAACATAACATAATGTACATATGTATATACTGTATCCTCTACTGGCTGTACAAGACTTTTAGTTTTAAATACATCTTTTCCAAATAAAGTCATTGATGATATGTAGATAGCACCATATTTAGGCAGACAAAGCCTGCCTTTGTTAGGGCTGCATCGTGCAGGGTACAGCAGAATTAAGACACTTGGTTTGTGTATATGTACTACAGACGTAAACACTGAAACAAAATGCTGAGAATCATTCAGAAAGCGTTTGTGAGCCAGGCCTTTGCTGCGTGAGAGATGACGCCAGTGAGGCTGCAGGACTCTGAAACAAACATAATAGACTAGTGGAGTTCAGTTTCGTCTTCGTGTCAAAGGCATCATCGTTTGTCACAAATATGATACAAGCTCCGCTTGCCAAGGAACACAACTACAACACTCACAAACAGGCCAAGATAAACGCATGCGAGCGGAGGTCAATATTATGGGATTTGAAGGTGCGTGTGTGTGTGTGTGTGTGTGTGCGTGCATGTCTGCATCTCTATCAGTTTAGGTACATGTGCGTGTTCATTTCCAGTTTCCACCATATAGCGTCACTTCTCTTAATGTCCATCCGTAAAGCTCTCAAACAAACACACATGAGGAGGACACGAGATGACAGTCTTGGGAAGGTTTCCACGCACACGGTGCTGGAGATGTACTTATCCTAAATATTGTTTGACCTTCCCAGCGCCCGGCCATTACTCTCCTCGCAAGTCACCCCCCCAATACCCCCCCCCCCCCCTTCCACCACCTCCCCTGTTCCACCAACAGATGGATTTTTTTTTGTGTTGCATTAATCCCGCGGATCAGGTGGGTTTTGTCAAAGTGTTAAACTTTAATACTTTGGGTCATTTATCTTTACGGCCCCCGAACCCGGGGCCCTGTCAGCAGGCCAGACGAGCTATTTCCTCATTTGGTTTGGGGAGCAAAGTGGCGCAGGAGAGGAGAGCAGAGAGCAGGGGAGATGGGGAGAAGGGGCGAGGAGGGGCAGGGGGGGGGGGGTACTCACCGCTTAATGAAATCCCGATGTGAGGGGGGGGGGGGGGGGGGGGGAGCGAGGCGCCACGACCATCTGAAGAAGGAAAAGAAAGAAGAAAAGAAAGAGAAAAAAAAACTCCCTCTCCAGAGAGATGGCTCTGGGGTGTGTTTTTTTTCTATCTAATTTTTTTTTTTAAAGAGCGACACTTGGCTTGTAAGTGATGCGCCCTCATTACCTCTTGGACATGATGGTTGCTGTGTGTAGAGGAGGAGGAGGAGGAGGAGGGGGACCCCGGCGGGCGCCCAAGTGGACGTGGATAGAATTGCAGGTGATTAATTTGTCGA
This sequence comes from Protomyctophum bolini, assembly GCF_963924005.1. Lineage (NCBI taxonomy): Eukaryota > Metazoa > Chordata > Actinopteri > Myctophiformes > Myctophidae > Protomyctophum > Protomyctophum bolini. The sequence continues at coordinate 25,541,955 of NC_137871.1, read as the reverse complement.
CGGCTCTCCCCCCTTGGAGGAACGTGGTGTACTCGCACAGGCATTTATCTTCATTTGCCAAGATATGTACAGTGACATGAGCAGATAGGGCCTTGAGAGTCCCGAGTGGAGTCAGCTTCTCTTTTTTTCTCTTCTCTCTCTCTCCCTGTCTCTCTCTCTCTCGTGCCCAAGAAAACAGCAGTTTGGGATGTATTGTAAAACACACATGGACGTGCTGGGTATGCATTGCATGCTCTTGCTTCCACGTAGTCATCTCTACTGTGTTCACGTGCTGCTGCCGCAAAAAAAAAAAGCAAATGCTCTCCCTCAGTTCATTTAGCAGCTAAAAGTGTAGAACTAATGGATTGATGATAAATGGCATTGCTCCATTACAACTATGTTATCTTGTCTCACATAGACAGAAGCAATAGACATTTCATTATCTTCTTCTTTTACTGCTGCTATTACAGTATAATATTATGGTACGTCTTTCTGACTTACATTTCTGTGTTTCAGTGATGCTTTTCCCCATCAGAGCCATTTGTATTATTATCTGTTGGTAATATGGCAGACTGAAGTGTACAGTATGACCAATGTTGACTGCAGTGTGAATACGGTTGTGTGTGTGTGTGTGTGTGTGTGTGTGTGTGTGTGTGTGTGTGTGTGTGTGTGTGTGTGTGTGTGTGTGTGTGTGTGTGTGTGTGTGTGTGTGTGTGTGTGTGTGTGTGCGCGTGCGTGCGTATTGTGTATGTTTTGAATGGATTTTTTTCATGGTTATTTTCATGAATAGCCGAATCCATTTCACCACATATCTAAAAATGTGCCTCGTTATTTTGTGCCAAAAGAGTAAATTATACTCAACAGTGATTCTCAATTCTCACACACAAAGACACAGGAGGTCTCATCTGTCACACTTGGACACTAATTGGAAAAAAGATATTTACATGATACAACCAACTGTAATTCATTTCAGACCTTATAGAATTGAGTGGCCTTAATTGTCTTGCATTGAATTGAATTGAATTGAATTGAATTGAATTGAATTGAATTGAATTGAATTGAATTGAATTGAATTGAAATTGAAATTGAAATTGAAATTGAAATTGAAATTGAATTGAACTGAACTATATACATTTTCCCATGTAGACTATAGTCAACTCTAAGGAGACATGTTGTGGTCAGTCCTACAGTGAGTAGTCTATATAGTATAGTCAACTCTTAGGAGACATGTTGTGGTCAGTCCTACAGTGAGTATAGTCTATATAGTCAACTCTTAGGAGACATGTTGTGGTCAGTCCTACAGTGAGTAGTCTATATAGTCAACTCTAAGGAGACATGTTGTGGTCAGTCCTACAGTGAGTAGTCTATATAGTCAACTCTAAGGAGACATGTTGTGGTCAGTCCTACAGTGAGTAGTCTATATAGTCAACTCTTAGGAGACATGTTGTGGTCAGTCCTACAGTGAGTAGTCTATATAGTCAACTCTTAGGAGACATGTTGTGGTCAGTCCTACAGTGAGTAGTATAGTCAACTCTTAGGAGACATGTTGTGGTCAGTCCTACAGTGAGTATAGACTATATAGTCAAGCCTGCTGGCGTTCGCTATCAAATAAGTATCCTCATCATGCTCTATTTATAGACCTGGCAGTGTTGTATGAGAGAGAGAGAGAGAGAGAGAGAGAGAGAGAGAGAGAGAGAGTTGACATTGACAGCACCAATAGCAGGAGGGGGGGGGGGTCTTAATTTACTAGCTTGTCAACTTGCAGTTTATTGAAAAAGAAAACAAAGAAGTCACCCAAATCAATGTGCTGCTGTTTTGGTCTCAGCAAATCACCTTTAATGGAGAAATCAACAAACAAACAAATCATAAAAATGTATAGAGACTTTGTTTTCATGTGTAAGTGTCAGCCTCTAATTTATTATATTTTTTACACATTTGTAGACTTTAATTTGCAGTATTATTGTTATTGTTTGTTCATAATTATTATATGCTTACTAACCAGAGCAGCAGTAATAATAATAATAATAATAATTATATTATTATTATTATTACCATTATTGTTATTATTAGCAATTATTCTAAATAGGAGTGAAAACGATAAGAAAAAACATCCCAACTCAACCCAATTTCAGAACACGTCCAGCACCCAATCCGGAGTATAGATAACATAATAGTCAAATTATTATTATTATTCCCTACCCCCCAATACACGCACACACGCACACACACACGCACACAAACGCGCACACGCACTATTGCCATGCAATGGGGGGGGGGGGGATCAGTGTTACTCTCTTTGTGACCCTCGTGGGAGAAAGTGGCGCCTTGAGGTTTGAGTGTTCACAGGTGATAAAGAGGGGAGGGGGGACTTTAATGTTGTGGGGGACCTCTCCTCTCCTCTCCTCTCCTCTCCTCTCCTCTCCTCAGCCCCCCGCTGGGAATCTAAATATTATGTCAACGAATGGCGCATGAATGAGGGATGGATGGGAGGGGAGGGGAGGGGAGGGCAACAGGTAAACGAGAAAAGAAAATGGTAAAAACCTAGCGACACGTTACATTCAGCTTTATTCAGTGACTGTCGTAAAATGCTCATAATATACCAACCTCCCCCTCCCCGCCATGCTGCTATGGGCTGCACCTCAAGAGGGAATTATAAAGAGCGCGTTCTGGAGAACAGTACACGCACGTACCGCGTGTCAGTGCCCACTTTGTTTTAATGTAGCCTACCACGCCAAGCACGGGCCAACCATGCAGCGACACACACACACACACACACACACACACACACACACACACACACACACACACTTATTATAATACCTTTATTTATCTTGAACCTTTGTTGTTATTTCATTGAGAGACATTTTTAGATTTTACTTTCGTTTTCATCTCAAAGTTCTAGACTAATTATTTATACGACTGCTGACTATTATTATTATTATTATTATTATTATTATTATTAATATTTATTTATTTTTCATGCAGTCACCACTATAAATATAGAATTTATTTTGTATTACCGTTATGACGAATTGCTCCATTAAATCATGTTTTCATTATTATTATTATTATTATTATTATTATTATTATTATTATTATTATTATTGTGCATGAGCGCCTGACCCTCATCTGGACATAGGCCTCTCTCGCGCACACGCACATGCACACGCAGACACGCCGGGTACAAACGAGGATACATAGCCGGCCGCGGGCCTACAATGGAAAAAATACAAACGGCACCTTCTCGGTTTTCGCTTTCAGCTTTCATACGCATGCATGATGCTGCCGGCGCCGTTCACACCTCTCACATGTCACATAAACGCCGAATGTCCGCGTGTGTATCGAGTTCTATTGGGTCGGTGTATCTGGTAGCCTTTAGTACAGCTGCTTTTTGTTTTATAATACCGGAGCGTGATGAATGCATGTCGGGACTAAAAGCTATAGCTTGGAGGACAGCCTCATCCGTAATAATATAGGGACAGGTTTAGCTGCAGGGCGGGCCTGCTGTGGTCTGCAGGTCACCTAAAGCACTGGTTCCCAAAGTGGGGTCCGGGGACCAGGGGTACTTGAGGGAGTTCCAGGGGCTACCTAGCTCAATGAACCAAATGGACCCTAACGGGTCCATTTGTACACTCTCAGAGTTACATTAACAGTGGTTTTACAATATAAATTGGGGTACCATGCAGAGATAGAAATGCCATTAAATGGGGGGGTCGTTGAAATTATGATTAGAACATGATTGAACATTCGCCTTTCTGCATGCATAAACAAGAAGTCGGAGTATAAATGTAAGTCTGATAATGATGTATACTGCATGTAGTGCATCATGTTCACATACTTAAGGCCATTTTCCAATATATATTTTTACATTTTAGACAAAATAGCCCAATTTAAATGAAGGTGCCCTGCAGTATCTGCCCGCAGTGTGCATGCAGTGACAGTCGTCCTTCCATGCACTCTTCTTATATCCGAGCCTCTGTGTTCATTTGTGTTTGTCTCTATTCCGAAAATATTGATATTCCAATAATGATGTAGCTACAACCTCGTGTCTTTTTTCCCTTTTTTTTTTTACCCCAATGGAAGAACATATAATTTGCATATTGATGCACCTGCTGTTGAAAAATGCTTCTTCTCCAGGCCATGGTTTCTCTTGTTGGGATTTTATTTTAGTCTATAGATATAGTCTATATATATGTCCCTGAATCTGAGACCTATCTTTAGGTTTTTCTTTTAAGGAAAAAAGTATAGCTGCCTTGACCGTGCATGTAATACTGTCTGGACTAGATATAGTTCGTTCTGCCTTAGCCTGGCTGCTATAGTCAAACAGAAGTGTATTCTGTGGTTGCACGGTTGGCTTCTGGCGTGTAGGCCTACATAAGCTGCTCACAACGAGAGCAACTAAACACTAAAATATATATATATAGAGAGAGAGAGAGAGAGAGAGAGAGAGAGAGAGAGAGAGAGAGAGAGAGAGAGAGAGAGAGAGAGGGAGAGGGAGAGAGATATGGGCATAGCGAATCATCCCCAAGTCCCATAAGAGCCGATGATTGATGATGTCAGGTGTTCTGCTTCTTCTAATTAACGTTTAAATTAAGCCCAAAAGAAAAAACCTTTTCGAATTAGCGCCTCTTCGCTCTGGACCGTAAAGATCACTGGACACATGTTTGGAGAGGAAGATACGCGTACCGCGTCCGTCCTAAAACTTTATCTTTAGATTAACGCCAACCGCACGTGAGTGAGGGGAGAAATCCCCCCCCTTATCACGACCATCATAGCATGGCATCGCTTACTCTCTTTTCTCACCCACTTAAATATGATGTGGATGAGATTGTCACACACATAAAAAAAGGGGGAAAAAGTTTTTTTTTTAACAAAGAAAACACACATTTTCCTCATTACCAAAGCTGTCTAGAGATGTGCCATGTATATGGCTATACATAATTGCTTAATTGTTAATAATAGGCCTGTAATATATAGACTAAGGCACTTGTATAGATTGTATTCCTTGGGGTAGGCCCCTATATATTTGACTTGTGTTTTCACATCTCAAAGGACTGCATGGAATGCAAATATTTAAGACGGTGATGGCGTAAATTGGGCCGTCTGTTTCTCTTCTCTTCGTGTTGTTGCCCATCTTTTTCCATAACCGTGGGCTCCCTCGCACCTCCGCGTGGAGAAACGTGCACGAATCCCTGCGTTAATTATATGGAGATAGTGGGCTTGCTTTATAGTTGGAACCAAACGCACTGCGCTTGGTTCCAACTCCAGTCTAAACAATATATCTTTTAATTAAGCCTTCCTTGAAACTCACTGAAGCACGCTGCGGACATTAAATCATGAATGATCATATATGTGTTCCGTAAAATATAAAATATTCCAAGTTTAGCTATACCGGTATAGCCTATACGACATTTTGAACAAACCTTTTATTTTTAACGACCCCTTTATACTTTATGATACGAGGTCCCGCGGTGTAGGGCTATAATATTCTCATAAATTACAGCTCGTTATGGGAAAATATATATATATATATATATATTTCTATTCAAAGTCGCCTCGCCTCACCAGGCGGACCTCCGAGGTGGCTAATAGAATGTCGTGCTGTTTTATAAGTGTTGGTGCCAGTTCGCCTCGTGCTGTCCCCCAACGAATGTCACCATATGGCCCTGTTTGGCACGAGCAGCAACACTGTTTCTGAGCTGCATGGTCCATTTTGTCCAAATGGCTCAGAATAGCATATATATATATATATATATATATATATATATATATATATATATATATATATATATATATATATATATATATATATTATAATAATAATAATAAAAATCACTCATTTTTATTTTAAGTTTATAGTTGCAGGTTTTTTCAACATCGCCTTATAAATGTTATTACATCTGTAATAACCCGTTAAAACACTTTTACATTATTGAAAAATTAATAAATAAATAAATATATTAAAAAAGAATATATATATATATATATATGCTGAACTTGTCATTTTTTTCCAGACAGGTTTGACGAATGTAAGCCTTTATAGACATTGCTGAAATATTTCCCCATAAATGTAGGCCTATATTGCTTTTTTAAATTTGTATTAAATGCAAATGGTAGACTTTTTCGTTAAGACTACACATAGCCTACATATAACGAAATGTAGTAAAACGAATATGAAACGCAAGGTGCAAATACATACCGATTGGCGTACATTTTAACGAGGGGGAAAAATGCTTCTATATAATATTGTGGACCAGCCTCTCTTTGTTAAAGTCTCTCTGAATGGAAACATACCTGCTTCCTTTCATCATCGGCGTCAGGGTTCATTTTGTCCTCCGCTTTTCTCCCTCTCTGAAAATGACTCGTTTTGCACCGGTATAAGTGCTTATTATGTACTCTCGATCACAACGTCTCACATCATAATGAGGTGAAACTGCCATGGTGACGAATATCTTGTCCCGTCAGATACCTGCGACGAAGCCCGTTAGATTGTGAACCACACCGCGGCGTCACCTCTCTATCACCAGGCATGTCTCAGGGCATGGATATATAGCATTGGATTACATTCATGTTTTAACTCCAATATATAGCCAGCAACCAGGCTAATCTGGTTGGAAACCAGGTAATGTTTGACCGTGTTTGCCATGACGCTTTCATGGGTAAAATAATGTAATGCAGCAAATACGGGATTTATGAAATTATACATCAAAGGACGTTTATACTTTTGCTATGTTTATTGCTCTACCGTTGAAACAACTTAGTTTCAGTGCCATCTTTTATCAGCCTCTTTATTTTCTTCTTTTTTCAAATAATGGCAGGTTATTATAATCTATTGTTAGAATAAGATTTTTAAAAAAATCATGAGTTTTATAGCCATGTGTTTAGTAATAGTTGCAGTTAAATTGGTCACTGCTGTGTTATATAGATGTGATTCTTTCAAATGGTAAGCCAGTAATATGGCTATTTTTTTTTTTACCTCAAATGCCTATGCACAATTCTTAGTGCGCGAGATTACGCGTGACGCATTGTGCGTAATTACGCACGAAATGACCAAATTAAGTAATTAACATCACGGCTCGCACTGGCTTGGTGCTATTCCAAAGTTTTTTTTCCTTCTTCTTCTTTTTTTTTAGTGTAGCCTATTGTAGACTGTAGAGATGGCTCTAGGGTATTGTTGTAGTGGAATCAATTCTCCGTTTTTCTATAGAATATAATACACGGGGAAAACGGCATGCGAGGGGAAACATGCATAAACATTCTGAAGTCGCTCTGCTCCGACAGCAAAAGACAGACAGACTGGGGGTGCGAGAGAGAGAGAGAGAGAGAGAGAGAGAGAGAGAGAGGGGGAGAGAGAGAGAGAGAGACTCCTCCTATTTCGGCGTCCAATTAATTCTTATGGCCTGGCCCTTTAAGACGCAGCAAGCGGGTCAGCAAGTAGTGTAGTGTTTCTCTAATTGAACTTCGCCCAATCAACAATAACTCGTTAGCGGGCCGCTTTTCTTCTCCTTGTTCTATCGAGACAGCTTTCTCCTTGCAGGGATTCTCCCCCCATGCAGTCGCGCAGCTGTGTTAAGACTTCCTAAAGATCGTTATACATGGAACTTCGCAGAGGAACCGACGCGCTCTGACAGGGGGGAATACAGTTCGGCGTTTTTTGCCTTGCTTTGCCTGCCTTGTGCAGGCTACGCCCGAAGCATGGTTATTATTGTGGAGGAAAGCTCACAGGCGAGCTAAAAGTTGCAAGAGTTCGGCTTTAAAAAAAAGCCTGGTGGAAAAACGAAACTTCGCGTTATCGAAGGAAGGAAGCACGCGCGGCGCGGTAGGGAACCGGTCCACAACACGGCCATTTGAATGAAATAACACAACTTTTTGGTTTTGGGACGCGGGCAGTTTGTTCTTTGGGACTGGCGTGGCGATGACCTCCAGTAGAGACATGAAGGCAGGCTCGGTGTTGCAGCAACAGCAGCAGCAGTCCAGCAGCGAGGACAGGAGACGGGGGGGTCCCTCCCTGGACCAGCTGCCGCCGCCGGCCAACTCCAACAAGCCCCTGACGCCGTTCAGCATCGAGGATATCCTTAACAAGCCGTCCGTTAAGAAGTCGTCCTCCTGCGCGGCGAGTACCGGCGTCTGCCCGCCATCGAGGGTCCTGCATCACGAGAAAGTGACGGGCTCCAACGCGGCGCGGAACGGCATCACGAGCCCCTCGTCTCCGCTGTGCGCGCTGGAGGAACTAGCCAGCAAAACGTTCAAAGGGCTGGAAGTCAGCGTTATTCAGGCGGCGGAAGGTAAAGAGTTCGGTGTGTATTTATTAATGACATGCACGCATAATATATAGTGGTTTGTCTTGTCAACGCATTGTTTTGTTTCATGACAGAGATTATATAGTCAGATGGCAAGGTGGTAAAAATCACAGCTTGTACATGCTAACAAGCTGCGGGAGCAACTACATGAGCTTGATTTGTTTTGACTTGGTTAAGTGTCTAAAGTGACCTCTGTAGCAATATATTTAGGTTATATAACGCATGACATCGTGGCCTATAATTTCACTAGTGTATATATAGTCGTTATTGTATAAACGGCCCGAATACTCACGCTTGTTTTATATCACAAAATGGCATTTGGGGAAAGAAAGAAAACAAAAGCTGATCAGCTAACAAGGCCCAGGCATGCTCTAAAGTGGGCAGACAGACTGGCACGGTGACGGAACAGCTTATAACAGGACTGCTCCTTTGCATGCGAACCGGTGCCCTCCGTTTTGTATTGTTGTTGCTGTTGTTAGAGAGAGAAATGACCCCTGGCAATGGTTTTCTTTTCGCTCTCCCAAAAGGTCGAGAACACGTCAACGCCTTCGGACAGCGACAGACCTCCAAGAAGAGGCGAAAGTCGCGGACGGCGTTCACGAACCACCAGATATACGAACTGGAGAAGCGCTTTTTGTACCAGAAGTACCTATCCCCGGCCGACCGGGACCAGATCGCCCAGCAGCTGGGGCTCACCAACGCGCAGGTCATCACCTGGTTCCAGAACCGCAGGGCCAAGCTCAAGCGGGACCTGGAGGAGATGAAGGCGGACGTGGAGTCGCTCAAGAAGATACCCCCGCAGACCCTGGAGAAGCTTGTCAGCATGGACGAGGACGACATTGACGATCCGCAGGGGGGGAGCTCGGGGGCGATATCGCCGAGCATCTCCCCGTCCTCCGTGCACGGGGGACGGGGGGGACACCAGCACCACCGGGCCTTCCCGCAGTCCCCGTCCTCGTCCAGGGACCAAACCACGGACGAGTTCTCAGAAGAGGACGAGGAAATCGAGGTGGACGATTGACTATTCTATTAGCCTATTATAGGCTCGAATTTTAAAAGAATAAATAAAAGGAGTGGGGGGGATTTTTTTCTCCCCCCCCCCATACAAATACTTTTGCACGGATATTGACAAAAAGGAGAAACGTCTATAAGGATTTTCTTCCTCGTTTTTTTTCTTCTTCTCTTCATTTTAATTTATTAATCGGACTGATGTAGAAGCCTCCCCAGATGACTTGTTTTAAATTTCACCGACTTATTTGAGGAATATACATCTTTGTTTTTCCCCACGTGAGAGACTGACCTGTTTTGCTATACAGGAAAGACTGCAATTATGTATTTTCATGTTAGTTTATAGAGGGGGAAAGTTGTGCAATTATTATTTTTGTTATAAGCCATTGATCTATCCTTATTCCTATACACCTCCTGTTCAAGGATTTGGATCTACCAAATAATATTTAAATTAAATATCTCCCTGTGGTTTATTTCATGCCTATAGCCCTTGTAACAACTGCAAAAAAAAGAAGAGAAAAAAAGTCGAAATGACTTTAAAACTGGGATGAAAAAGTTTAGCTCCTCCCGTGTTCTTAAATGTAAATTGATTTGTTAAAAAACTAGTGTTTTTGCGGACATGCGGGCTTATTAGTCATGCTATAGGAAGCATTACAATTATTATCCAACTGCAAACGAGCACATCACCACCTTACACGCACGCACGCGCACACACACACACACACACACACACACACACACACACACACACACACACACACAATCTCGATCTCTGGGTTTATTATTATGTGTATATAAATTAAACATCATATGCGATAATTTTATTGTAACATTCTATTTAATCAGCATCTATGTGTAAATAAAGGGTATATGATATTTCAAGATATATTGTTTTCGGGACAATTCGGTGTCATTGTTATTGGATAACATTGCGACAAAGCTATATAGCATTTCTGGATTATCTATTTACGTGCGAGGGTATAGGGGGAAAAACAGAACTAAAAACTCTTGAAGAATGACACAGCCTTTCAGTCCTCTCGAGTGCCTTGAGCTCAATTAGCAACAGCAGACGAACAGCTTTTTATTGTATTTGTTTCATTCTTTTCTAACCCGCTTTGAATGCCACAATAAGGGCATGGGGGTCTGCCTGATGGGCGCCGTGTTAAGAAAAGGTGGCTCCCGCCCCAATGCCATATGGTTTTCTTATACGGGAATTGTCTTTTAGCACAAACTAGTCGACGTGATTGATTAGGTTAACCCGCCTTCCCTTTCGCCGGCCCGCACATAAACAGTTTTCACTGAGCCGTGAGCAATAATGGTACGGCATCTGCCACTCCTAAAAAACACTCTCCCCATGAATAGCAAATGGTTAAGCGCGAGGGTCCTAATGAATAAGGCCTCAATAGGGAGGCAGTGGAAGTGGGAGTGTGTTTCCCCCCCCCCCCCCCCCCCCCCCCCCTTTCTCTCTCTCCCCCTTTCTTGTTATACCCTCCGCACGGCCGTCTGTCTGCTGTGAATATCTCTCCAACCATTTTGCAACAACAGTTGTAACGCACGGGATCAAGAAGGCTCCTTTACTTTTGGGACAATGCGTGGAAGACGGAGTACAATTGATGCAGTCACTCGGAATCCCGGAGGTTGAAAAGTCAAGTAGGGAAGCTTTTACGGTGGGGGGGGGCAAAGAAGGATGACACTGCTTGCCTTTAGGGGCAAAATCACACCAGGATGGGTCCTTAACACTTCTAATCCCATGTCAATTGTAGATAAGGACATTGCATATAAAAGCATTGAGAAAAATAACTAAAAATAAACGCCAAACAAACTAATATCAGCAGGTTTAATATAATACAACCTGAACTGGAAACGATGTGATAGGCCCATGATACAATATTAAATAAACACAAATTGGGCTATTATACACGTCTTAATAGATAATTGATGGTCTTTTGACTGTATAGTATAGCCCTTAATGCATTTCAGGCCTGAGGCATAAAATGCACAGCATGAAGATCCCCTAGATCTAAACATAGCACATGGTATGGGGTACACGTGCGTTTCTCTCTCTCCAGCAACTGAACTTAATTATAAAGCAAAAAAATAAAAAATAATAATCTGTTAATATTTTGATTATTATTATTATTGCTATTATTATTTGATACGATTTTATTGGCAATAGCCATACATATCATATACATCTAAAAGCAAATGCTAAACTGTTTTATCAGGTCCTCATAATTTTTGCTTGGAGGGGAAAACTATAATCTTCATCCTTTGCAGTTAATTCAAATAATTATCATAATAAGAAATGGGTCGACTAATACAATTCTCTTGCAAATTTACACAAGTTCACTTCCCTATAAGAAAAACAGACACTATACTGTACAGATATAGCCATTATCATAGCACACACACACACACACACACACACCAGTGGCATGGAAAACTCACCTGGGCCTTTTTTCCTGTATGCCGGCTGAAATCCCCTAAGAGGGCACTTTTGGACAAAAATCAGATCTACAAGCTCAGCTATTTTCGGGCGTACGACATGGATTTTCTAAACAAATGTGTTCAACGCAAAATACTGTGTTCAAATTCAGGAGACTCAGTAGCAATTCTCCTGAATGGTATGGAAAGGAGTGGCATTTGTATTTCTTTCACCATAGTAAATGCTGCATTCGTGGTCTGGAAAGGGCAGTTGTTTTACAGACGGGTAAAAGGGCAGGGGCTGAAGCCCCCTTTGATGTCTATGTGTGCACGTCCCTGGGTGGACACATGTTTTGTCCTGAGCAGCAGAATCCTGCATGGGAAATTAATGAGGCCCATGATATATATATAGAGGTCAACAGAGGCTATAGGGCCAATCAAAATGATCTGTCCGAGAGGGCCCACACAACATTTAGTTCTAGCCTACACAGGTCAAACCTTAAGGGGATTATTATTGTTATAATTGATAGATTTGATATGATTTTTCTTTTTAAACCAAATGTGCCCTGAAGGGACACATTCAACATTCATGTTTTATAAAGGGGGCAACAGAGGCTACACCCATAATGGAAGTGTTTTACATTTTATATATTTTTAATTATAGGCTTATTTTATTTATTTATAATAGGGCCAAACAGAACCCTATATTTTCTATATAGTAGTAGCCTATTTAAAAAGCTTTGCATCAGCCTAAAGATAAGACCTGCATATTGTAAATCAATTCTAACTCGAGGATTCTTCATGAAATGCTATTTATTTACCTTTCAACAACAACAACAAAAGGTCCCTTGGGGTATACATTCCCCAAGGTCACAGGAACATTTGAAAGACATATTAGTGCGTATGTGCTTTCCTTTCTTTTCTCTCTTTTTGTGAATTCATAATTTCCTTTATGGGGCCATACAATTCTAAAACAGAGAAACACGCGTGTATGAGAATATAACATGTCATTATTTGTCTTTTATTTATTTTCAGATATTGGCAGTTGTCAGTTTACTTGAATTTGTTTGAATTTTGGACAGTATATATAGATTCTATTTACGTCCAACAGCATCAATGGCATGTATGAAAAGCGCAGACTGCCACCTAGTGCTGATACACGATAACATCCTCTGTTAATTAAAAACTAGGCTACAGTATAGCACATGTGTTGGCCATTAAATAAAATAGCATATATACAAGCTCATAGTGTGTCACTTCGTACCGCAATATGAGGTTGTAGATCTGCTTTATTTTTTTTAATCGTATAAACATTATATCGTTTTGGGGAGTCCTTAATTAACATGAAAACGTTTGAGAACCATGCACTGATATAGAAAACCATTTTGGGTAAATATTTACACTAATTGCATATGAAACCTGTTGAATTTTACTTTGTATGGACAAGGGTTGGGTAGGTGTCTTGCTTGATATTATGCCAAAGGCACAGACTTACTTGTTTATTTTAACTAAGACACACAATAGACACTTAAACATTATTTAGGCAGTTGCTGGTTTCACAAATTGAATTCACCAACAGTAGAAAGTCAGTGACAGGACTTTAAAATACTATTACCACAGTAGTCTGTCTGTTACATTTTAAATATTAAGGCCTGTTTTCGCCTACTGAACTGCTAAATTGTTTCTCCATTGTCAAAAAGTCAACCTTATCAATTTCTATTTGGAACCTGTTTTAATGAGCCTATAAAAATATTAGTATAGAATCTAGTTTATTTTAAATTATTCATCAGGATTATACACATAATATAAAAGTTAGGCAACACATTAGACTTGACATTGTTAAGTCTGTAGATCATAGCTATGAAAGTTGAAATCAATTTCCAACGATTAAGATTTATTTGAGAAATAAACCTTATTCTTTTGAGTTGAAAAAAAAAACTATCAGGAAAATATATATCAAATTAAACTTCATAGCATTATTTCAGTGCAAGTCATTGTTGGGTTTGTCATGTTTTGTTTGTTTGTTTGTCTTGTTTGTCCTTTTTTGCTTTAGACATTCATGAACTTCAGTTATTGGCACACCTTAAGCATGTGTCTTAGTCTAGTTATCTGGATATTCATCAAGTCCTCGGCTAACGTCAACACAAAATGATATACGTGTACCCCTGGAAGCAGGTCCTAAATGTTTTATTCTTATGAAAACAAATCATTTGACAGCATTGCAGGTTGACTGAACAGTGCAGCGGGAGCAGTATACCTTCAGGAAAGAGGTTGCAATGTTGACAGGTCAAGAGCCAAACTTCAACCCACATGCTGTCAGAACTAGGTCTGCGCCTGCTTGCTCAGCACACTAATTAGCAGCGCGCGCCACCAAGCCAAGTACTTGTAAACTTTAATTGAAAACTTCCATTAAATGGATTCCGCAGCAAACATGCAGTCGGGATAAAACTGCTTCACGTTGTGTAGATCAGGGATACTCAAATAGATTTACCTGTGGGCCACATTACAAAAATGGCAAGGGGCCAGTAGATAAAATTACGACATTAATGATACTTGATAACTTCTCTCTTTCAATTGCTTTATTTTCGCAAAATGTATCAAAGTACAATGTGCATGCACACAATATGTAAATAAATAAATGTGTTACATTTTCTTGCATAAACACAAAGAGCTGTTTCCATAACTGCACAAATTATTGCACATAACATGAGTAGCTGTTATAATAACATAATAACATAACATGAGTAGCTCTTTGCCTGCCTGCCTGCCTGTCTGTCTGTCTGTCCATGAGTAGTTATTTGTCTGTCTGTCTGTCAATGAGTAGCTGTCTTACTGTCTGCCTGTCTATGAGTAGCTGTCTGCCTGCCTGTCTATGAGTAGCTGTCTGTCTGCCTGCCTGTCCAATTGTCCATGAGTAGCTGTCTGTCTGCCTGTCTGAGTAGCTGTCTGCCTGCCTGCCTAATTGTCCATGAGTAGCTGTCTGTCTGCCTGTCTATGAGTAGCTGTCTGCCTGCCTGCCTAATTGTCCATGAGTAGCTGTCTGTCTGCCTGTCTATGAGTAGCTGTCTGCCTTCCTGCCTGTCCAATTGTCCATGAGTAGCTGTCTGTCTGTCTATGAGTAGCTGTCTGCCTGCCTGCCCAATTGTCTATGAGTAGCTGTCTGTCTGTCTATGAGTAGCTGTCTGCCTTCCTGCCTGTCCAATTGTCCATGAGTAGCTGTCTGTCTGTCTATGAGTAGCTGTCTGCCTTCCTGCCTGTCCAATTGTCCATGAGTAGCTGTCTGCCTGCCTGTCCAATTCTCCATGAGTAGCTGTCTGTCTGCCTGTCTATGAGTAGCTGTCTGACTGCCTGCCTGTCCAATTCTCCATGAGTAGCTGTCTGCCTGTCTATGAGTAGCTGTCTGCCTGCCTGCCAGCCAGCAAGTTGGTTAACAGAAAATAAATTGTTATGGCTGAGTAAAATAAAATACAATAAACACAATTTGCCTGAAAATAGATTACCCAGCTATGACCTTTTTCATGAAAAAAAAATGAGTAGTGATATGGCTGACTGAGTAAAATAAAACAATCTACCTGAAAATAGATAGCTATAAGTGAAGAGCAATTTCCGCAATTACCATTTCCGCAATTTCAATTTCCGCAATTTCCATTTCCGCAATTTCCTCAATTTCCATTTCCACAATTTCCGCAATTTCCATTTCCACCATTTCCGCAATTACAATTTCCATTTCCAACTATTAATGGCAGCTGGGTTTCATCATTCAAATAAAATAGAATTCTGTCCGTTTAGCTATAAAATTATGTCAGGGAATAGGGATACACAGTATATGTCTTTCATTTGCATTGCATCTCCCCCCCCAAGCTTTTATTTTCGTTCGAGTAATAGTACAACTCTAATAGTATTACTTATAATAATGTAATTAAAGATAACTTCATTCAGATTTATTTATTTTTATTTCATTTTCCAGATTTCTTTTCTTCTTTTTTTTAGATTTTCATTGGTGGGCCAGTCATAATGGTCCCGCGGGCCTGATGTGGCCCGCGGGCCTGAGGTTGAGTATCACTGGTGTAGATGAATGCAATATTTTATACTAATTTGGCTCGTTTCATGTTCGTGGTGTGAATTTGTAATCACAAGTTCTTGTTTGACAGACGTGCTGAGCATAAGCAAGGTTGTCTTATTTAAATGACTTAACACTACTTATCTTTCATGGTGTGGTGCTGTTAATTGCTCATTCAAATCAACAGGATAATGTGCACAATTATTTGTCATCTTTCATTTAATTTTCCTCACTACATTTCAAATTTGATTTATATTCATTCTTCAACCGAACCTACTAATTTTTTGTTGCCGTTGCTGAATCTATCTCTGGTATGTTGTTGAAGAAACCACATTGCACAGTTCATTTTTGCCAATCAAATTTATTCTCAAAAAATACAAAAGAAACAAGGAAAATAAGTATATGTACACAAAACACTTATTAAAATAGAATGTATATTATACAAAATATGTACAACAGCTGCCAGCCAACTGAGGCCGTGTCCCATCTACTCCTCTTGTCCTTGATGGTATAGTGAAGGACCTGAGGCTGTGTCCTATCTGCTCCTCTTGTCCTTGATGGTATAGTGAAGGACCTGAGGCTGTGTCCTATCTGCTCCTCTTGTCCTTGATGGTATAGTGAAGGACCTGAGGCTGTGTCCTATCTGCTCCTCTTGTCCTTGATGGTATAGTGAAGGACCTGAGGCTGTGTCCTATCTGCTCCTCTTGTCCTTGATGGTAGTGTCCTATCTGCTCCTCTTGTCCTTGATGGTATAGTGAAGGACCAAAGGTTGAGCCTGCACGGAGAGAGGAATAAGACAACTCAATGTTTGAGCAAAGAAAACTATACTGGCCATTTTAATACTTTTAGCTTTGATTACTGTATTACTAAATTGCCTTGCATGTCAATGATGGTCTTCAGTGAAATAATTAATATACAGCATCTTCTAATGATGTTATGCATACATGTTATATTAAGTTAGAATTAAGTTATTCTAAAATCCCCATTTAGTGTCTACATTTCTGTCACATAGCCATAGCGGATGCTCTAATCTTCAAATAACTTGTGAGAACAACATCCGAGAACAATGGATCTGCCTTTAACCCATTAAGACCGGGAAAGCATTGTCATTTTAGATTTGAGCTGAAAAAGCATTATTTTAAACTTTGGCAATGCAAAAATAGCAGATATACAAGCTCGTAGATCTGCCATTTTTGAAAATCATTGTGAAAAAAGATATATATTTTAAAGCAATTTTTTAAAAGTCAAATCTTTGCTTCTGGGTCCCAGGAACATAATATTTTGACATGGGGTCAGCAGCCAAATACATGATGACATAAAAAAGTTTGAGCACTACAGACAACATAAATCTTTTCAGAAGACATTTGTAAGAATCGGCCTCAGGTCATAGTGAGCTTAGAGCCACTGTGGAGCTTTTTCCTCCTTTTTTTTAACACTTCCAACATTAAAAAAAAAAAGAAAAAAAAGATTTTCCTAACGGCACGGCAGTACAAAAAGAAAGCACCATAGACAAAGGGAAAGAAGAAAGGAGGAGGGGGGGGGGGGGGGGCGTTCAAGTGTAAAGGAATGTATGAAATTCGCTGGCGCCAGTTGAGAGTGGCTGTGTGTGTCGTAGAGTACCTTGCCAAACCAGTGAGAAAGCCACAGCCGCTTCATGGTCATGTGATCGGGGAGGGACTCGTTATTGAAGAACATCTGGACCTGCAGAGAGAGAGAGCGAGAGAGAGAGAGAGAGACCGACCACATGGACAGATGAAAATGCATATAGGCAACCTGAAGGGACAACACCACAGCTACCGCTCTTTGTCTCATGCAGTGTTAATTATGACAGCACATTTTGATTTAGTTTTAGTCACGTCTTTTGAATAAAATTCCATTTAGTTTTAAGTCATCTGAAATGTTGTAGCTTTGGTCTAAGTTTTAGACCAAAAAAAACAAACAGATTTAGTAGGCTACTAAAATGTAGTTTTGGCGGGCCTTGATGGCGTCGTTATGGCATGATTTTACGCTTGTGGATATGCTATTTTGAAGCCACCTGATCGCAACCAAACATAACATTTACTTGTCCTTTAGTTCTACTGGATGACGGAATTGTCAAGATATTCATTCTTAGTTTTAATCCACCATGGGTTTCTCTCCCTAAACCCATGTTTCTATGTCAGTGGTTCTCCAACATTTTCATGTCAAGGACCCCCAAAAATATATGTAATTGGATCCCCATCTGAATATGTTGCTCCAGGGACCCCCCCCAGAAGCAAAGATTTTAGTTAAAAACGTTCGCTCCGAAAGAATATATATATTCAAAGATTTGCGCCACATTTTCACGATAAAAAAGCAGATCTACAAGCTCGTAGCTATGAGCTTGTAGATCTGCTATTTTTCCAATAGATAAAGCATAACATAATCCTTAAAACACCAACAGGGGTTCCCGTCCAGAATGTGCTAAATGGGTTAATATATCATTGTGTACGGTGGATAACTCTAGATTGCACTACTATTCATCGTGTGGCATACACATTAAGCCCCAGGTGGCTACAGCGTCCAAAAACCTGTCAGTGAACCACTGAGCTACAAAGGGAATCAAAAACCCTAAAGCCTCATTTATACTCGCACCAAAAGTCCGTTATTTTCGGTGAGCAACACAGAGTAAAAAGTAGGCTCAACCCAGACAGTGTTGGTCATGTGCTCCAACAACCCACGACGTAGAGACACATTCTGCCAAACAACCAAGCCGAAAATGACTTCTTACCATATTGGTTTTTACAAGAGGCCGTCTTGGAGTTTGGTTAACACACAGACAGGCAGCAGGGCATACATACACCAAAGAAACAATGGAGCTTAACCCATTCAGACCCGTTACACCAGGGGTGGCCACACTTCTTTTTGGACTTGAGAGCTACTTTCAAAATGACCAGCTCAACAAGATCTACCCACCATTTAGAATAGTGGTGCTGACATTACTATAAAACAAATGCACTTGGAATGAAATAAGAGGGGGAGAAATGGAATAGGTAGGGGTTTTTTATTTCATAATGCTACGGATGTGGCCCCCAGTGCCCCCCACAAAATGACCGGAACTACTTGATATTTCACCAAAACCAGAGCAGAACTCCCACCACGGGACTCTGGCAATCAATTAATACAGTTGCAACCACTATATTAATGGCAAGTATTTCATACAACTTAAGTTCAAAAAATCTGAACTATCCCTTTAAGGGGCATGTCACGTGATCTACCTGCACAGCCTTTGTGATCTACTGGTAGATCACAATCTACCTTTAGGGCAGCCCTGCGTTACACCTACAGCATAAGTTGTTCTACCTGCTGGGAACACCTCCGTCTCATTTCAGTTGTTGCTATATAACTTATTGTGTTTTTCGTAAATGAATGCCCAAAGGTGATCATACTAGTCACACAAAATTAACCAAAGTAGCAGATCTGTAAGGTTGAAACATGGCCGACACACACACACGCACGTGGCTATATAGTCTCCACACACTAGCATAGCACAGCAAAACATTTTGCACCTTGCAATGAAACCGACCTGGTGCTTCTCCACGTTTAGTCGATGACACAGGACTTTCCTCAGGTGCCTCACCTCAGCGCGGACAGAACAGCGAACAAACTTCTGCTGCAGAGAGGTAAAAAAAAACAACACTCAAATGATCAATGTTCTGAATGTTGGCTTGTGTCTTTCACTTGCCTGGGCGCCGATGATATTTGTATCTTTGCAAATATTGCAAAATATCGGTTCCACTTTCCAGGCTTGGTAAAAAAAAAAAGAAATAGCTGGGGGAGTGACCGTCATACGGTTCTCGAGTACACAGACGTGGTGCATTTATACATTTATACCTTTTGGTGTTTTAAAGCATTACGTTATACTTTAGCTATTGAAAAATAGCAGATCTACAAGCTCATAGCAGAAAAATCGTGAAAATGTGCCTCAAATCTTTGAATATATATTATTACAGAGTGAACATTTTAACTCAAATCTTTGCTTCTGGGAGGTCCCTGGAACAACATTTTCAGATGGGGGCGGGGGGGTTAAAACAGGGTTAATAAAAGCTTGTACATCTTCAATTTCTTTGAAGAAAAAGCAGTCCTCCACCACGTGCTATTTTGTTATGAGGGGGAGACCAAAAACGAAAGGGATACATGTGGTTCCAGACACACACATGCATTTGCTTATCACGCAATATCAATATGCAAGATAACCAGAGGCTGTGCTCGCACCCATGCAATTCAAAATATGTGATATTTATTTGACCAGACTTCAACAAGACACCTCCCCGCCTCATGAATGTAGCTATAAATACATGTTTGCTGTGGTCAAAAGGCCTTGGCTTAAGTCATTCTCTGGGGTTTAAAGACCTGATATACAAGTAGGCTATATTCCCTCCCCTGCATTCGTACAAGGTTATGTATGGCTTCTCTAGGAATGTGTGAAGGATTGACACAAACCCTGTAAGTTAATAGCCCCGTTTTAAAAGCAAACAAACAAAAGCAAGGTCTCCGCGTTCTCTTTAAAGTTAATTCATATAAAAATAAATCTGTCACAATGTGCACAAACACCAAGGCCTCTCTTGACAAATACAGCAGAAGAGTGACCTCTGCTGGTTGAGATAGGTCATTACAGCAAAGTATGAACATTCCCCCAAGCAAGTAAGCATTTTAGAAACATTCCTATTTGAGTTATTGACACTTATATTATTTAAGTTGAGACTTGCCATTTAGGCCAGACGTCGAAATTAAAAAAATGTCTCCTAAATCCTGACAGTTTTCTGAAATACCTATGTTTCTTTATCAGTGGTGCTCAGCATTTCATGTCATGGACCCCAAAAATTATATGAAATTGTCCACCGACCCCCATCTGAAAATATGTTGTTCCAGGAACCCCTCAGAAGCAAAGATTAGAATGAAAAACATTCGCTCTGAAATAATATATACCGGTACACACACATATATATATATATATATACACACACACACACACAAACATTTGCGCCACATTTTCAAGATTTTGATTCACCATGAATCCTATGTAAGCTAAGAACCGTGGAATATCTATACAATGAAACTATATGCGTATACACTATAGAGTGCTATGTTTACATAAAATGCTATCCAAGTTACATAAGATGAGCCTAGTATGCATAATTGCATAATGCCTGTGAGATCTCCACACAAAAATCTAAAATGACGGATGCTTTCCTGGTTTTAACGTGTTAAAGTCTGAGCAAACTATTACTTGCCAACAACCCTGTGTGAGCCCAGTTGCTCTGACACTGTGACACAACTTGTTCTGGAATATGATTGCATGTTGACCTGTCTGTCTAGCATCAAATGTTGGATGAGTGAGAACTTTCTCAAGCTAAACGAGGATAAGACAGAAGTTCTCATAATCGGTTCTAGTGAGCAGAAAGAATCAATAATAAGCAGACTTGGTAACCTGACTGTAGAAAGTAACAGTAAAGTAAAGAACCTGGGGGTTATTATTGATTCTGAATTGAATTTCAATTCACACATTAATCATGTTACCAAGATTGCCTTTTTTCACCTAAAATATAAAATATTGCACGAATCAGAGCCTATTTGTCCTTGGACGATGCAAAAACGCTAATCCACGCCTTTGTTTTTTCTCGGCTTGACTACTGCAATGCACTTTTTTCAGGACTGCCTAAGAAAACAACTGACAGACTACAACTTGTCCAAAATGCAGCAGCCAGAGTTTTAACTATAGAACTAAGATGAGAGAACATATTACTCCAGTTTTGGCATCACTGCACTGGCTTCCGGTTGCATTACTGCTTGTTTTTAATGTTGTTGCCTTGCTTTTCTTTTATCCTCCATTTCTCTGTAAAGCACTTTGAGCTGCATTTCATGTCATGAAAGGTGCTATACAAATAAAGTTTTATTATTATTATTATTATGTTTGTGCAGTACAGCGATTTTGAAATGTAGCTTTCATTACAGAATAATAGTATTACAACTAAATCCATCAAGTTGTATAGCCTTACCTGAAGAGTAAGCTTTGTCTTGTCTTTTCCAGAATGTGATGAACTACACAAAAAGAAAGTATGTATATTAGTGTTTGGGCAGGACACGGTGTGTGTGTGTGTGTGTGTGAGAGAGACAGAGAAAGAAAGACACCTCCGAGTCCGACGGCATGCTTCGCGGACCACTTGGGGGTCCACGGACCACCTGCCTAATAACATTAATTGTGTGCCCATCCCTGTGCATACTTGTGTTCATATATTAAAACGGGTCATTTATTTCTAGAAAAATATCCACTTCAATAACACAATACTTGAACCCTGTGTATACTTTGTTGTCTGCCATGCTAGCAGATCAGCTATTTTCACAGTATATTTCGGAATTATGATAATGGCCAGAATAGGCCTGTGTGTGTGTGTGTGTATAAAATACTTCCTGAGAAGATCAAAGCTTACCTTTGTCTTTCCAGACAAAGTGACACCTGCTCATCGTATCTGTAGAAGTGGGCTTTTGAATGGTCAAAGCTAGTGTATGGTAAACCTGTGGCATCAGGCATGGCATCTAGGAAAATGACAAAGACAAATATAAAGGAAGACAATTTCTAAGTGCAAGCCCAAATTCAGCACATCATCCCTGATTAGGCAAGGAAAACAGACATATAAAAAAAAGAAAAGGGATTTAAATCTTATTAGTGACATTCAACATGTGGATGCTGGAAACGGGTGCAGGCTTTAGTTCCGACATACTATTGATCACATCAAGGACCCCCAAATAGACACTAATTATCCCCGCGGACCCCCATTTGAAAAGATATGCCAGGAACCCCCCCCCCCCCATAAGAGAAGATTTGTACGGCTCTAGCAGAGATTCTCAAGCATTTTAATTTAAAGCTGGGGACCCCCTGGAACTCCCTCAGGTACCCCTAGGGGTCCCCGGACCCCACTGAATTAGGCTACATGTTTGCCTGCAACTAATGAAAATAGCAGATGTACAAGCTTGTGCCATGTTGTGAGCTTGTAGATCGGCTAGTTTCACTACTCCTTAAACAGTTCTTATAGAATATTTATTCATTCTTCTTTTGAAAAAACATTATTTTTTAAAATATTGCATTTATTTTAAGATTATTATGTTATTATGTTTTGACATTTACTCGTGACCATAAAAATGTGTCCGTGACCCACTGTTGGGAAAACAGTGATGTACAGTATTGTATATAGTATACTCCAACTACTTTGCAGGAATGTCATCATTGCTCATGGGGTCTCACTCACATCTAAAAAAAGATATTTTGTGAAGTAGTGAAACTGGTAGACAGTCTTACCATCCCCAGTGGGTTGGATGACTCGCTCCAGCCCTCTGGACTGATAGAATTCTTTTATTCTTTTATCTTCACCTATTCAACAGATAGAAATCAGATAATATAAAACGTTATTGGCCATCAATTATCAATGTTACATAGAAGCCAACCGCAGGAATCATCTCGTCAGATCCGGTCAGTTAATTGACGTTTGAGTCAACTGAAACCATCACCATATTGTTAAATATTGACACAGATTACTATTATTATTATAGCTTGACTTCATTAGTATGTATGGGGAGTTTCATCCTGGCATTTGCCAATGAATGCACCAAGGCAGAACTGCCAGTCAAAGCGAAAACTGGCCAATCACGGCAGCCTGTCCTTGCCGGACATGCTTGCAGAGACGATGTTATTTGTTTTGGTTATTCCAACCATGTCCAGGATCCTATTACTAATAATAATGTAAAAGAGACGCAGTCTCAATGTGTTTTTACTGGTTATATAAAGAAAAATAAAATGGCATGACTTACTTTCTTGTAATCCAGGCACCAGTTTGTAGACGATGTCTTGCATCACTCGATCCAATTTCAGGTTGAGTAAAGGCTGCGTTTCGTGGATTTTGATGTTACACATTGGACAATACTTGCTTGTTTGCAGGTATTTTACAATACAGCTTTTGCAAACTATGAGAGAAGCAGAGAGAGAAAAAAAGTCTTACAGTATTCAGATCAACTATAGGCCCAGATGTAAAATGAAACACAATAGCTAATCACCATTCACCAGAATGTTGTTTTGCAGTGGTGTAAAGTAACTACCGGTAAGTACAATTACAGTTAACCCTTCGCTAAGTCCCTCCCTAACCCGTCCTTGTCCAATAGGCACGTTAGCAACGATAAGAGAGGAGAGATGGCAAACTTTCCTTCTCACCCATTGAGAAGGATGTTAAATGACGGGATTACTCCATATAAATCAATCATTTCAGTCAGGGACGTGCACACAGACATCAAAGGGGGCTTCAGCCCCTGCCCTTTTACCCGTCTGTAAAACAACTGCCCTTTCCAGACCACGAATGCAGCATTTACTATAGTGAAAGAAATGCAAATACTTTCCATGCCATGCCGGAAGCACCATTCAGGAGAATTGCTTTTTTTCCAACGTCTCCTGAACTTGAACACAGTATTTTGCGTTCACAACGTGTCGCGTTGTGAACTTGTAGATCTGCTGTTTTTGTGCCCTCTTAGGGGATTTCAGCCCCTGCCTCTCTAACACTCTCTGCACGTCCCTGTTTTCATTAGCAAGATCTTCAAAATGTCTTCTAAATTTAGTCAACCAGGCCTGCAGTAGGCTATGCACTGGACAAATGTGCATGACAATATTATTATTGACTTAGAAATATTAGCGGGAGCGACAGTATCCAACTCAATGAACTTACAGCTGTCCGACAGGGGTTTTCATACAATGCACGGTAAGAATACAGTGATTAGTATTACCATCACCATCACTGCGGCTCAGTCGTGTAACTTTCCCGACGTTAAGCTGTGTATGTATTCAACAAGACAGCCATGCAAAATAACACTGACAGCCATAGAAAGCTTGCCATCCTTAGCAATGGTTGCTAGACTATTTGGATTGGCATTGGACAATAGCTTTTGGGGTGGAGTTTAGCGAGGGCCTAATTTAGGTATTTTTACTTGAGTGCAGTATTTCCAATTTGCTGTACTTTACTTCGAATATTGTACTTTTACTCTAGGTCTACATTTGAAAACTTGTGAAATGGGATATTCTAGAGTACTTTCTACTTTTGGCACTTTTAAGTACATTTTGATACCAATACTTTTGTACTTTTGCTCAAGTACATTTTCAATTCCAGACTTTTACTTGTAACAGATTATTTCTACATTGCAGTATTGACACATTTACGTGAAAGTAAGAAATGTGAGTACTTTTCCCACCATTGTTGTTTTGTTGTGCTTGTTTGTCAACTGCATACGGAACAGCCTTGACAGACAAAACCAAAGAATAATCAGTGAGAATATAATGTAGCACGAAGGCCCTTCTTGTTACTCACATGTGTGCAAGCATTCTGTAATGGTTGTTGCGTCTATGAAGTAGCCAGCACACAGGTAGCAGACAATGTGCTCATTCAGGTCCTTGATTTTCAACTTCACCTCCTCCTGCAAAACACAAACACACTTTTGTTGGCTTTTACCGTTTGATTGATTGAATACTAAAAAACGCACAGGAGGAAAGTACAGTTCAATAAAAGGTCTGCCAAGAGGATTTATAACCCAAGAATGCACACTGGCTTGTTTGTTTCCATTGGGGTTCTTCATATTCAATTCACGATCTGAACATTTGATGACGTACACGCCACGGTATAGATCTGCTATTTTTGATTTTTGCTTGTAGGGGTCCCTGCCTGGAACTAAATGTTTGAGATGGGGTCGGCAGCAAACTACATAAAATGTTGTAGGTCCTGGACATGATCAAGCCCCAAATATCACATATTGCGCAGCTATGCACATAAAAACTGCACACTTGCGTGCGAGAGTGTGCATGCGAGGATTTTGGACGGTTTTAGGTAGATTACATCGGCCGTTAGCCAAACTAGCCAAAGGTTGATACATTAAGCCCCCGTTTATAGGGAATAAAACAATTACGTAATTTACGTCAAGGGTAATGAGGGATTTTTTGATTAATTACGTCAATAGCGTCAAGGGGCATAAGAGGTTGGCGCACCACTGACATAGAAACATGGGTTTTTCAAGAAAACTGTCAGGATTTAGAAGAGATTTTTAGAATCTGATCTCAGGTCTAAATGGGTTAAGGTTTGAGAACCACTGATATAGCAACATAGGTTTTTAGAAGGTATTTGTAGAATTGGCCTCACCGCTTCAGGTCTTATTGGGTTAACACAGACCCAAATAAACAAAGCCTCCATGTGTGCTTTTTTTAATACCATGGCAACGTTGCAGAATCACTGGCCTACGCAACCATGTCAGCAATACTGTACCATTATGCTACATTTCATACCTTTACTATATAGTCTGTAACAGACCATAGTCACAGAAGCTCCAGCAATTAAGCATTTTCCTTCACCAAGCAACATAAATGAGGCTGCAGTGTTTCTCCAAATAAGAGCATTCTAAAGTTGTATCCGCTCAGTTGTTGTCCTAAACTCTTGCTTTTATTTCGTCTCTCACACACACATCTGTTGCGATAGACATGCATTTATAATAGCATTTTTGTTACTACTCACTCAACTAAGGATTGGACTGAGAAAAATGTAAAACGGATCTGGGCATCACTAGTAGTGTCTGTGCACGTGTATGAGGCATCACTAGTGTGCACGTGTATGAGAGAGGAACAATATTTTGATGTGTAATGTTATTTTGAGCTGATGAGAGTGCACACACACCTACCTACTCACCTCTCGCGCACACACACACACACACACACACACACACACACACACACTCACACACTAAGAACCACTGGCTTACAACATTAGGAAGCATGCTCAAATTAGCAACTAGTCTAGACTCTAGAATAAAGCTCAAACTACCAATATTTGAAAGTGACTTAAAAAACAAGCACAAAGTTGCTTATAATAATAAGCAGACATTACTGTTTTATATTCGTTTATTGTATTGGTGTAATTTAATTTTGTGAATGGAATATACATAGGACCACAATGGAAACAAGTCCCAAGGACTTTTGTGTGTGTGCGTTATCCTTTTAGTTAAAAAGGTGAGACTCAGACTGCAATACATTTCTGTTATGTCTAGTGAGTTCTCCAGGTGTGTGGACTGGAGTTGACAACTAGACCCCGCCCACTCTGATTGACCGACAACTGTCAGCAGAGGAGGAGACGACAGGTTGCTACTTGCTAAGAGCACAGCTGGCATGAGTGGCAAATGTTTGACAAGGAAAAACTAGTACTAAAACATGGCTCGAGTCGAAAGTAACTATACGTCGTAAACACGCCAGCTTTTAAACCCACACATCGCAACCAAATGCACAGCGAGTAAAGTAAGTGATTCTCCACCCCCACTCCTTTTCTCTCTCAATGATGAATGTGTTGCTGGAAAAAAAGTGGTCGGTGTTTTCGAGCCATTAAACGATAGTGAATGGAGGAGGAATGGAGCTGTAGAGAAGAGATGTGACATACGGTAATAACACACTCGGGGGGAGGCGGGACAAAAACACCCCGGAGTGTTCGCTCTTCTGCGCTGAAAGGAGGACTGAAATGTGTGTCGACATTAATTTTAAACTGAGTGAAACGCTCGTATTGCGCAAACAATTTAACAACACACACAGCAGATAAAACACGTCCCTGTGAGAAACAAACAGTGCCTCAGTTCGGCGGAGGACGCGTGGCGTGCTGAACGCTTGGCGTTGGTTTTTCCACTACAGTACAAGTTCTCTAAGCTCGTTTGGTTTCAGCCATGGTTATTTTATGAAGGTTTTTCGTCGTCCGTGTACCGTGTAGTGTTACTTATATGGGGGGAAAGTATAATGGCCAGCAGCACAGCATTATAACAGTCTGTGCCGCCACCGGCGGTTGTTATTATGAATGAATGGTGGGTGGAAACAAGACAGTCTTGAGGAGGAAAAACAACAACACGGCGGGTGTAACAACTACTGCCTGCGTTCTTCATCATGAATGATGCACAGTACAGTTCACTTTGCACAGCACTGCTCTTGAGCTGAGAGCTCTCACTCACACAAGCAGTCGGTCTCAAACACACATTTTCTCTCTGAAACAGTCTCTCTCACTCTTCTGACACGGAGAGAGAGAGAAGTGGCTCCGCGGAGAGGAGAGCTCCGCGGTCCGCGCTGCCTTCCTTCACATCCACAACGAACGCACCATGTGCCGTTCGTTCGCTTCTTTTGGCTTTTATTAAACGACCTCCGCGGCGTCACATCGACCTCCCTCGACCGGTCATACAAGGCAAAAACAAAACGACCCGGGGGATCGGCACCCACCTCGTTCCTCAGCGGGTCCAGCTTGTAGACGGACTGCAGCTGGTTTCGTAGCCGCATCGCTATGGCCATTGGACCTTGTTCCGCCATCTTTCTTTGGGAATTCTGCTTACTTCCGGGTGTCCGGAAATAGCACGTTCTCAACTCAGCGGTGCGCTCAAGTCGTTCGTTTTACTCACTCACACAGTAGGGCTTGCGGCCAATGAATGTTTGATTGTTTGTGTGTTTGCCTTGCAGTGGCGGAAAAAGTACTCACTTTTTTTTTTACTCAAGTAAAAGTATCAATACTCTGTTTAAAGTAAAAGACTGGAATTCAACATTGATTTGAGTGTAAAACAAAAGACAGTACAATTTACAAAGCAACGGCATCAACATCTATAGGCTACTTAAAGTAGCAAGTATACTCATTGTGCAGAATGTCCCATTTCAAGTTGTTTTCGAATGTATCCAATTGAAAATGGCATATCCACAAGCTCACAAATGCGTCGTATTGCGATGCATTGTGAGCTTGTAGATCGGCTATTTACAAATGGCTGAAATGTCGGCTATGTCTATTGTCTATGTGGTTAATGTATGTTTTGTAGCCTAATAGCCGGGGAGCCACAAGCCCAAAAGCTCAACGGTTAAGGATTAACATGTGATGTCATGCCATACTTTTTATTTGTGTTTTCTCTATTCACTTGGTCTTTAAGGTCCAGAGAATGAGAGGTCTGCTCTGCCGAAAACATTGCTAAAAAAAAGTTATGGCCATTTCTGTATACCATAGGCCATATAAGGCAGAATTGAAATAGCATGTGACAATTTTGACATGTCAAACTAGGGGAATCATGAAAACCCCAACCCACAACTCACAATTGTCACATACACTGATACACACACGCTACTTAAAGCATGATGAAATTTGGGAAATGTTGCCTTATATTGGTTGTCTACTCTACAGTATCTTTTTTTCGCGATGTTTCCAGCAGAGCAGGCCTCTCATTCTGTGGACCTTAATGACCAAATGAAAAAAAAAAAACACAAATAAAAAGTACGGCATGACATCACAGGTCCTGTCCAATTTTGGTCCTGCAGTGGCTCCCCAGCTTTAATGGCCTAATTAAAATATACCGAGTAACTTGTAGAAACTAAAGTTTTCAAATATATATATATATATAGTGGAGTAAAAGTACTATTTGGATCCGAGATGTAGTATAGGTCTAAAAGTATTGTAAATTGGAAATGCAAGTACAAATAAGTCTACCTCAAAATTGTACTTGCAATAAATACAGACTACAGTAGGCTACTTACTGTCCATCACTGTTTGTGTTGTAGGTCTACTTTTATTACTCAGTTGTACTCCATGATCTGTAAATCCGTAACTACTGCAGTACTAGTGGAGGTAGGGAGAAATACGGGTGACTCCTTGGCAGTGTTGTTTTTGGCAGGCATTTTTTTGATTTAGTCAGTCTTAGTCTTTTGGAAAAATGCTTAATTAGTCTTAGTCAGTCTTAGTCATTTGGAAAAATGCTTAATTAGTCTTAGTCAGTCTTAGTCATTTCTATCCTTGATAGTTTTAGTCGACGGAAATTCCTAAGGGTTTTAGTCAGTTTTAGTCATTTTAGTAAAAGGTTTTAGTCCAGTTTGTCAATTTTTTTTAAATGTCTTTAAATAAAATGTCTATAGCGTACAGGTATTAATTAGAGCTGGGACTCGATTTAAAAAAAATCTAATTAATCAGAGGCTTTGTAGTTAATTCATCTCGATTAATCGCATTTTAATCGCATATCATTATTTGACCCAAGAACTGTGAGAGCCATTTTTTTATGGATTTTGGTATACTAGTGAATCAATGAATAGTGAATACATAAGTTTAAGCAATAAAACATTGTTTTTGTAGTAATAATATCTCAAAATTAATAATTTATATAGAGCTTTTCTGAGTACCCAAAAATGCTTTACAAGGGGGACATGATAAATGCAAAAACAACTTTATTAAAGGAAAAACACTAAGTAAATAAAAATAAATATCTGGGGAAAGTAATATTGAAGGTTTTGGATGGTGGGGGCATGTCTCTGAGAGTTTTGGGGTATGGATTCCACAGTGTTGGTGGGGGGGCTTCAATTGGTGCAGCAAATATGTGACATGAGTTGACCATAAGAAAACACCTCTGTTTCTTCCGTGGACATACAGTAACAGCCATAGGAGATTTTACATTTTATTTGGCCATAACCGTTTAGTTAGAATTAGAAACCATGTCATCTGGTCGGGTACTTGAACTGCTACTGGGAGTTGGAATAACATTAGCTCTGATCCATAGTGTTAGAAGGAGGAAAGTAGGCTTTCACATCTTTTTTTATGTTAAAAACGAGGGGCTGCACAGCCTGCACTTCCGCGGGTGTGAGTGAGGGGAAAGGATCAAATTAAGTACCATAGAACTCCTGAGTCCTAACTACGCTATCGACCAGAGCTACAGTTGTTGATTGACGTAACGTTAGCTTCCAGGCTAGGCTAGGTGCAACATGTTTCGCATTGAGCCGATACTGGAGTCTTGACGAGGCGCGGTGATATGTGAATTCTTTGTTGAATAATTGCACACAAGTGTGCTGTAATCCACGCTATCATCGGATAGCCTTTTAAATCCTATTTCCAATCCACGGGGACAAGCAAACTAGCAAAGTGATCTGCAGCGGCTTGGCTTCCCCCAGTCTGGTGATGTTATTGTCTGAAGAAAACACGGAGTCGAAATGGGACGGTGTGTGTGTGTGTGTGTGCAATGTGCATGCATGCAGATGGGCGTGACCAACAAGGAAAGGAGAGGAGGATAGAGGCGAGAGCAGTGACATTATTGGCGAACATTTTCATGCATTTAAAACTTTGTTCGTCAATCCACTAACATGTTCGTCTACCCTCGTCTTGTCAGCGATAACACAAACACGTCTCGTCATCGTCATCGCGTCAAACAGAGCTAATTAGCTCGTCAGCGTCAGTCTTGTCCCGAATTATTTGAGTGTATTTAGTTTTAGTCCGTCTTAGTCCTGGAAAAAGGGGCGTTGACGTCGTCATTTACGTTATCGTCAGTCCTGACGAAAACAACACTGCTCCTTGGGCTAAAAACGGCATCACAAATGTGATGAGGTCATCACAAATGTGATGAGGTCATCATCACATTTGGGCAAGTGACTATGGCCAAAAAAGTGTTTTTTCAATTGTGTACGTGTATCAAGTGTAACAGTGTAATAACCCTAATAGCCTACTGTGCCACATTTGGCACATACCTAAATTTATATCTATTGTTTGTGCTAAATTCAAATTGAGTATCTCAACTTAATATATCATCTGATTAAATGCATCACTTCAGCAGTACAAAGAATAAAATGGTTAAGTTAGTCAATTATAATTAATGCAGTGATACAATAACTCAATTAATTTCAATGTAAGACTAATACCAAAGCAAAATGCACAATAGCTAAATGTACCAGAAACCAAAACGAAGCTCAAACTTAGTACAATAATCAAGCCCCAGATCAAATCAAAGAAAACTCAAACGAAAAACAAAACAACACTCCTGTACCTCGCTCCACTTATCGAGGGTGCTACGGGCTCAGCTGGAAAGGCCACCTTGCGCTTCATACCACTTCATACAAAGTCACAGCAAGCAGGCACCCAAAATAATCAAAGAAAATAACAAACTTCAAACTAGAGAAATGATAGTTGACCGGGTATGATAGTTAACCCATTTAGACCTGACGTCGAAATAAAAAAACGTTCGCTCTGAAAGAATATATACCTATTCAAAGATTTGTGCCGCATTTTTACGATTTTTCAAAAATAGCAGACCTACGAGTGGCGCGCTATGAGCTTGTAGATCTGCTATTTTCCAATAGCTAAAGTATAATGCTTGAAACACCAAAAGGGGTTCCCACCCAAAATGGGTTTTAAAGTTAAAGGAACCAAGTGACTGACATTTACAAAACAACTCACCAACATTGCAGCTGTATGGAAAGCTTGAATTATCCTCTTTCAAACTATACAGTTTTTGTTTAATAAAAATCCACCGTGGACATGTTATGAGCTACTTCCTGTCAAGACATTTCGTACAGGTTATTTCTTTCCCCTAAGTGTCAGAGTTTGGAAGCGCTCCTTATGAGTAAAGCAACCTCCTGCGGCATTATGTGCAAATTCAAAACAGGACCGTTCAGAGATCTTCAACGAGCAATTCCAACTCCAATACTTAGGAACAATCACACCCGTGTGAAGTGAGTGGTGCAACTCCTTGTGCGGGTCCCCAGGGGTTCCCTGGAAGTTCCAGGCCAGGGTGCCGGCCCGATTCCGGCGAGCCGCCCCACATCCGAAACGGTTGAGAAATGACAGAGTTACCATGTGGGGGTCCCTCTACTGTACCCTCTACTTCACTGTACTGTACTAGTGGCACACCCAAAATTATCATATATACAGTTAATATGTGCGTGTGTGTGTGTGTGTGTTAGGTTGCGCACAGGTGGTGCTATTTTTGTGCTCATACCCAGGCAGGCAGGCAGACAGCCGTAAGGGAGTGGTTGCACCACTCAAAAAATCACCTGCAAGGAATTCTTTGACAGGAAGTAAATCATAACATGTCTAGAGTGATTCTTTATGAAGCAAACACTGCAGAGGATTATTCAAGCTTTTCTTACAGCTGCAATGTTGGTGAGTTTGGTGTTGTTTAATACAATTCGATAGGACTTCTCTGTTTGGTTGAATGGGCTGTCAATGGGAAGTTGCACCTAGTTAGCACCTTGCTGGCAAGATGGATGTGGTCTGCATATGGTCAATGAGGTTGGGTTTATGGTTTATTTAACACCACTGCACTTGTTATACTAGTGTTTGGGCGATAGAGGGCAGTGCAAGCATTCATTTCACTTCGCTCCAGTGCTGTAACCTTTGGTAGCTGGCCTAGATATGTCTTTAACATTTTTTATTCTTCAAGTAGTCGGTTAGCAAAATGATTGGCCGTCATTTATTAGTTTACGCTAAGGTTGATGTATAGGGCACTAGAAGGCTTAGTAAAATAAAAAGTACAAAAAGGCTCCCTTTTCTGTGTAGTCACTAGTCAATATCTGTCCACTGAGGTGAGCTGAAAAGACCAGAATGTCACTGATCCAAACCCTAATAGATCAGTGGGGTCCGGGGACTTCTAGGGGTCCCCAGCAAAATTAGATAATATAATATATAATATATATATATATAACACAATCAGTTTAACTACTTTAAGTCTGTTTACATCAGCTATTTGGCAATATCCGATCTACAAGCTCATTGCATGTAACGATGTAATGTGTCATGAGCTTGTAGATCTGCCATTTTCAAAACATCTGCATTTCTTATATTGTTGAAACGTTTTAACAACACAAATCTTGTATGGGGGTCCCTGGCAAAAGTATTTACAGATGGGGCTCCACGGCCAAATACATCTTAATTTGGGGGTCTTCACCGGAGGGGGATGAGGAACACTCTTCTTTTGCTAAACAAACAAAATGTTTGTGGTTTCACGGAAGCCTCAGCATTGTAAGTGTATTAGTGTGTAACACTGTTAAAAAGGTACGTTACATTGTTGCCAATGTGTTGCTGCAAAAGAACTCACAGGCTCAGCCATAACCAACTGTGTTTATAAAAGGCTTCATTATGGAAGTGCCGTTTTTGTATGAGCAGTAGCCTATATAGTATGAACACATTTTGACTTCAAATGCAGGGCCTGAGAAAAGTTCTACTCCAGTGAATTATTCTATGCGTTATTCAATTGGGGCGAGAGCTAAGTCTCTGTAAAAAAAAAAAGAAAATAAGTATAATGTGGAAAATCCTGCTTCTTGTGTTTAACCCATTTTGGGCGCGAACCCCTTTTGGTGTTTTAAGCATTATGTTATGCTTTAGCCATTGAAAAATAGCAGATCTACATGTAGGTCTGCTATTTTTGAAAAATGTGAAAATGACTTCGACATATATATTCTTTCAGAGCAAACATTTTTAACTCAAATCTTTGCTTCTGTGAGGGTCCCTGGACCAACATATTTTCAGATGGGTGTCGGTGGCCAATTACATATATTTTTGGGGTCCATAACATGAAATATTGAGCACCACTGATAAAGAATCATAGGTATTTCAGGAAACTGTCAGCATTTAGAAGACGTTTTTTAAATGTCAACGTCAGGCCTAAATGGGTGAATTCACGGTGTGAACTATGAGTGAATAAGGCTCTATCTGTTTCAACAAGTTGGCCTATTGGTGTTCCAAATGGAGATCACCTTGATCCTGCCCAGAGGCCTTCCAAACCTGCAGACCACCCAAAAACTGCTGTCCCAAACAAAGGCTTGGTCTTGATTCTTCCCTTTGTCATGTGCCAGTGTAATGGAATGCAATGGTCTGATTTATGCTTTGCCATTATGGCAGTATGCCGCACGCATAAAATGGCAGATCTGCAAGCTCACTCAAAATGCATTGTGAGCTTGCCGATCGGCCATTTTTTACGTCACGCAAATTAACCAGCCTAAATTAATACATGCAGGGCATGGATCTGTTGTTTTGTGTCTGTCTATGACAATTAAGATGACTGATCCACGAAAGCAATCATGTTATGTTTGGAATGATGTGATAAAACAAAAGGCGTACAGTGAGGCCAAAAAACATCAGGCCTAATAGTGCTTCATTTGTATTTATATGGACTGTACTCTAAATAGCATTTGTTATTATACTGTGCCTAGTCGGTGACACATGTTCACACAACAAATGAACCCAATTGTGACTTTCCCCTTTCCTGAAAATGTTTCCACATCCAGCTCATCCATGGATCCATTATGTTGGAGGTGACCTTTTGGCTGAAATGGCATCCGTGATGCTACCGTGCCATTGACGGGAAGGTGAGCTTTTTACACATATCGCATTCTTATATCCTATATTCTGTCCATTTCCATTGTTGTCTATAGATGGCATTGGGGGGGGGGGAGAGTAGTTGTACTGTAGCGTCACAATAATTTAAACCACTTAATCAATTCACATGTTGGGCTATTCAAAAACAGCTGAATTCCGGTGTCCTCCTTGACATGAAAAACTTTGAGAACCACTGCTCCATAAATGGCGACGGCAGTGGTGGGTGTGAGCAGCAATGTTCTTAATTCTTGGCAGCCTTGCAGCCGTTGTGATCAGCCTTGCTTCACTGAGCCATCATAGTCGGGGCCTTGTGTTCCCCCCCCCCCCCCCCCCCCCCCCCCCCCCACACACACACACACACACGCGCACAAACAGTCAAACACACACACGCGCTGTCTGCCATTTCCTCTTGCCGTGTAACGTCGTCTTATCTGCGGGGTCTGCGAGGTCACTGCTTATCTGATTGACGGGGCTTTGACTCTGTGCGATATCCAAATATCCTGAGGGTCTAGAGGCACATGAGGAGGATCACAATATAGAGAGAGAGAGAGAGAGAGAGAGAGAGGCGCGGTGAGAAAGGAGAGGGAGAGAGAGGATCAAGAAGAAGGATCCAAGCATTTCATTGGTTGTCATTACTTCAAGTCATGATCATGGGACAAAGGATCCCCTTCTATTCTCCTCCTGGACTGTCTTTTCTCTCCTGTCACTTTTATTGGAAACGGTGGGTTTATCTAATGGATGAAAAACACCTGCCAGTCCACACAAGCTGGCAGACTCACTTCACGAAGAAATACCCCCCCCCCCCCCTTCCCTTTTTCTTTTTTTGCATTTGTGTGTGTGTATACACGTACTGTATGTAGAAAAGGGCAGGGGGGAGATTGATGGAGAGAGATGATGCAATTTTGAACTTCCTAAGCATATGCTTGTGTAGCTTTTCTGTGATCTTTTTTTTTTATTATATAAAAAAAACTAAAATAACACAGACAAGTGCGAGGAAAAACGGAATCCGATGAGAAAAAAAACCAAAAAGTCCCAGAGAACCTATGCATGGTTGATAAGAGACCCCAATTACCTCTGTGTCCCGAACACCCTGTGCCGCTCTGCCATGCCATGCCAAGCAGGAGGCCCCCTGTCCCGGGCCGGGCACACACACAGACTTTTGCCTCGCCTCTCTCTTCTTTCTCTCACTCGGAGCAATCAGAGCATGCAGGGGTGGACGGGGCCTTTTGTTCCCCCTGCTCCAGCAATTGGCCGCCGAGTGGCAAAGCTAATGACGAAGAGCCCTTTGGGATGCGCTCCAGTGGAGTACAGCTTGTGCCCGCTCGATGTGCAAGGGCATAGTGTACGATGTAGTGCAAGCAAGCCCTTAGGCCCTCTCAGTGTTGGCAGGAAAACCTACACTCACAATATCAGCATCATGAATTGTGCTTTAATTACGTCGGGACAAAAATGTACATTCTCTTGTCATGGTGGGGGCGATGCTGGTGCAGAGAAAACATTGCGGTGACAGTTCCGGGTCTCGCAGGCGCACACACACACACACACACACACACACACACACACACACACACACACACACACACACTGGCTGGCACACGGATTAGAGGCAACAAGGCCTTATGTTTCGCTCGAGACCCAGAAGACAACACGTCAGATCTGTTATTTTTACTAACTGGACCACCCTCCTCCCTTTTAATGGAATCCTTTTGAAAAAAACAAGTTCTCGTTTTTAAACCATTAAAGAATTATGCTTTTTCTTTTTTTTTATCCCTTGAAAAAATATGAATTATAAACAATCTAGGACAGTTAACAGTTGGAATCACTACAAATACATATTCAAAATTCATTATAAAATGTGATGATTAATCATTAAATACAAGGCAAATAGCAGCAGTCTTTCGAGGCTTTTCGAGGTGTGGTTGTACATTGCAGACTATATGTTCAACTCCGAGCCAAATTCAATCCCACTAGCACGTCGTGATCTGACACAAGAAAGTCTATATAATTATAATATGAACAATTCTTTGCTATTATGGAATGAAAAGTGTGTCCATGCCAGTGTTGTTTTTGGCAGCACATTTCTATTTTAGTTTTAGTCATGGTCTCTTTAATAGTTTCCACTTAGTTTTAGTCACATTTTAGTCACGCGGAATGTTTTGTGTTAGTCTAGTTTTAGTTGACTAAATATCATAAGATTTGAGTCTACTAAAACTACGGCTGATTTAGTGGAGATTTAGGCGGGCCTTGATGCCGTCATAATGACTGATTTAGGATCAGATTTAGGCGGGCCTTGATGCCGTCATAATGACTGATTTAGGATCAGATTTAGGCGGGCCTTGATGCCGTCATAATGACTGATTTTACACTTGCTGGAGCTCACAGCGCGTCGTGCTTGATTGATTTATTAACAGTTTGCAGAATTACAGTACATTTCAATACAACTCAATACAAACTGTTAACAGTGAGTGGATGACACCATAAAGCATTACACTTGTTTACAATAGGGCCCACTATTTTCAATTCATCAAAACATTTAGAGACGTACGAATATACACAACTATATAGTCAAAAAGAAATCATCATAGAGGTAAAAAGGGAAAAAAAACATATACAGTGAGGGGAAAAGGGGCGGGTGGGGGGGGATTCAGATTTTATGGGGATCAGATTCGAATTGCAGGTGCCCTTTGAGAGCAGTTGAAGGAGTCAAGGGATTTGCATGTCTTAATGACTGTTGGTAGGGCGTTCCACATTTTGGTGGCATAGGAGCGATATTAATTTAGTCCCTTGTTTGTGCCGAATCTGGGTTGCACATGGTTTGTTGAACTCCCTCTGATGTTGTGAGTGTGGACTTCGTTGACATTAAGGAAGTATTTAGACGGGTACATGGGTATCGTTTAGTGAAGTATTTAGACAGGTACATGGGTATCTTGGTGAAGTATTTAGACCGGTACATGGGTATCTTGGTGAAGTATTTAGACAGGTACATGGGTATCTTGGTGAAGTATTTAGACAGGTACATGGGTATCTTGGTGAAGTATTTAGACAGGTACATGGGTATCTTGGTGAAGTATTTAGACAGGTACATGGGTATCTTGGTGAAGTATTTAGACAGGTACATGGGTATCTTGGTGAAGTATTTAGACAGGTACATGGGTATCTTGGTGAAGTATTTAGACCGGTACATGGGTATCTTGGTGAAGTATTTAGACAGGTACATGGGTATCTTGGTGGTGTAGTGAATCTTGTGGACCAGACCCAATGCAAGGTGCTGTACTCTGTCGTCAACCCTAAGCCATTCCAGCCTGTCAAAGTGGGCAGGGGTGAGGTGGGTTCGGGGAGTGAGGCCAAGTAGTAGCCTGCGATGTGAGCTTGTAGATCTATTTTCAGCATGCAACCGAGTTGGAGTATAGGTATGAATCTGGCTTTATAGAATGCCTGAAAGCTACAGTCGTCGGTGCAGACGAGCTAGAGGCCAAGTAGTGAATGACATGATATGAAGATGCAGAGATTAGAGGGCTTTGCTGGGCCTGCCAGTGTCATATTGAGCTACCCTTTGGAAAAACACACAGCTTCATATTAATCGTATTAGTCTGGCACAATAGAGCTTTGTCTATCACACACATTGGTCTCCATCACTCACTGTGTGTGTGTGTGTGTGTGTGTGTGTGTGTGTGTGTGTGTGTGTGTGTGTGTGTGTGTGTGTGTGTGTGTGTGTGTGTGTGTGTGTGTGTGTGTGTGTGTGTGTGTGTGTGTGTGTGTGTGTGTGTGTGTGTGTGTGTGTGTGTGTGTGTGTGTGTGTGTGTGTGTGTGTGTGTGTGTGTGTGTGTGTGTGTGTGTGTGTGTGTGTGTGTGTGGTATGTTTTTGTGTACTTTTATATCAAAAGTCCATAAAGAGAACATTTTAATTACTTCCTTTGAATGAAAACGTGCTGCGTGATGACGTGTAGAGGCACACGTGCATATAAATTAATCTTGATTAAATTCACCTGTTTGATTCCCATTGCTGCGTCGTCCTCCAAACACAGCTGGTTTTGATTACAGAACTACTCATTTTTAATCCCATTCAAGATGACATCCAGAACAGTGTATCACTCGTTTAAAACTTCAGCAGCGCTACAATATGTATCTGAAAACATTATAGGTTTGAATTAATCCATGAGATTTGCTGCCTGTCTCTCTGTGACTTTGTTTACAAACAGATCTGCATGTGCACTTTTCAGAAGGGTAGGTGTAAATAAAAGGTCAAACTTTGATGACCTCGATTATTATCTCAGCAAGGCCAGAAGTCCTGCATGCAAACCCGGACATAGCCCTGCTAACCAGTGTTGTTTTTGGCGTTTTAATAGTTACATTTTAGTTACCTGGAATGTTTTAGTGTTAGTCTAGTTTTAGTCGACTAAATCTACAGTTGCTTTAGTCGACTAAAATGTATTGGCCGGCCTTGATACCGTCGTAATGACTGTGCTGTGAGCTTGTAGATCGGCAATTTTCAGCATGCAACCAAGTGTAAAATGACTTATACTGGATCTCTTGTACACTAGTCCCTTCCTAACATTTTAGTCTAGTTTTTATTTGGTGACGAAATTGTCAGTATATTTAATCTTAGTTTTCATTTAGTAACCATTCTGTTTTCCATTCTGTTTTCTGTTTTAGTAACCATTTCTGTAGATTGCAGCGTTGAGGAGAGTGTGAGGATTTTTATGTCTTCAGATAAGGCCCAACACAATTCCATTTGGGACGATAATAATTTCATACGCTGACACACGCACACATGCGCACGCACGCACGCACACACACACACACACACACACACACACACACACACACACACACACACACACACACACACACACACACAGAATGGTTTCAATTGATAAAACAGCTCATAAACCTTTTTATTGCAAAATCATAAAGAATGTACAACTATGGTTGCAGCAGTATACTTTGAGTTTGCTTGATGGAGTGTCCACAGTGTCTGGAGACAGTGAAGTAATGACTTTGAACCCCTTTGAACAAATATTCTGGGGGTCCTTCACCTGAAAAAGTTTGAGAACCGCTGGCATAAAAACATAGGTTTTTTCCCCAAACTGCTATAGATTTAGAAGACCTTTTCAAAGAATCGGCCTCATAGTCTTAATGCGTTAATAGAAATAGGTGTTTCTTCTCTCTTCCTCTCGTCCCAAACAGCAGGAGGCTACAATACGTGTTGAACTATAAAGCCCCTGACTATTACACCACCAATTAGTTGGGTGTAAATTTACGTGCGTCTGAGGTTCACAGACACTCGTATATCACACTGACTCAAGTGGGAGCTGCTTGGCCCGGAGCAGCGAAAAAAAATGAAACATGATGGTTTACAGCTCTCGCTCCGAGGGCCTCCGTGCTTTAGCCATGAATCAGGTCTGTGCTAAAAAAAATGTTTTCCTGAATCAAGTAATAATTTGATGACCAGCGGAGAGACCGTTGAATGTCCTATATAGTTGCCAGAATGTGAACCCAGACATGTTGAGTACACCAAGGTTTTATGTTAGAAATGTTGAGTATGGGTTCCCAGCATGTAGAAACTGCCGGATGCTAACTTGCATATGTTGAGCAATTGTCATAATTCGCATAATATGTGACCATACCATTAACAATCTATAAGGAAAACAAAATCTAAATTTCATCATCCTTTAAGTAACAAACTAGGGGGTTTTCGTGATGCTGAATCCATTCCAAGCATTCGTTTTGGGTTAAAACGGCCATAGCCATCATCACA
Source organism: Protomyctophum bolini (assembly GCF_963924005.1). Classification (NCBI taxonomy): domain Eukaryota; kingdom Metazoa; phylum Chordata; class Actinopteri; order Myctophiformes; family Myctophidae; genus Protomyctophum; species Protomyctophum bolini. The sequence continues at coordinate 25,501,263 of NC_137871.1, read as the reverse complement.
AATGTGATGTCAGCACATTTGGGCAAGTTCTATGGCCGTTTTTACCCCAATGAGCAAAAACCAATGCTTGGAATGGAATGTTAATGGTATATGGTCACATATTATGCAAATTTAGAAAATTGCTCAACATATGCAAGTTGGCATCCGGCAGTTTCTAAATGCTAGGAAGCCATACTCAACATTTCTAACATCAAACCTTGGTGTACTCAACATGTCTGGGTTCACAATGGTGCTCAATGGGCAAATAGACTATAGTGACTGATGACCCTGTCATCAAATTATTGGCTCAGGAATGTGACAAAAACAGATCATTTGATATTTTATATTTTGTCATACGACGGTGTCACATTGTAAAGGTTTCTGATCCACAAAAGCTCACAACGCTTATAAGATCAGCAATCTTTTGCCGTTTTGGGAAAATGTTTGGAAAAGGGTTGGAACGTTTTCGAAAATTATTCACCTATATAATGACATGCCCAAAATATAGGGACGCCATGTTAAATGAGTGGTGAATATAATATACGGCAAGTAGTTTTTCGAGAGAACTGTATGGAATATGAAGGACCCCAATGGAAACAAACAAGCCAATTATATAGGCTTTCATGGGTTTTAGATCCTCTTCGCAGACCTTGTATTGAACTGTACTTTCCTGTGTTCTTTTTCTGCAAACTATTAGTATTCAATCAATCAATCAAATGTGACCAGATTTGACTGAGAGCCTGCCATCGCGCAAATTTCAGCTTTTCACCAGCTTTTTTTTATGAGCACAGGCAGACTCTTCACTTACTAGAGCATGTCTGAAATAAGTGTCAGAGCTGAAATTGACATGTAAATATGAAATAAATGCTTAAACATGTAGCTAGGTGTAATGTTAGAGTCCACAGAAGACGTGTAAATATGAAATAAATGCTTAAACATGTAGCTAGGTGTAATGTTAGAGTCCACTGAAGACATGTAAATATGAAATAAATGCTTAAACATGTAGCTAGGTGTAATGTTAGAGTCCACAGAAGTGAACCTTTCAAGCCTGTTTTCTCAACTCGCTGTTTTCTGCAAGACATTACTCTATAAGCCTCTATCTCCAAAACTGGTGGGTCAAACTGAACAACCATGTCAATTTGAAGCTATGATTCCCTGCTTTCATATGACATGAAAACAAATCCAATGGCAGTCCCTCAGTCAAATTTGCTCACAAATGATTAAAAAAAAAGAAAAGAAAAACTAGCGTTTTTGCACGGAATGTCTTTCTCCATCTAAAGGTGGAATGCGCCTCCAGTGAGGGACATGGTGTCATCATCATACCCCCCACCATGTCGGGCAGGCTTTTCTCCACACATGCTGTACATATAGAAGAACCACTGTCCTCCTAATCAAAAAAGGTGAAAGAGACGCCTCGAGACATGATAGAAAGATGTCTTAAATCTCTGAACTAAACATCCTGCGTTCCAACAAACTTAAGTGGTCTTTAGATTTGAGCTTGACTCCCCCCCCCCCCCCCCCTCCCTCCACACTATTTGCTGCTAATGAGGACTTGTTGGGGTCAGTGTAATTGTAGCAGGAAACACGGCCATGCTGATCAAGAGGTGCAATTTGAAGGAAAATGAGGTTCCATCGCATGACCTCATCCCTTTTGGTCGGACTGGCCGAGCTAGGCCCTGAGGCAGTGCTCTCATTTTGTCTTCTTATAAGGGCCAACAGCACCACATGTGTGTGTGTGTGTGTGTGTGTGTCCAAGCGTGTGTGTGTGTGTGTGTGTGTGTCCAAGCACACGCACGCACACATGCATGTACAGTTGTACACATGTGCGCACGTGTGTGAACATGTGTTTGTATGTGCGTGTGTGTTTGTCTAAGTGTTAGTGAGTGAGTGTCTTTACATGATATTGGTGTACCTGCGTGTATTTCCAAGTGCGTTCACAGTTGTGTGTCGCGTGTATGCATTCATGTATGTATGTGTGCGTTTGTGCGCGCGCACGTGCATGCATGCATGCATGCGTGAAGGCATGCAACCGTGTCAGACAGACACACACACGCATAGGGAAGTAACTATTGGAAATAAGTGGCCGTTGAGAATGAGTGTGGGAGGTATGGTTTAGCTGATTAGACCACCGAACATGATTCAACAGGGCCAGGCCGAGGTGATCTGCTCAGGTTCCACACACTGCAGTCCATATGCAGTGGAAACAGTGCTCAATTGTTTTACTTATAAGTAAAAGTAGGCCTATCACTACTGCAATGTAGAAATGCTCTGTTACAAGTAAAAGCCCAGAATTCAAGATGTACTTGGGTAAAAGTACAAATGTGTTGGCATAATGAAGTGACAATTTAAGGACGTATCTGTATTTGGCCGCCGACCCCATCTGAAAATATGTTGTTCTAGTTGTAGAGGGCAAGTATAATGTTTTAAGGCATATTTGTCTTATTAGCCAGGGATCCTTGGACACTTAACCCTTTGTGCAAAAAATATATATGTTAATGATGTTTAGAAGATTTAGAACTCGTTCCTGGGGTCTTTATTTGTGTAATATATGTAGTTTTAGATATTTTAGATTTCCTCAGGGCTCACTTCCTTCCTGGACTACAATTCCCATGATGCACTGCTCCTCCTTGTGGATAGGGGGAGGGCTATCTTATTGAAGACAACATGTAGTCCAACGACTATCTAAAGAGGACGAGAAGCGAAGACCGTACAGTGGACGCCATGTTGCTCCCTGGAAGGAAAGAAACATGCGCAGTTGAGACCAGGAAGTTGTACATGCACAAATTTGCATATGTGCGTCTTCGCTTCTCGTCCTCTTTAGATAGTCCTTGATGTAGTCCAGGAAGTAAGTGAGCCCAGTGTCCATGACATCAGAGACATTGCGAAAATCTAAAATATCTAAAACCACATATTACACACAAAGATCACAGGAAAGTGTTCTAAATCTTTTTAAAGGAATCCCAGCTCTGATTGTGTTAACACACACGCACGCACATACTCACAGACATACAAAAAACAAGAGTGAAAGAATCCCTTGTCTAACCATTTACCGTGGACCAGACCTATGCCTGCAGGTTCTCCTTTAATCACATCATATCTTTGATCCACCCACCTATCAGAAAATTAAAGGCTCATCTCCTCTCTGAATTCTCCATTAGCTCGTGAAGCTGCATGCCATGCTGCCCTGGAATGGACTGTCCTCATCGCCAAGCCCTTCACCATGAGTGTCCAATGAATGGGGCAAGACGGAAGAAAAAAGGTAAAGCTTCCCTCACATGGCTCCCTGTTGGACATTTGTTGACATCAACATCACTTTCCTGTGTTTCCTCTCCTCTATTCTCCTTTCCTCTCCTTTGCACTTGTGCCTATACCTCATCATTCATAAACGGTCCACAACACTGATTCTGAGGAATTCACTTTTGACCAAACGGCTACAGAAAAATAGCTGATCTACAAGCGTGATGCGTTGAGAGCTTGTAGATCAGCTATTTTCGGGGGCGTGACCCTGCACTCTTTAGCTACTGAAGATGCAGCGTAGGGCATGGATCGACTACACATGAGGACAAATTCTTTCAACGCAAAATGTTGCGTTGAAGTTCAGGAGAGTTTGAAAAGAGGCAATTCTCCTGCTATATATACTGGCATGGAAGAGAGGGCATTTGCATTATTTTTTACCGTGCTGCATTTGTGGTCCGGAGAGGGCAGTTTTATTTTTTTAAGTAAAAGGGAAGGGGCTCTGCCTCTGGCCCCCTTTGATGTCTGTGTGCACGTGCCTGCTGTTCACCCATTTGGACCCGTTTCAACCCACAGTATACGTTGTCTTTTTAACATACCTTTCAAGCTGGAAACACCTCGGTATGTCATTTGAGTTGTTATATATATATATATCACTGTTGTTGTGGCAGAAACCTCTTATCTCCAAATTCTACGTCTTTGTAGGGTTCTATTTTTCTTCTCGTAACTGAATTAACGCCTTACTTGATCATTATAACAAAGCGTCATACAAACCCAACAGTAACAGATCCAATGCAAGTTCAAAAAGGTGGGCGTGAAAGCGATCTGCTTGTAGATCCGTTTTCTTTTGATATTATTGAATTTGAATCCTGAAAAGTTACGGGTTTTTTTTGACATGTTGACAGGTTTCCACCCAGACAGGTCTTAATGGGTCAATGAATCTGAACTAAGATTTTCTTTTTTTTAAACATAACTCAAAGACACTCCCCTCACTACCCCTGACTATGCAGCCAGTTAGTCGATGATAGTACGACCCCCCCCCCCCCTTCTTTTTCAACATCTCAACACTGAACAAACACTCAAAAGCCACAAGCATCCAAATCTCAATCCTCCTTAATCTGTCAGCCTACATTACAGCCTGAAGGAAGAAAGCACTCAACCCCTGCACCCTAATACCACACACACAAACACACACACACACACACACACGCACGCACGGACGGACGGACGGACACGTGCACCAAAGCCAAGGGCAAGCAAACGAACGAGCACACCTTAGGGCTGCAGAGAGCAAACAGGGAAGCGGCGGCGAGGAGAGTCTGAGAGAGGGGGTGGAATCTATATTTCACAAAGCAGAAAGCGCCCGGCACTCAGGGCTTGGTTGAAAAGTAAACAAGAGCACCAGCAGGCCCACAATTGATGGCGGCATTCCTTCTTTATGCCATTTTGGGCGGGAAGCCCTCTTCGTGTTTATATCATTATGTCATACTTTAGCTATTGAAAAATAGCAGATCTTCAAGCTCATGAACTTAGTAGGTCTGCTATATTTTTTTTAATCGTGAAAATGTGGGGCAAATCTTTGAATATATTCTTTCAGAGCGAACGTTCTTAACTCAAATCGTTGCTTCTGGGAGGTCCCTGGAACTACATATTTTCAGATGGGGGTCGGCGGCCAATTACATATATTTCTGAGGGTACTTGATATGAAAATGCTTGAGAACCACAGACATGAAGAAACATGGGTTTTTCAGAAAACTGTCAGAATTTAGAAGGCATTTGTAGAATGGAGCTCAGGTCTAAATGGGTTATACAGTAAATAGATGTCAAACGGTGGTGGAACGCGGCGACCAGATTACAGAAAAAGATTTGCAACACCCCAGGATTACCCAAGAATTCCTTGGCTTTGATCTGGGGCCACTTAGTGCTTGATTCCCTGTAATTACTCCGCAGCGGGCCACGCTTTCTGGCGGGGGCCTGCGCAAAATGATGTACGGCCTTTAGAAATTTCTTAATTCTTTGGCCCTCGGTGGGGTGGAGTGGAGTGGTGGACTGAGCCTCGGTTTGTGCACATATTGTGCACATATTGTGCACATAACAGTGCATGAAGATGTTTGTTGGCATCGATCGTGTCTTCATGTCGCTTCAGAATTTAATAGTCACGTTGTTTTCAGTTAAATTAAAACTTGCTAACTCGATATCGATCTCTTAATAGTACATTTTCTTTAAAGTGTGAGAACTATATAGGCTACTGATTCAGAAGGCATTCATAGAATCTGCATCAGGACGTAATGGCTTAACCCATTTTGGGGCGGGAACCCCTTTTGGTGTTTTAAGCATTATGTTATGCTTTAGCTGTTGAAAAATAGCGGATCTACAAGCTCATAGTGCTAATGAACTTGTAGGTCTGCTATTTTTGAAAAATCGTTAAAATGTGCCTGAAATCATTGAATATATATTCTTTCAGAGCGAGTTTTTAACTCAAATCCTTTTTCAGATATTTTCAAATGGGGGTCGGCGGCCAATGTCATATATATTTGGGGTCGTTGACATGAACACTGTATGTTTGAGAACGACTGACATAGAAACATGTTTCTTTTCTTCAGAAAACTGTCAGGATTTAGAAGACCCTTTTTACATTTCGTCGTCCGGTCTAAATGGGTTAATATAATTGATCTTTAGTCAAGTAAAAAAAATAATTGTACATTTTTGTCTGCAGGACTTTATGTGGAACCCTTGGCTTCTGTGCAATGTTCCCAGATTTTCTCTGACTATAGCCAATGGCAAATGGGCAGTGGTGGAAAAAGTACTTGTTTTACTTGTGTAAAGGTACCAATATTTCAATTTAGAACTACTTCGTTACAAGTAAAAGTGCAGAATTGAAAATGTACTTGAGAATGTGCCATTTCACAAGTTCAAAATGTGTACAAAATCTAAAATAGCCGATCTACAAGCTCACAATGCGTCGTGTTGCGATGCATTGTGAGCTTGTAGATCGGCTATTTTCAAATGGCCGAAATGTATAGGGTTGAAGTGGTTAATGTATGTTTTCTAATCAAAATTAAAATCGCCAAAGTAACTAGTAACTAAAGTTTTCAAATAATTGTAGTGGAGTAAAAGTACACATTTTGGCTCTGATACGTAGTGGAGTAGAAGTAAAAGTACTGGAAGTTGGAAATACTCAAGTAAAGTAAAAAATACCTCAAAATTGTACTTAAGTACAGCACTTAAGTAAAAGTACTTAGTTACTTTTCACCACTGCAAATGGGTCTGCTGAAGCCGACTGACACCCAGCCGTGCGTCGGTCGGTCGGTCAGGCATCCTGGCCTCAGCAGTCGCATGCTATGGAAGGAAGATAGTGAACACAGATGAAAGGGCGTACCTGCATGTCAAACTGGAGGCAGAAGAAGATGAGACGAGAGAAAAGGCTCCAAAACAACTTCACCATATTGACACAGCGAGGTGCAGGCCATAAGGGCGGACTGCTTTTTTTCTTCCTGAGCCCATCAAAGTTCCTTACTGGGGAGGCCAAAAAGGAAATAATGTGCCAAGCTCAAACTTAAATCACTCCCGGGCATCAAAGGACTGCCATTATCTCCCCCCCCCACCACCCCACACACCACCACTCATGTGCTCACAACATTCTTGGGGGCATCTCGCAAGAAGAAGCTGTGGCTTTGATGTGCATTTATCTCCGACTGTTAGCACGGCGGCATTATAGGCCTCGTGAGACGCCGCGGCTCTGTGCAGACAAAGCTATAGACGATCGACGGGCGGCAGAGGCACTCGCCACCAACCACTCCCCCTGCATGGGGCTGTGCATCTATAGCCACCAACCACTCCCCCTGCATGGGGCTGTGCATCTATAGCCACCAACCACTCCACCTGCATGGGGCTGTGCATCTATAGCCACCAACCACTCCACCTGCATGGGGCTGTGCATCTATAGCCACCAACCACTCCACCTGCATGGGGCTGTGCATCTATAGCCACTTGACATTCATAGACTGCATCGTATACAACAAATAGCCATAATAGCCTGTAATGGGTATACTATTTTAACGATTGAAAATTGTTATCTTTTATCCTATAATGAACATGCCCCAAAACATTATAGTGTCTCTGAGATTGTGAACAAAATAATTAAAAGGAAAATGGACAAATGGAAACCTAGAATGAAAATATGAAATGGGAACGTTAAAACGCTAAACACTCTAGACTTGACTTCCCGTGGGGGGGGGGGGGGGGCATGGCTGATGCCGCGCTTCCTGCTCCGTTGGAGTTTATCTCGACGCGCCCCTGTTCTCTTAAATGCCCGTGAAGAGATAAGATGCCCTGTGTCGCGTGACGATAAGCGAGCGAGCAGCGCGTCTCCTCTGCTTTGTACAGTAGATAGATACGGTCGAGTCGACGAGGAGGAGTGGTGGTACAGTAAGTGTGCCTTCTTTCTTTCTGCCTCTTACATTGCAGAGAGTCAGAGAGAGGGAGAGAGAGAGAACGTCCGGGAAGGCAGGGCAATGTTTTTAACCCATTTTGGACGGGAACCCCTGTTGTTTTTTTTTAAGCATTTTGTTATACTTTAGCTGTTGAAAAATAGCAGATCTACAAGCTCATAGTGCGGCAGCGAGTGCTATTTGTAGGGGGTGGGCGTCCAAATACAGATAATTCTGGGGCTCCTTGACATGGAAAAAGGTTGCGCACCACTGACATAGAAACATGAGGTTTTTCAGAAAACTGTCAGGATTTAGAAGATTTTTTTTAGAATTGTCCTCAAGTCAAAATGGTTTAAAATACACGGAGGAGGAATCACTCACTTCAGGTCAAGTGACACATGCAGACACGCAGCAGGTTTATTATTGTTCATACCTTTTTTATGAGGTGCAACAATCCAAACCTGTTTTATACATAAATAAGAGTGACTGTGAATAAAGGGGACATTCCCTTCAGATTTTTGAGTGGGTGGTCTACTACGAGCACGGGCAACAAATCACCTTATCTCGGCGTGATTGTGAAAGTCTGTGTGTGTGTGTGTGTGTGTGTGTGTGTGTGTGTGCGCGCATCTGTGTGTGCATCTGCGTGCGCGTGCACATGTGTATGTCTGTGCATGTATGAGAGAGAGGCAGACCAAGCTAGAGATAAAAGTGTTATTGCTAATAAAAGAAAAACTAATAATATGCCTGACATGCCACACATTCTCAAAGCAATTTGTTTTTACCACATGATTTGCATCTAGACAGAACTGCATTATGGAGTTTAGTTCCTGACAATAGATGGAAAGAAAGAGATGGGAGATAGAATGAGCCACAGTCCATCCCGATGCATTTTAGAGGGCCAGCACAAAGCTTAAGAATTGGTTATAAATAGACTTTCAGGAAAGGCTGATTAGACCCATGCAATGTACAGAGATGGCATAGGGTTTTATTTTTTACACTTAAAATTGCAATTGAAGCAACTTTAGCCCATTAAGAAAGTCCTGCAGGCTGATTCTGCAAACGCCTTCTAAATGAAAATGAGTAGTTCTCACACTTTCAAAAGGATCTTTCAAAAAAGATGCTTTCCCGGTTTTAATGGGTTAACCCTGGGTGTCCTGATTTTGGGCGAATATAATATAATTAAAAAGAATATCTTATTTATTTTTGCTATGCTTCTGCTATTTATCATATCATAACAACTCCAAATGAAAAGCTGAGTAAACGATTCCTTTTACATTGTTGGGCATCTACTGTAGGTTGCTGCTGCTCTTATCTGGGTTTTCCCTTAGACCTCACTCACACGTAAGACACACGCAAGAAGACACACTTGTGTTGTGTGTGTCATGGCCGCCGCAATGCATTTCCAATGAGTCACATGGCAGAAGACAGCCATGCATCAAGGTTGTGTCTTCAAACTATGTGACTCCCATTGGAAATGCATTGAGGCGGCCATAACACAGAACACACAGGACACAAGTGTGTCTTGCGTGTGTCTTACGTGTGAGTGAAGCCTTAGCATGTACGATGGCAGCTTTCAGACCTTCAGAGCCTTCATAACAGATCTATCTCCAGGTGGTCCTCAGATGAGTCCCGGTTCGGTTCTCCATACATCTGGCCAGCCAGGGACGTGCAGAGAGCGTTACAGAGGCAGAGGCTGAAATCCCGTATTAGGGCACTTTTGGACAAAAACAGAAGATCTACCAAGATCAGCTATTTTTAGGGGGCAACCCAGCACTATTTAGCTAGTGGAGATCCCGTGTACGAGATAGATTTCTAAACGGATTTGTTCAACGCAAAATACTGTGCTAAAGTTCAGGAGACTAAGGGAAAATAAGGAGTGGCGGGCCCCCATGACGATTATAAAAACATTTCGTCAAGTACTTCATTTTTAGTACTTTATTTTTGTTGAGTGACCTTTTTGTCATAGATGCAGATGGATCTCCGATCTACACTTGTCAGTTGTCATTTATGCTTGTAGAGCAGCTGTTTTTGGCGATTTGCTGCAGTGTTGGGTCAGACTTGCTCCCGTTGCATTTGTTCAGCCTAGTGTCAATTGGACGTTTTGTTACTCGGGCCAAAGTATCGCGGCCGCGGTTCCGAGTACCCAGTACTTGAGGGTGGTATCGGCCCGTGTAACCGATACCAGTATCAGTATCGGAACAACTCCAATCGGGACCAGGGGGAAGCAGGTTAGAGACCAGGATTACTGCGTGTTTTTGTGAGGGTACCTATACCCTAGGGGTACCTATACCCTAGGGGCAATGTTGATTTCGTCGACTTAAAAGTAAGACGAGAAATGTTCGTCGACTACCTTTTTTTCACTGAAAACTAAGCTATGGTGACTAAAACTATAAGACTAAATATACTGACAATTTCATCAACAAATACAAACTAGACTAAAATGTTAGGAAGGGACTAGTGGACAAGAGATCCAGTACTGTATAAGTCATTTTACACTGGGTTGCATTGCAGGCTATTTTCAGCAAGTGTAAAAACAGTCATTACGATGGCATCAAGGCCAGACAAAATGCATTTGAGTCGACTAAATCGACTGTATTTAGTCGACTAAAACTAGACTAACACTCAGACATTCCAGGTGACTGAAATTAAATGAAAACTATTGAAGAGACTATGGGCTCCATTTTCGTCACCGCTAAACCCCTTATCCCTAAACGTCTTTGCTTTTTTTTTTTTACTATTTTGCAAAACATTTTTTAATCGTTAAAATGGCCAGTCTACAAGCTCACAACGTGTCAATGTAGATTGGCTACTTGAACTATTCAAAAATGTTTATCAAAATATTTAGGGATAAGGGGTTTAGCGGTGACGAAAATGGAGCCCTATGACTAAAACTAAAATCTAAATGTGCTGCCAAAAACGACACTGCCCAGGGGACACGGCAGAACATGGCAAACTAATAGAGATTCTTGTCTTGACACCATGTTTACTCTCAGATGAATGGATCATCATCAACTATCAACATCGACAGATGAATGGATCATCCACATTAAAATTATTCAAATTGTCAATAGGATAGACGTGTGTCAGAGACAGTCCACTACTAAACCCCCTGCTTTCACCAGCAGGTGGCAATGAAATGTAATGACTTAATGTCAAATAAAGTGTTAAGTTATCCACGTCAATTAAAATGCTATTGGTTCTGTAATGGAAATAGAATGGAAATGTAGTTGTCTTTTTGTGAAATGAGCTCAAACCGCGTTGAAATAAATTAAACAGCAACAAACAAATGGCATGCGAAGAATACACACGATACAACATAACTACTAAGTGCATGTACTAAAGTACTGTACTTAAACTCTACATTTCTAAGTGACACATATTGCACTTTACACAAAATTATTTGAAAACTACCTTAGTATATATAGTGACTATAGTTACTTTGTAAATTCGGATTATTACAAAACAGACATACACCATTTCAACTTTGGCTATTTGAAAATAGTTTTACTTTTACTTTAAGTCTATTTTTATACCAATACTTTTGTACTTTTACTCAAGTAAATTTTGATTACCATACTTTTACTTTTAACAGTGCAGTATAGTCTTGCACTACACTTATACTACTTACTTAAAGATGGAGTGCCATGATTTATTTCCACCCTAAAACATGATCATCAGGTATTTATTATAATATATAAGGAAGAACATTTTCCAAAAAGTGTACAGTATTTGTTCAAATCAAGCGACACAAAGTGAGACGTTATACTGTATATGAGCTTGTATATCTGCTATTCTTTTCAATATAGCCAAAAGAATCTAAAACGACGCGGCTGATTTCCCGGTTTTTAACCATTTCTAATATTGCCTCATCGTCCTACCCAGCATCATCCTATCAAGACCATCATATATTCGATCCAGAAATGTTAAAGTTGTCAGACAACATGCTTCAACTGTCAAAAAAGGAAGGGAGGGTGGAGGGGGAGGGGGGGGGGGGGGGAGGGCTGGGAACACTGATAAATATTTGACCTTCGCAAAAGAAAATGTTAACATATTTCTGGGATGATCTCTGTGTGTGCCGGGGCTGCCACGGTTGTCAGGAGAAATAGAAAACTCTCACCGTTTGTTTGGATGACAGTGGATTTAATGTCCTTCACGCTGCCCTTTGATGTGAGCCCCAGTGTTTGTGTTAGATTGAAAGCACGGCTAATGCAGCCCATACCTGAACCCCAACCTGGATGACAAAACATGGCTGTATGAAACCTAATGTCCAGACGTGAGGGTGGGGATCACTTGCACAATAGCTCTGGGGGGACGATGTGCAATAGAACAGATGTATCCCCTTTCTTTTTAACCCATTTAGACCTTGAGGACGATAAAAAAAAACACCTTCTCAGAAATGTATATCATCTAAACCTGTTACTTTTCAGAACTCAGAAAAGTAAGCCAGTCTTTTCAAGCTAAAAACGTGTCGCTTTTCGAGCTTGCAGATTTGAGTGAAACTGTGGTCAAAAACATAACTCATAACTCGCCCCTCTGTAAAATGGCCGCCACGTAGCGACGTAGCTCTCCATTGGCCAGAGCACGGGTGAGCCATCTAGCCTTTCTTATATAGATCTATGGTTCTTCCTATAGCACAGAATCTGAGAGAGTCCAAGTCTGAGGCCACGTTTGCACGGTAAACTTCTCCCACCACTGATGGCTACTAGAGATGTCCAGATACTGTATCGGTATCGGATCGGCCCTTTTTTGGACATATCGGGTCATTTCGGCAAATATGCCTGTCTAAGCACCGTTCCGACACAGGGGTAAGGGGTTGACACTATGCCAGGTAAATATAATGTTGGGGCATGTGGTGTTTCTTTCGAGTTGCCCAAACTGCAAGTGCACATTTGAGTGAGTAGTCTGCTATATAAATACAACACGAGATGTATAGCTAGATAGCTATAAACACTATTCCCAGTCGGTAGACTTCAAAATAAGTCGTTATTTGGTACTGGTATCGGCTAACGCAGAAACTGTGGTATCAGGATCGGATCATAAATGAAAAAAGCGTATGGGGACATCCCTACTAGCTACTGTAAGTTACTGTTCATCATCCTCCAGGCTGCCTAGTTGTTTCACCTTTGGCCTCTCTCTGTGCCTATACTCTGCAATGGTCTGACGTCTCACACTTTAGAATGGGTTGAGGCCTGCAGTGAGAGTTGTGTTGTGGCTGCACTGAGTGTGGTTTTTGGCAGCAAATTTCTATTTTAGTTTTAGTCGTAGTCTCTTGAATAGTTTTCACTTACTTTTAGTCACCCGGAATGTGTTAGTCTAGTTTTAGTCGATTAAAATGTCATAAGAATTTAGTCGACTAAATCTACAATTGGTTTAGTCGGCTAAAATGTATTTTGGCGGGCCTTGATGCTGTCGTAATAGCTGTTTTTACACTTGCTGTAAATAGCCGATCTACAAGCTTGTATATCTGCTATTTTCAGCATGCAACCAAGTGTAAAATGACTTATACTGGATCTCTTGTCCACTAGTCCCTTCCTAACATTTTAGTCTAGTTTTTATTTGTTGTATATTTAGTCATCATAGCTTAGTTTTCATTAATTTTCCTTTTGGTTTTCGTCAGTGGATAAAAAGTTAGTCGAAACATTTTTTGTCTTAGTTTTATTCGACGCAAACAACACTGGGCTGCAGGTGCATGTTTTGAGTTGTTGGCCTGCCTGGATGGATGGATGGATGGCTGTTGTATTTGATCACATGTTGGGCTGCAGTCGCAACACAATCCTGGGTGTACTGTATTGTTCTCCATCAGGATCAGATCCCCGATCCCTCTCTCTCTCTCTAAGCAATGTAATTTCCTCATTTGTGATCGGTTTATGAGTAATCAATCTCCTTGTTGTGGCTACAGGTTTCGAGCCGGAGGTTTTTTGAGCTTGGACTTGCTATGTAATGTGGTTCCTTCAGATCTGCTCAAGATTTTCCCTGAGATGATTCAATTTGTGGCGTCGTGCATTAGTAGTATCAATATTATATCTATGGGTGTTTCTCAGGCTCTCTTGTCTCTCTGTGTCTCATGCTGTCCACACATGCTTTATTAGAATGTCACACACTGAAGGCTGATAGTTTTAGCGTCCGTGCGTTATCGTAGGCTCCCGTCCAGCTCCATGACGTTATATCGTATAATGTCATCCTCTGTCTCTCTCTCTCTCCCCCATCCTTTTACCTGTCACTTTTCATTGTGTTTAATAAAGCAGAAAAACACTGACTGCTTTGCTTCTTAATGACTAATCAAATCATGTCAAAATATCACCGCTGTCAATGTCCCCCGGTGCCATTTCAGAATGATGACGTCGCGTTATGTTTGGTGGAGCTTAGCCAAATGAAGTAGCTGGTTAGTTGCGTCATGAAATATCAGTTGTAAATCATCTCGATCATTTGTAAATGGTTCTCCAAAACATGCAAAATATACACGTACGGTACAGAGAGTCCGTGTAGTCGGTGAGGAAGAATTTAATACCAATAATGACACTGATTGCAACTGACATTTCTGTGATTTTGTAACATAGCCAATGTCTCGGATTTCATAATTTGGCTCAAGTGGGATGAGAAATATAATTGTGGTGATTTTAACTCTGTTGTGACATGCTACCCGACAAATGCAGGCAACCGTAACCCATTAAAATCACGAGGGCATCTGTGTCATTTTTGTAATTTATATATATTTGAACCACTTTAAGCATATTTTGCATAGACTTTGTCTATTCAGCAAATCTTTGAGTAATGGTGTGATTGGCTGACAGGATTTGTGAAGGCTTGAGATGGACGGATGAATGAAGGTGACGTGAATAAATGAAGTAGGGGCAGAGCGCCACAGCTTACACTACCCAAACAACACTACATTAATACATGAAGTAGGAGCGGACCGCCACAGCATACACTACCCAAACAACACTACATTAATAAATGAAGTAGGAGCGGACCGCCACAGCATACACTACCCAAACAACACTACATTAATACACTACCCAAACAACACTACATTAATACACTACCCAAACAACACTACATTAATACACTACCCAAACAACACTACATTAATAAATGAAGTAGGAGCGGACCGCCACAGCATACACTACCCAAACAACACTACATTAATACACTACCCAAACAACACTACATTAATACACTACCCAAACAACACTACATTAATACACTACCCAAACAACACTACATTAATACACTACCCAAACAACACTACATTAATACACTACCCAAACAACACTACATTAATACACTACCCAAACAACACTACATTAATAAATGAAGTAGGGGCGGACCGCCACAGCATACACTACCCAAACAACACTACATTAATACACTACCCAAACAACACTACATTAATACACTACCCAAACAACACTACATTAATACACTACCCAAACAACACTACATTAATAAATTAAGTAGGGGCGGACCGCCACAGCATACACTACCCAAACAACACTACATTAATACACTACCCAAACAACACTACATTAATACACTACCCAAACAACACTACATTAATACACTACCCAAACAACACTACATTAATACACTACCCAAACAACACTACATTAATACACTACCCAAACAACACTACATTAATACACTACCCAAACAACACTACATTAATAAAGGAAGTAGGGGCGGACCGCCACAGCTTACACTACCCAAACAACACTACATTAATACACTACCCAAACAACACTACATTAATACACTACCCAAACAACACTACATTAATAAAGGAAGTAGGGGCGGACCGCCACAGCTTACACTACCCAAACAACACTACATTAATACACTACCCAAACAACACTACATTAATACACTACCCAAACAACACTACATTAATAAATGAAGTAGGGGCGGACCGCCACAGCTTACACTACCCAAACAACACTACATTAATACACTACCCAAACAACACTACATTAATAAATGAAGTAGGGGCGGACCGCCACAGCATACACTACCCAAACAACACTACATCACTTCCGGCCGCTGGCACCCACACTCTGGCCTGGAGGGCGGGGCGGTAGTGTGATTCATCAAGTGAAAGACAAATGGAAGCAGTTGTCAATGATGCATAACTTGCTGAAATTCCTCATGAACAGTATGTGGATGGATGCCTGAGAATGTGAATTCTGAGTAGGACTTATTTCCATGGTCGTCGTGGACTCGTGGCACAGGCCAGGCCATCTGGGGACGGGGGTCTGTCGTTCAGTGGGGGACTGTGTGTCAGACTTTGCGATGAGGATAGAAAGTTCCAGGATTGGCCGTAGAGTTATGCTGGTCATTGTTTGTATACACGTCTGCGACCATGTTGCCTAGCAATATCTTCTTCACTTCCCCGGCATTGTACCAAGCGCAGAGCACTGTGTACCGCGTTCTATCACTAAACCTGGGAGTGTCTGACTGGGAGAACACTCTGCACAGATCCATTATCAGCACAGTGTGCCAGTGTGCTGCCCTTGGTCTAGAGCCCATTGTCTTGTTTGAAATAAATGATGAATGACATGAATGATATGGTTATGGACAAAATTAAGGCTCTGAATGAGATGGTGGTTCGGGACGAAATGAAAGCTTTGAATGAGATGGTTGTTCTGGACGAAATGAAAGCTCTGAATGAGATGGTTGTTCTGGACGAAATGAAAGCTCTGAATGAGATGGTTGTTCTGGACGAAATGAAAGCTCTGAATGAGATGGTTGTTCTGGACGAAATGAAAGCTCTGAATGAGATGGTTGTTCTGGACGAAATGAAAGCTCTGAATGAGATGGTTGTCCGGGACTAAATGAAAGCTCTGATAAATGAGATCGTTGGGGCTCTGAATGCGATGGTTGGGGACAAAATGAAGGCTCTAATAGGATTCAATCCCGCAGGGCAGCATAATGCCTCCTCAAACAACATCATCCACCTGCACCTGCAGATGAACCTTCTATGATGGTTGCAGGGGATGACTGCTTCCTATATATAACAACTGTTACATCATTAAAACTCAAAAGCTGGAGATCTGTAAGGTTATGTGCGTGGCTCAGTTGGCAGAGAACGCCACGAACACTGCCAGCGTTCAGCATTCCACCCTCTGTGTAGATCAACGGGGAGAGCATGACTCTATTATTTTTCCTCAGCAGGGGAGAAATCTACAAAAAATCTAAAAAGATGTGTAACCTGCACCTGGATTGAAACCCAGTTCTCCCGCATGGGGAAACCAACCATCTCAGCCAGCCAAAGGGAAGTCCACCTTTTGGGCAATGCAGATCTTATATTAGGTTTCCCACTAGTCTTCAGACAGGACTACTCTGCTACATTTGCATCCATGACATTATTCATCAGCATCTTCTGATAAATTACAACATATATTATTTCAGTCAAAGCTCTCCGGCTCAGGTCCCCTATCATTTCTGTTTTCACAAGCGATTCTTCTCCTTGATGAAAAGTAGCTGGCATGCTCTCCCTCAAAATGTGGCCTGGCAAATGTTTTAACACGGTGCATGCTTGCTTGTATTAATACCCGCATCGCGTTTTTGACAGCATAAATGGTTCGGGGAGACAAACTATACAAATGCCTCAAAATGAGTTGTCACAGTCAAACGTATTTGCCATGTTTCAGTCAGTCATCTTGTCCAATGTGTAACCTTAGTCCCGCATGACAAGCCTGACTCCAACGTTCAAGTTTTCTTTAACCCATTTTGGGGCGGGAACCCCTTTTGGAGCATTATGTTATGCTTTAGCTATAAAAATAGCAGATCTACAAGCTCATAGCGTGCCACCTGAGTGGCGCGCTACGAGCTTGTAGGTCTGCTATCTTTTTTTAAATGGAAGAACCACTGACCTAGAAACATAGCTTTTTCAGAAAACTGTCAGGATGTATAAAGATTTTTTTTAGAATCTGATCTCAGGTCAAAATGGGTTAAATTGTTTTTTAGAGTTTTTATTTTTTTGCCCGTGCGCGACTGACACATCAATTGACTGGCGCGCTGATGGGCCGCCCCGGCCCACATGCTCCTGCATGCTCTCCTGACACACGTCGAGGCTGAGTTACTAGCAGAGATGTTGTATGTGCTGTCATTGGAGACACCCCAAGGAAAAAAAAGAGAGAGAAGAATTGCAGACAGCTTGCGAGCAGATACCTGCTGGCCTGTTGGCTTAAAAAAACGGAGGAGTTCCGCGCGAGCACAGTGTGGATTCATTGTGTCCCCGGACATCTTTATGTTCTCTCAAAAGCTTAAACACTTACGCGTGCGAGCATCTATCTAGTGGTACTATACACTTAACTTGACCCCCACCCCCTTGCCCGCCCCACTCCCCCCACGCCAAATCTCGTTGGTGAAACTAGCCAGTCTACAAGCTCACCCACAACCCACTGTATTTGTGACGCATTGTGAGCTTGTAGATCAGTGTTGTTTTTTTTCAGCAACATTTAGATTTATTCTTAGTCTTTTGAATAACACACCGATTAGTCTCAGTCTTATTTAGTCTTCTGAAATGGTTTAGTCTTAGTCTAGTCTTATAGAGGGTATGCGCATGACATCATCATCATACCCGGAAGTTATGCAGGAACGCCTACTGAGTGGAAACAAACTACTTTCTGGCCTTGACAGTCCATACATCCAAACAGAAAAGTCCTAGTTCATTGCATTAAATGACTTTAAACGATGTTAAATTCACTTTGTCACTCACTTTTCCACTGGATCGGCCATTCACTTTATGCATACCCTCTATAGTATAGACTAAATATCAAAATCCTTTATTTTTAGTCTTAGTCAACACAATTAACACTGTTAGATTCGCTATTTTTGTGACTATTCCCCAGCATAGGGATGCGAGGTTCATAAGTGATTGTGACTAATATTGGTCCCCAACATACTGTAGGGATGCGAGGTTCATAAGTGATTGTGACTAATATTGGTCCCCAACATACTGTAGGGATGCGAGGTTCATCAGTGATTGTGACTAATATTGGTCCCCAACATACTGTAGGGATGCTAGGGTTCATCAGTGATTGACACCGATCGATCGTACGATGAAAGATGTCCACATATAGGCTAAATGCTCACGCTGCGTCATGCTGCTATGAGTGGGCATTCTCCAAACCTAACTGCTCTGAGAAAAAATTAATGAGAGCACAAAAAATTTATTAGGGAAGGGCTATCTGTCACTTAAACCCTGTGACGTAATGTTGTGAGTATAGCCCATTATGACTAACTATTGTTTTTATTTAGTCCTATTGGGATATTTGTACTTGCATAATGGGGTAATAGTATCTTCTCCAACCACACACTCACACTCTTTTTTTGAGGGGCTCTAGCTTTGAGGGTTTGTGGGGTTTTTTTTGGGGGGGGGGGCAGTCCCTCCACGTGAGGATCACACACACTTTCATCCTGGGCCAGCCCGTCCCTTCCACCACACTGACGCTCTCTAAACGTCTCCAAGCCCGTCCCTTCCACCACACTGACGCTCTCTAAACGTCTCCAAGCCCGTCCCTTCCACCACACTGACGCTCTCTAACCGTCTCCAAGCCCGTCCCTTCCACCACACTGACGCTCTCTAACCGTCTCCAAGCCCGTCCCTTCCACCACACTGACGCTCTCTAAACGTCTCCAAGCCTGTCCCTTCCACCAGGCTGACGCTCTCTAAAGTCTCCATCCACATTCCAAAGTACAACGCAGTGAGAAAACAATCAGAAAGCCGATATCTTGTGCCACCCCAAGGTCAGTTAAAAACAAAATGACTCAACATTTCTCCGCGTCAAAGATGTGAAAATGTGGTGGCTGACCCCTCTGGTTGCTCTTGGAGGACTCCATGACATCAGGCAGCCCCCCCAGCATCACGTCATCATGGTTTTACCTCCTCGGCCCCCTAACATGTGTACTAATCAACACCAGACACATGCAGCACAGAGACTGTGGACAAAGCTCTAGTGTTATCTGGTCAACACTGCAGTGATAAGGCCAGTGGTGCTGGACAGTAACCATGTACAGTTGTTACAGAGTGTCTGTACTTTGTAGTGTTTGTGTTTTTTGAGCGGTGCACACACACCGCTCCTTTAACCCATTTTGGGGGCGGGAACCCCTTTTGGTGTTTTAAGCATTATGATATACTTTAGCTATTGCAAAATAGCAGATCTACAAGCTCATAGCAGACTTCTAGGTCTGCTATTTTTCAAAAATCGTGAAAATGAGGCACAAATCTTTGAATATATATTCTTTCAGAGTGAACGTTTTTAACTCAAATCTTTGCTTCTGGGGAGTCCCTGGAACAACATATTTTCAGATGGGGGTCGGCGGCCAAATACATATAATTTTGGGGGTCCTTGACATGAAAATGTATGAGAACGACTGACACAGAAGACATTTGTAGAATCGATGGTAGGTCTAAATGGGTTAAATGGCTATGTGCGTCCCTGGGTCCGTCTGTATATGCCTGTCTGTCTGTGCCTAATACTGTATGTCTGTCTGTTTAGAGTAGGAGCTATTGACCTTTGACCCCTGCAGATGCCAGGCCATTCACACTAAGCACTCACCCATTGACCACTGCAGCACGCACGCTCGCACGCACAAATGCACACACGCACACACACACACACGCACGCACACAGAGACACACACGCTGCACTGCTCCGTTTTTTTTATAGTGATGACTTACCTTTCAAAGACAAATGTGGGGTTTTTTACGCCACATACTGTAGGGGAAAAGGTACATTATCAATGTTATAACGTCACTTAATCACTATTTCAAACAGTGAAAATAGCAGATCGTAGACCTGCAGGGCGCTTCTATTTCTCGCCCCAAGTTTCCGGCAACACTGCATGCTCATCATGTCGGGCAGCGGTCCGTGAAGAAGCCTGGTCAAACCTTTTTATGAGTGGGCCGGAGAACAGTGGCTCCTAAAAGCTTGTGCTTGTACATGAAAGGCTGCCGTATGTTTGCTTTGGCGGCCTCTAAATGGACCTGGGAGAGAGGAGGAGAAGCCACGGAGAAGAGTAAAAAAAGAGGCGAGAAACAAACCACAGAAAAAAGAAAAACTGAGTTGATTGGTGGAGGATTTGTTCTCTAAACATGTGAGCAACAAGTCCTCCCTGCGGCTTTTAAACATGAATTAATGTTAAATTCCAGGCGTAGTTTCGAGTCCGTCTCTGACGCCTCGACTCACCGGTGCGGTGGAATTCCGTAGGGGGTGCGAGAATCTCTCTCTGTAATGGGCATTCCAGCACCCAGCAACATTACCACAGTTTCCCAACAATTAATCATGGGTTGTGTCTTTGTGTGTTTCTGGGGAGGAGAGAAGCGCTTCTGTGTGTGTGTGTGCGTGTGTGAGAGAATGCATGAGGTGCATGAGTATATTTTAATGAGTTTGTAGTATAGGTGTCCATACTCCAACGCAATCAGAGGCTTGCAAGCCTTGAAATAATTTAGTTTGTTTTAAGCCAATTTTAGTACAGGCTTCATTATGGCGTCCACACAGTTCAAATATGTTATTAATCTCCCCCCCCCCCCCCAAAAAAAAAACATCACTGTAAAGAATTCCAACGTTATAAACTTTGAGTTATCTTTAAAAGCCTCGCCCTTCTGGTGGTACGTACCACAAGCCGATTAGATCAAACTGCAAACATAATTTGCAAAATACAATTTGATGGTATAGCCTCTGATAAGAGGTGGTTTGAAGAGGTGATGCAAATGCCATCTCAGAGTCACCCTACTGTCTAGCTCTGAAATGCACAGTGGCTTTAGCTACAAACAACATGGTGATATAGCATGGTGCACGTCCTCACAATGCTTCAAATGATTTACCCTAGAATAACATGCATAACATCCGCTGGCTTGCTCCCTTGTGCCTCAGGCCTACGCAAAGAAGTGAAATTCTTTTAAAAATGGACGGATCAGATTGGAGTGAAATGCATACATGTGTTGTTAAAGCAGTAGTGATTCTCAACCTTTTTTCATCTCAAGGACTGTCAGTTTGATATACTTATTATAAACCCTTTTAGGACGAAGTTTTGTGTTTCGAATATTTTTCTATTGCTATAATACTGTACAATGTACATGCAGGCAACAAGAACCCCTAAAGGGGTTCCCGTTCCTGAAGGGGTAAAATACCAAAAGGGTGTTCTCGTCCTGAATATGGGCCACGGAGGCCCAATTTATAGGACGTTTTACTTTATGTACAGTATTTAAATCGTCAGTGATAATTTAACTCTTCAGAATGTCCAAAAGGAAGCAGGTGGACTCGTTAAGGGTCCCATTTGATTCCTATAGCTGGGGTGGGGTTCCTCCTCATGGAGAGATGTCAGCCTTTAAGAGCCTTATAAATGAATTATTTACATTTGGGGGATATCTTTCACACTAATAAATAAAACATGTTCTAGACATTCTAATGATCACAAAAATATATATACCGGCATTTTACTTAGTTTTATCAGGGTCAAAGGTTAAAAAAATAATAATTTTGAAGTTGTGTTCATTTCTGCCTCTGTGGGGGGTATAAAAGAACAAAAAGAAGAAAAAAATATTAATTAAGAAATTAATTAAAATAAAAATGTTGCCCAAAAAGCATCGCTGCATGGGGTTTGCAGGGTTAAGGACCCCATGTTTTGTGATACAGCATCTGACAATCGATCGTCTTGGCATTTTGGGTTTCAGGTTGCGCAGCTTCGCTTTGAGATCGCAGCGAAGTTCCGCTCCGGGTTTAATTACCATGGATACTTTGGTCAGGACTGACATCATCTCTGCAAGGAGCAGCATCATCGGTGAGGTAAAACAGAAAGCTTTTCTTTCTTCCCTGGGCTACCGAAGAGACTAAGTGAGGCAAATCTAACACATGTTATCCCTCACAGGTGTTCCATACACACACACACACACACACACACACACCATACTGGCTGCCGAGCCAGATTTCTGCTCTGTCACTTGATTTATTTAGGCACGCAAACGCCCTCAGTCACATTTCTTTCATTATGTTATTATTTATTATTCAGATATTTACATTATGTCAGAGAGGAGACACCCCGATTACAAATGGACCAAACCCCGTCCTCTCTGATGACCGAGCACTTCATTCGATATGTGTAAAAACACCCGGGGAAGCTTATAAACCTGTCAATTTGTGACGTGTTACGTGCTGCGCTTACAGTATATGTTACACCAAACGGCGTGAATTCCGCACGGCGAGCTACAATGAGGTCATTGAACCTGTGACCTTGTCTTGTGACCGGGGACCATTTCTCTGAGCCACTATGACTACCTGGAGAAAACTAAGCTATGGCAACAAAACATAAGACAAAATATATTGACAATTTCGTCAACAAATAAAAACTAGCCTAAAATGTTAGTAAGGAGGGACTAGTGGACAAGAGATCCAGTATAAGTCATTTTACAATTAGTTGCATGACTAAAATCTAAATTTGCTGCCAAAAACTGAGCTATCTAAATGCCCTCCTGTGATCAAAGAAAGCGGTGGACATGAGCCCTCGGTATACGAGGCCAAGCACACCTTGTGGACAGACAGACAGCCCAGGCTTCTGCATGGATCTGCTCAAACAACCCCCTATAAGTATAAAGCTCCCTCCTGCTCAAACAACCCCCTATAAGTATAAAGCTCCCTCCTGCTCAAACAACCCCCTATAAGTCGCCCCGATTGTTTAGGTTCGCTCCGCTCGGCCCCCCGAGGCAGCCGTCTCGCCCTGCAGCGCTCCTCCGACATGACATCACTGACTGCAGCAGCAGAGATGGACTCCATCTCTCTCTCTGAGAGACATGGACACACAGGAGGGACCCTGTAGCATGAGCACAAAAATGTTTCTGATTGTGTGTGTGTGTGTGTGTGTGTGTGTGTGTGTGTGTGTGTGTGTGTGTGGAGGGATGCTAGGGTGTATAGTCTCCAAGACGGCGGTGGGCAGTGCCTGAGACACCCTGACAGTGACACTGAACACGCACGTTACCTTTTGACATTGCTGACGGCCGACACATGTGTTCCTCTTGCACTCAGAGCTCAGCCCCCCCCCCCCCCCCCACACACACACACACACACACATGCAAGCCCCCCAAAAATTAGGGAGGCGGACAACGTCGCTCGCACAAAAGCAAAACAAACAAGGCGTTCACCGTGGCGGTGTCTTAAACATTCTCTGCTAATCAGGAGGAGGGACCCTGCCCTGCCGCGGGGAGAGGAGAGGAGAGGAGTTTGGGGGGAGGGCTAACGTGTCGTATCGGAGTTACAGCGTCCACTGAGTAGCCGCGCGCGTCATGTGATAAGGTCACTGAATCAACTGAAAAGCTGGGAATGGAGAACTTGACCCCTCCATTAATCCATGACCAACAAGATTAGAGAGTAGTTTCCACTCATCACTGAGGGAAATCACTCCGGTCCGGGCCGTGCTGTTTTCCGTGTTTTGTGTATAGGACTGACTGGACAGGTTGGGCTGTGGGCCATATTTATTTCAGCTAATTTTGTCATTTGTTCCCCACGTGGTGCTGTGGTGTTGGTGTGCACCCCATAGTGTTGGTTTGTTCCCCATGTGGTGCTGTGGTGTTGGTGTGCACCCCATAGTGTTGGTTTGTTCCCCATGTGGTGCTGTGGTGTTGGTGTGCACCCCATAGTGTTGATTTGTTCCCCACGTGGTGCTGTGGTGTTGGTGTGCACCCCATAGTGTTGGTTTGTTCCCAACGTGGTGCTGTGGTGTTGGTGTGCACCCCATAGTGTTGGTTTGTTCCCCACGTGGTGCTGTGGTGTTGGTGTGCACCCCATAGTGTTGGTTTGTTCCACTGAAACTATGACGGAAAATGTTGATCGACTACCTTTTTTTCACTGACGAAAACTAAATGAAAACTAAGCTACAGTGACTAAAACTATGACTATATAATGACAATTTCATCAACACATGATGAAATGGACTAAAATGTTAGGGAGGGACTATTGGAGAAGATGAGTCATTTTAC
>NC_137871.1:25469148-25474148 GCF_963924005.1 Protomyctophum bolini | reverse complement strand
CGTCAACAAATACAAACTGGACTAAAATGTTAGAAAGGGACTAGTGGACAAGAGATCCAGTATCTCTAGTAAGTCATTTTACATTTGGTTGCATGCTGAAAATAGCTGATAGCTACAAGTACACTTTGAATTCCGGACTTTTACTTGTAACAGTGTACTTCTATATTGCAGTATTTATACTTTCACTTGAGTAGAATATGTGAGTACTTTTTCCACCAATGGTATTTTGTTTTATCCCGTGTGGTTTATCCTGAGAACACATCTTTACGCAACAAATGTTCACATCAAGCGGGAGGAGGATAACATTTATCTTCATCTAAGAGACACCTCTCTGAAGTCCTGTCTCCTGTGTCGTTCTCACAGTAAATTCAACCTATCGACGCTGCGGTTTAGGTGTTTAGCCAACACTCTTATCCAGAGGAGGCAACAGTGGAATGATTCAGTTTGACATCTTTTCTAGGTGGTCGTTTTGTCTTAACCCATTCTGGGCGTGAACCCCTGTTGGTGTTTGAAGCATTATGTTATACTTTAGCTATTGAAAAATAGCAGATCTACAAGCTCATAGCGCGGCACCGAGTGCCGCGCTCTTTCAGAGCCAAAGTTTTTAACTCAAATCTTTGCTTTGGATCAACATGTATTCAGATGGGGGTCGGCGGCCAATTGCATATAATCTTAGGGGTTCCTTGAAAACATAGGGTTTTTCCGAAAACTGTCATGATTTAGAAGACATTTGTAGAATCGTTCCCAGGTCAAAATGGGTTAACACATTTCTGTAGTGTAAACAGAAGCAGTGCAGATTGTGCAAAAAACAACAACAATTCTAATCTTTATGCACACGTTAATAGCATGTGTTGTTATTACATGACGACATTACGTTGGATGATAATGTATGTGTCACACAGGGATATGTTGGAAAACAATGCTCCCCTTTATGGTCCCCGAGTTCCGGATGGCTTGACATTTGATTACACAAGCATTAGGAAATATCACTGTACTTAGCAATGTTTGGTCTGCACTTATTACGAACAAGCCACTTGTTATGCTAGCCTTATTTCAACCAGGAGATCAGTCTAAAGTGATTAAGAGATAAAGCACTTGCAGTATGTATGCAAATGTGCTAATGCGTGTATTTATATAACGGCTGCCTGTTTGAGCGTCATATTGACATCATAATGTGACCAAGAAACAAGAAAGATCTGTCAAATGGCTAAATACCCGTTTAGCTATTTTTTGACAGATTTTCTTGTTTCTTGGTCACAGGCTGGTGCTGGTCAAAGCTTTTATAGTTCGATTGCCACGATTGCCCCCCACCTTGTTGAATTTCGGGAAGATTTCAAGTACCACCAGAGGGGTCGTTCCATAGTGGAACTGGTACGCGTACCATAACTTGAGAATCACTGTACTAGACCATGCAGTCTCCACTCAGAGCTAATTGATGAGCATGTTTCCACAAATGCATACCTCCTAAAGGGCCTTTCAAACGCAAAGCGATATAACGCGCCTATAGTTCATTTTCAATGAGACCTGCGTTTTTCTGCACGGAGCACTATAGGGAGCAGACGCGGTGCAACAACGCAAGCGTATTTACGTGAGCGCGGTCCTGTGAATTTGTTGCGTGCGTGCTCGTTTCGTGCACACGTCCGCGACTCACCAGACCTGCATTCTGTTTAGCTTTTTCTTTTTACGCTTGTGTTGTTGCGCCCCTCTGGAGCAGACCTGGAGCAGACCTGGAGGAGACCTGTCGTTGATCCAGACAACAACGCCTGCGTTCCTCGCCTTACGTTTCAAAGGCCCTTTAGGGAGAACTAGCTAGAACTCCTTGGTGACTGATGTCCCTCACTGCAAAAAAACAACAACTAACAATTCTTAATATGAACTGCTTCATAAAACATA
The DNA here is from genome assembly GCF_963924005.1 of Protomyctophum bolini. Classification (NCBI taxonomy): domain Eukaryota; kingdom Metazoa; phylum Chordata; class Actinopteri; order Myctophiformes; family Myctophidae; genus Protomyctophum; species Protomyctophum bolini. Next base: position 25,472,255 of record NC_137871.1, on the reverse strand, counting down.
ACTGAATTGAATGAATGTACGTATTTTGCAGGCTGGAATTTGTAGAGATTAACTTTCAGGTTCATGATTTTTGGTGTCCCAATGCATGCATGCATAGCAGAGTTTGCTGAAGAAGATTCCTTCCTTCCTTCACATTATGATATTGACTCTGAATGTGTTTGTTTTATTTTTCACCTGTGGCAACAGGCGATTCTTTGTTTTATTTAGACGCGTACAGTGCATTCCAATCGGACTACATTTTAGAGAAGGTTTATCATACCTGTCATACTTCCAGCGGCCGTTCCCTCGCTGATGAGGCCTAAAATATGCTCATTCATTTTCTCAGGGCGAGACAGACTTTATTATACAACAGTATAAAGTCTCGGGCCAAGCTTTCCAATTGGTCAAATATGCGTTCCAATCGTGCCGATGATTCCTCGGAATCCTCGCTTTATCAGAGATGGATTTGGTTGCCATATCAACTCTTATTCAGTAACCATGGGGAGCTGGTGGTTGGTACCCTTTCTCTTAGTGATGGGAGATTAATCGGCAAACACATCATTATCAGCCGATTTGAGTTGTTTTTAAGATTAATCGGCATCGGTTCAATTAATCAATCAGAACGATTAATTAATCGGTCCAATCAATCGGTCTGTCTTTACTCTTTACAGATAAACAAGCCCAAAGTAACAGCTTGAACAGATTTACAAGCTCACAATATAAAATATAAAGGTATTAAAGTTAAATCTGACTTGTCTAAGCCTACAGTGCAGATACCCATATGTATTTTTCAGAATGGAGAAAATGATTTTAATATTTTAATACAGAATGAGATCATATCGACATCGGTAATATCGGTTATCGGCCATAAGTTCAGCAATTAATTATATCGGATATCGATATCGGCCAAAATATCTCATCCCTACTTTCTTTATTTTCATTATGGAACTTGCACTACTTTGCAGAAAGTCTACCTAAAGCCACGTCTGTCGTTGTAGCAGTACACAGTCTGTCGTTGTAGCAGTACACAGTCTGTCATTGTAGCAGTACACAGTCTGTCGTTGTAGCAGTACACAGTCTGTCATTGTAGCAGTACACAGTCTGTCATTGTAGTACACAGTCTGTCATTGTAGCAGTACACAGTCTGTCATTGTAGTACACAGTCTGTCGTTGTAGCAGTACACAGTCTGTCATTGTAGCAGTACACAGTCTGTCGTTGTAGCAGTACACAGTCTGTCATTGTAGCAGTACACAGTCTGTCGTTGTAGGAGTACACAGTCTGTCGTTGTAGCAGTACACAGTCTGTCATTGTAGCAGTACACAGTCTGTCATTGTAGTACACAGTCTGTCATTGTAGCAGTACACAGTCTGTCATTGTAGCAGTACACAGTCTGTCATTGTAGCAGTACACAGTCTGTCATTTTAGCAGTACACAGTCTGTCATTGTAGCAGTACACAGTCTGTCGTTGTAGCAGTACACAGTCTGTCATTGTAGCAGTACACAGTCTGTCATTGTAGCAGTACACAGTCTGTCGTTGTAGCAGTACACAGTCTGTCGTTGTAGCAGTACACAGTCTGTCATTGTAGCAGTACACAGTCTGTCGTTGTAGCAGTACACAGTCTGTCGTTGTAGCAGTACACTGTCTGTCGTTGTAGCAGTACACAGTCTGTCGTTGTAGCAGTACACAGTCTGTCATTGTAGCAGTACACAGTCTGTCATTGTAGCAGTACACAGTCTGTCATTGTAGCAGTACACAGTCTGTCATTGTAGCAGTACACAGTCTGTCGTTGTAGCAGTACACAGTCTGTCATTGTAGCAGTACACAGTCTGTCATTGTAGCAGTACACAGTCTGTCATTGTAGCAGTACACAGTCTGTCGTTGTAGCAGTACACAGTCTGTCATTGTAGCAGTACACAGTCTGTCATTGTAGCAGTACACAGTCTGTCGTTGTAGCAGTACACAGTCTGTCGTTGTAGCAGTACACAGTCTGTCATTGTAGCAGTACACAGTCTGTCGTTGTAGCAGTACACAGTCTGTCATTGTAGCAGTACACAGTCTGTCGTTGTAGCAGTACACAGTCTGTCGTTGTAGCAGTACACAGTCTGTCATTGTAGCAGTACACAGTCTGTCGTTGTAGCAGTACACAGTCTGTCATTGTAGCAGTACACAGTCTGTCGTTGTAGCAGTACACAGTCTGTCGTTGTAGCAGTACACAGTCTGTCGTTGTAGCAGTACACAGTCTGTCATTGTAGCAGTACACAGTCTGTCGTTGTAGCAGTGCACACAGTCACATCCTCAGTGGTAAAGCTATACGTTTTATAGAAGTGCACACAGTCACATCCTCAGTGGTAAAGCTATATGTTTTATAGCAGTGCACACAGTCACATCCTCAGTGGTAAAGCTATATGTTTTATAGCAGTGCACACAGTCACATCCTCAGTGGTAAAGCTATACGTTTTATAGCAGTGCACACAGTCACATCCTCAGTGGTAAAGCTATACGTTTTATAGCAGTGCAGGCCATTTTCCGATTCCATCGTTCCCAGACCCCATTCATTTTCCCCCCATAGAGATTTCCAAAAATGCTTCTATCAATTATTTAAAGCCTTAGAATCAAGCCATCCATCCGATTCAATTCAAGAAAAAGAAAAGGACATCTGTTGTTGTATCCGCTAGAATATATTTGTTTTGGCTTCAATCAGACAGGAAATGAGGGGAAACTGAGGGCAGCGAGAGGGTAGGACAGCCCAGAAGGTAGATGGTGATCTACCAGTAGATCACATGACTATGGCCCTAAAATATATCATTTAAGCAGTGGTGGAAAAAGTACTCAATGGTTTTACTTAAGTAAAAGTACCAATACTGGAATTTAGAACGGCTTCGTTACAAGTAAAAGTACGGAATTGAAAATGTACTTGACTAAAGGTGCAAGGTGGCACAGTTGGTAGTGCTGTCGCCTCACAGCTAGAAGGTCCTGGGTTCGATTCCCGCTCGGGACGCTGTGGGTGCTGGCGGCGTGTTTCCTCCTCCGCGTCAGCAGTGCCCATAGCCGAAGGCCTATGGGCAGCTCATTTTAGCATCTGCCGCTTGAGGGGCGGCGGTGGCTCAGGGGTAGAGTGGCTGGATG
>NC_137871.1:25411648-25466648 GCF_963924005.1 Protomyctophum bolini | reverse complement strand
TTAGGATTTAGAAGACATTTGTAGAATCATTTATCATCTTAATCATGGGTTAAAAAAATACATACTTTTTTACCAAAGTCATTACAGTATTACTATAATTGAAATGTTGACTAAACATAATTTTTGGATAGACGTTTCTAATTAACCCATGGCTTTAAAATGCATTAAAACACTACATTACCTAGCAAGTATATCAAGCATCTGCAAGTATATTGTTTATATTTCTTACCACACTCTGGAATGAACGGAATCCAACGGCTTCCTCGGAAATCAAACAAACCAATGGTATGCTTTGTAATTTAGATGCTAGTGATGCTGACACGGTGAGTCTGTGGTGAATGGGCTTTACCACGCCAGACACCTGCTGGGGTCCTTTAACGACCAATATTACAATATGATATGATTATATTAGAGAGTGGCAACAAAACCTGCAAACGCTCTCTCTCTCTCTCAGTGGGTCTTAGCACACTTTAGATTCCATGCGCGGACAGAAGAAGCTGTCTTTTTGCGTAATTTCAGTTTTCTTTTAGACAGCTGGTGGATGGAAAAGAAGCTCCACCCACGCCGTGTCGGCCAGATTCCAAGAAAAGCTTGCCCCAGCGGCAATCACGCGTGGAGCTTCATTTCCATTAACCAGCTGTCTAAAAAAACGGAAATGACGCAAAAGACAGCTTCTTTTGGCCGCGTATGGAAGTTCAAGTGTGCCCAGGCTGAGTCTCTCTCTCTCTCTCTCTCTCTCTCTCGATATGTGTATATATATATATATATATATATATATGATTGGAACTTACAAGGGTTTGCAAATAATGATCCTCTGATGCCATCATTCTTCACATTAAAACATCAGCAGCCCTACACAATGACCAGTCTAAAGATATCTTGACTCAACTCAATTTTATTTTTATAGCATATTAAACACGACCAGGTCAACCAAAGTGATGTACAGGTTAATAGAAGACAAAGAGCAAACAATACAATATAAACAAACATTATAGAACATGAATATAAACGCAAAACGAGAAAATAAAGAGAAACTGTGCAATATAAACAGAATAGCAAAGATAATTGGTACAAACCTTGGCCTGCACACCAAAATCTCTTGTTCTACATCTCTCAAGAGTAGAGGGGTTTGTTTGTCACTCACTCACGCATGTTCGAGCCATGAAATGTTACTGTGAAATGATTCCCAAGACTGTGCAAGCTGCTCTGTTCCTGAAATATGACAAATTATTTAACTTTGACCTTGACCTTGCTTGTGAATGACCATGACCTTTTGCAGTAGCGTTTCAACACGGAATGTAACAAATTGCCAAGATATGTATATTAATGCCTTATAGTGATATGATGTAATTTTGTTTTCCTTCTCTCTCATACACTTCATTGTCTTCCTCTCTCCAACTTTCACTCAACAGCAGCAATTTGTACAAGTCTAAGTGGCAGGTTTTCCGCTGCCCCATGCACTGGCTTTGTGAATCCTTCGTGAGAGGAAGTCAAAATGTGTAATGTCATTGACATCACATTGCATTACAACTGCACAGGTTGACAGTCAATTGTACACAAAACTGACAAGTAAAAGCATGTATATATACACAGCTATACTGTATGTGAAATGTGGTAGACCATGCCAGTATAGACTCCGTACAAAATAACTCAGACCTGTGGGTTCATGTGTGACAAGCTGCAGAAGATTGAGAGAGAGAGAAATGAGAATGATTGCTCTCTCAATCCGCATGCACGCACACCGTACTTAACCGATCAAAGCACGCAAAACATGTTGTTTTCAAATTCAGCATGCTCATTCGACAACTGTACATGCATGTCTGTGCTATATTATATTGATTCTGATGCATGCATTGGTGAACATCAACACAAAATAAATTGTCAAGGGGGCTACAGAATGACTTAAGACCGCTCAGAGATGCTTTGCTGATGTGGGCATCTTCGTTGTTTATTATTATTATTATTATTATATATATTTTGTTTGCATTCTCAATTTCCATAGACTTGTCTTATGTCAAATAAGACTGTTCCAAAAATAAACAAATGATCCCAGCGGGTCTCGAGCTAAAAAAGCCCCCCACCCTCACCCTTTGTCAGCCTTCTGATTGGTCCCTGACTGACCAACCAGCAGGTTCTTTCTGCCTTGTTCCACCCTGGTTCCACCTTGTTTATGTTGATTTTGCTAAAACATCTAAAATGAGCGTGATATGCCCAGTCAGTCACCATGCTGCTGTGATGTTCCTTTTTACTGACACCAAGTTTAAAGTAAGAATTGAGTGCACAGAATATCAATATGAAGCAACTGAAAAACACCTTATTTTAATGGTAGTGGATGGAGAGAGAGGGAGAGATTTTTGTCCAACCACGGAACGGCAACCAATGGGTGCGAAGAGGGGCAGAACCACGGGCGGGACTTGACAAAGGGAGAATTGTGTAGGCATTGCATTTAGTTTGACTCTGTTCCACAGATAAAGCTCTACAAGCTCGCAACGCACTGCGAGGTGCTGTGAGCTTGTAGATCGGCACTTTCCTACGTAATATTTGACAATGTGGCCAATTTGGAAAAAAGTAATTAACTGACAGTCTGGTGGAGAACTGTGCCCTGAGGGGCATGCTTTTCTACAATCTTGTTGTGTGTGTGTGTGTGTGTGAGAGACGCTTCCCCCTTATTTTAGTGTTACAGAATTGTGCAAACTACTTTCTTAATGGCTATGATTAGGCCCACATAAAGTTAGAATAAAAACAGTACACACACACACACACACCACCACGGTGACAGAGCGATCATTGTCTCCATACCTCCTGTATTGCAGTGCGAAGGGGATTCTTTGGGGATTGAATAAACGCAGGTGAGTTGCCGCTTTGACAGCAACGTGAAATATTCCTATGTTGTATAAACATTACATCACCTTCCCTATAAGCTCTAACTGGCAAATGTCCACGATCTATTAGATCCCTCCTGCCACAGAGGAAGAACCAACATGTGATATGACTTTATCTCTCCGAGGCCTTAAACATAGTTTATTTTTGTTTGTTTTGTTTCTTCATGCCATTTCTTAAGACTTGTGGTACACTTTCACTTTAATAGACTAGCAGATAGACACAGACAGACAGATCTACATGGAGATTGGCGAGCATATATAAGACCCTCTTGCTCAATGACATTTCAAGTTGACATGACAAAGAGAAGAGATTTACTCATTCACTTTCCCTGCCCAGGTTTCCTTATTGTTTTGGATGTCAAACTTCCTATAGTCAAAGAGCAGAAACCCCTGCAGGCTTATTCTGTAGTTTGTGGTGTTCCAGTTCAGGAAAAAAAAAGAGAGAGTGAGAAAAAAAAGGAAGAAAAAAACCTAGAGCTACAGATTAAAAACATGGCAGACTAGTAAGTAACACAGCTGGTGCTGCACCAAACAAATTAATAATGAGCGTGTTCGATTTCCAAAGGTGTGTTCAAAAGCCGAAGGCATGTGACAATGATGTGCAAGCATGATAGAGAGTAATTGACACCTAAAATCACCTAAAAACACGCCCATTTGATAAGCTGCAGCTGTGTTGCTTACGTGCACTGCGTACTTACTATCGTAGATATACAGTAGAGACCTATAGATAAGCAGGGACGTGCAGGGAGTGTTAAAGGGGCAGGGGCTGAAATCCCGTAAGAGGGCACTTTTTGTACAAAAATAGCAGATCTACAAGCTCACAACACGTCATGCTGCGACGTGTCCAGAGCTTGTAGATCAGCTTTTTTCGGGGCCGCAACCCAGCACTCTTTAGATGCTGGAGCTGCAGCATGCATGGCATACGACATGGATTTCTAAACAAATGAGTTCAGGAGACTTTCTCCTGATTGCTGCCTTCTGGTACGGCATTTGCATTTCTTTCACAGTAGTATAAATGCTGCATTCATTCGTGATTCGAACCTGCCGCCGCCATAGTGGAAGCCGAGCCTTCTAATGAAAATGTTATGTCCATTGAAGCAGACGGTCATGATTCTGAATCCATTCCAAGTAACGATATAGTAACTGCATCGAAAAATCGTATTTTTATTTCAAGAATCCAAGTATATCGAAAATGAAAACGGCAACATTGACTATGTACAGTTGTTTCGTTTTGCAATGGAAATAATCGATTGTGTCAATAGTAATTTTTTGTGTGAGTGGTATTTAGCCATTTTTAGGAGAAAAATGTCAAAGGGGGGTTTAATTACTTAATTTAAAATAATGTCTTTGTATAATGTATTTTAAATAGTTACTGTATCGATTTCAAATCATTGAATCGTATCGTATCGGATCACCATAATGAACCAAATATCGTCGATGTATCGTATCGTCAACCATGTATCGTGGTGGCTATGGCCGAATTTAGGCCAAGGAGTGTTTTTCGTGCAAAACTAATGCTTGGAATGGATTCGGAATCATGAAAATCCCCTAGTTTGACATGTCACAATTGTCACATTTAAATTATCTAATATTTAAAGCATGATGAAATTTGGAAAATGTTGCCTTATTGTACTTGTCTCTGGTGTGGTATACAAAAATGGTCATAACTTATTTTTCGCGAAGTTTCCGGCAGAGCAGGCCTCTCATTCTGTGGACCTTAATGACCAAATTAATAGAAAAAAACACAAATAAAAAGTACGGCATGGCATCGCAGGTTAAAGTCGATTTCCAAGCGGTTAAGTTTTAAACGGATGCCAGACGTGGAGTTGTGGATCCAGTAGACATACGTGGTTGCATCTCAAATTCATGTTGTTATATCAAAATACTTGTGTCTAATATCTAATCCAAGTAACTACTCATCACATTAGTATTTCTGTCATTAAAGTAACTGAAATAGACATTTGATCAATTTTAATCATAAATAATTTGAATATATAATATAGGCTAAATGTATATATTGTTTTCAAATCTTTGCTTCTGGGGGTCCCTGGAACCAAATATTTTGAGATGGTGGTCCGCAGACAAATACATATTATTTCGGAGGTCCTTGACATGAAATAGTTTGAGAACCACTGATTATGGCAACCTAGATTTTTAGAATCGGCCTGCAGATCTTAATGGATTAAGATGAAAACTAGTTGTGGCCTCCTGGTGGCACTATAATAGGCCAATGTGAAAAGGGTGCCATTTCTTCTTACGCCTTGGATGGCAATTGGATGATTTGAGGCATTTTGTTCCAAAAATGTGTGGCGCTATAACAGGCTCCATAGACTTGGCTGGTAAACTAATCGCGTCATAAGACAAGTGCTCTAATAAAAACATAAAAAATCCCATAGACTTGGCTGCCATGATGTCATCTTCCAAAGCCATGCATTGGAGGAGGGGCTAGCGCGTATAGCCCCCCCCTTAAAAAAGTGACTGCTTAGTGCTTATCAATGCTGTCCAGGTGCCATGTCTGCCTGTCTGTCGGGGCCACTTGATGGACACCCAGAAACATCATGTTTCAGGATGAGTTCAGCTGTACAAATTCTTTTTTATGACCTCCTGGCACTCCCAGAACATTCCACTTCATTTCTGCGTCTCCTCCACTCTCCCATAAAATCTGATAAAATAACCAGACTTGAATGCTTTTGTAAATGGCTCGATGATGATGGAAGCTTCGCCTGTACGGCAGCTGAAAGTCACATTGTGTCTCTAGAGGGGTTTTTTTTCTTTCTTTCTTTTTTTGTCCGGCGCACACTTGAAAGTAAACCATGTGGGGCTCTCATCTGTTTCCAGAACCTTTTGGTGGGAAAATGACGAGGCGCTGCAGAAGTTCATTTAACCCATTATGGCCGGGAAAAAGCATCTGTTTCACTTTATATTTGAGTTTAAAACGCATCGTTTTATACTTCAGACCAGGGGTGGGCAACTTTGACGAGGGCCACTATATTTCCACAATCACTCCAGAGGGGCCACATTGCATTAGATTAGATTAGATTCAATTTATTGTCACTGCACATAGTATACAAATACTTTGACAATGAAATGAATAGTGGCGTCTAGCCAGAGTGCAATACAGACGCATATTAATGTCGTAGCCGATCTACAAGCTCAAAACATTTTTACAAGTGTTGAGCTTGTAGAAATCCTGAATAATCTTTTGCTATTTTTGAATTGGAATCCTGAAAAGTTAAAATTTTATTTAATTTAAAATGCATTTTGTTGTAGTTGTGTTAACTTTATGAACTAAATACAAATACATTGGACATAAAAAAGGCGATAACATTTTAATACTATAGTAATTTGCTGAAATCAATAATATATCAATGTTGGGATATTAACCTGCGTGCCGCATTGAGTGACGGTGGGGGCCGCATGTGGCCCCCGGGCCGCCACTTGCCCATGCATGTATGCTTTAGACTAGAGTTTAGTCGTTTTAAAATAGCATATAAGTTCATACAGCGTCTTACTTCGCTTGTAGCTCGTCTATTTTAGAAGAAATCTTGAAAATGTGTGCACATCTGTGAATGTATACTTTAAAGCACACGTTTTTAACTTAACATTTTTCTTCTGGGAGGGAGTTGCTGGAACTAAGCATTTTGAGATGGGGGTCTGCGGCCAAATACATGATCATTTTGGGTGGTCCTTGGCATGAAATAGTTTGAGAACCGCTGTTATAGAAACACGCTGTCGTCCCCCCCCCCCAAAAAAACAGTTTTTTTGTAGAATCAGGTTTTAAAGGGGATATAGTTCTCCCCCCAAAATTACTTTTTATCCATTGATTGATCACCCCATGGAGACTTGAAATCATGGAGAACTGAGTGGTGCAGCTCCCGCCACCTCTCTCTCTCTCTCTCTCTCTCTCTCTCTCTCTCTCTCTCTCTCTCTCATTAGCAGGCAACATTGCAGCACTATCCCTCTCTCTGTTTCTGGCGCCCCCTACTGGTACCCTATAGTCATATACTGGTGCTCATGACCACATGGGTACATACATGACCACATGGGTACATAGGTGTACACGGACATTGCTGGTTGTAGGAGTGGTTGCACCACTCAAAAACAGGTGCGGCGGTGCGCTTCCTCTATACATGAAACTGCCTATGGTTGAGGCAGTGGGTGCTCATGAGGCAGTGGGTGCTCAGCTATGATTGATTGACGCAGTGGGTGCTCAGCTTTGATTAGTTGAGGCAGTGCGGGTGCTCAGCTCTGATCGGTTGAGGCAGTGCGGGTGCTCAGCTCCGATCGGTTGAGGCAGTGGGTGCTCAGCTCTGATTGGTTGAGGCAGTGGGTGCTCATGAGGCAGTGGGTGCTCAGCTATGATTGATTGACGCAGTGGGTGCTCAGCTCTGATTGGTTGAGGCAGTGCGGGTGCTCAGCTCTGATTAGTTGAGGCAGTGCGGGTGCTCAGCTCTGATCGTTTGAGGCAGTGCGGGTGCTCAGTTTTGAAAATAACTTCACTCATAAACCAACTAAATCTAAAAAGCGGCTCTCCAAAATGAAAGATGCAAGACTGTCTCAGATGCAATTTCTCATGCTTATTAACTTTATTTCCATTTAGTTGGTTTATGAGTTATGACTCTGTGTCTCCATATAGGGAGCCACTGCTGGTCTCTTTGTGTCTCAATCGTGAACCACTGCTGGTCTCTTTGTGTCTCAATCGTGAACCACTGCTGGTCTCTTTGTGTCTCAATCGTGAACCACTGCTGGTCTCTTTGTGTCTCCATAGTGAGCCACTGTCTGTCTCTCTGTGTCGGAGCGCGCGGGGGGGGGGGGGGGGGGGGACTATCCCTTAGTAACAAAAAGGCCCTGCAATCACTTCTGTCATATTTCACAAGAGTACACTAGCCTGTCCACCCCCACAATGACTCCACAAACATAACACCCACATAATTAATGTTTTTTCTCCTCTCTATAAAGAAGGGGTCAACAAAGAGACGATGTCTGAAATGCTTCTGTGACGCTGTTAAGTGATATTTTTACCACTGTTATGTATATATATTTGTGCCAAGGAATGTTGTGAGAAAGGATTACAACATGCATTCTTATCATAGTGTGGAATGGAGCTTGTATGTGGGGAGTAGATACTGTATGTTTATCCCATTAAATTATTATTTTAATTTTTTTACGTTGCTGCGTAAAAAACTGATCAACAAGCTGTATACATCTGCTATTTTGGAACATTTTGGAAAAATCTTTGAGAGCACTGATTTGAGAACTGCTGATTTAGAACATTGATTCTCAAAGTGGGGTCCGGGCGGGACACCCAGGGGTCCGTGTATATGTTGGCTATTAAAAAATAGCAAATATACAAATATACAAACTCACAGCTTTTACATTATGCACATTTTGAAAATCGTAGAATTTTGTTCATACAACAAGAGCTGTGGCTTCAGTTCAGGTGGCTCACTTTCTCCTAGTATAATACTACCTCACCACCCATCATACCCCCCTGAAGACCTTCATTACTTTCTCCTAGTATAATACCTAGTACCTCACCACCCATCATACCCCCCTGAAGACCACCATTACTTTATCCTATAATACCTAGTACCTCACCACCCATCATACCCCCCTGAAGACCACCATTACTTTATCCTATAATACCTAGTACCTCACCACCCATCATACCCCCCTGAAGACCACCATTACTTTATCCTATAATACCTAGTACCTCACCACCCATCATACCCCCCTGAAGACCACCATTACTTTATCCTATAATACCTAGTACCTCACCACCCATCATACCCCCCTGAAGACCACCATTACTTTATCCTATAATACCTAGTACCTCACCACCCATCATACCCCCCTGAAGACCACCATTACTTTATCCTATAATACCTAGTACCTCACCACCCATCATACCCCCCTGAAGACCATCATTACTTACTCCTAGTATAATACCTAGTACCTGGTGATCATGTTTTAGGAGGGACGGCATTCTTTAAGTATTTCCTGTTTTATATACTTTCACTTCTACTCCACTACGTCTCAGATACAAATATTGCACTTTTACTCCACCACGTCCCGAACACGTTTTTTGATCCCGATCCGATTCCGATCATTTGATTTTCAGACATACCGATACCGATCTTTATATTATGCTATATCACAATAGCAAATATCCTAATGTATGTCACTCTAGTCTATTCTGTTGTGTTGCCTTTCAATTATTGAAAGGCAAAATGTGACTATAGTTTTATAGCAGCGGGGGGGTTGCATTTCCTTTGTTTTCATCATAGGTGTCTTTCACGCCTCTGAGGTAGTCTTTGTTTGATGATCTCTGACTGGCACCAGAAAGGAAAACAACTAACATAAACACAACTGATTGTTCTTTACTAAATCTCATTGCTCATACATCTTTCTTTGACATTAGACAATTAAAAATACGATATTCTCTCCCCCCCGATTCCGATCTTTTGAAAATCATGTGATCGGAGCCGATTTCCGATCTCCCGATCCGATCGGGACAACCCTTAACCACAGTTATTTGAGAACATTTGAGTATGGCTGTTGACTCTTCACGGGCTGCTACTCAGTGGTGGAAAGTACTTTTACTTAAGCAATGTACTTAAGTAAATTTTTGAGGTATTTGTACTTTACTTGAGTATTTCCAATTTCCAGTACTTTTACTTCTACTCCACTACATCTCAGAGAAAACCACTTCATCCCTACATTTCGACCATTTGAAAAAAGCCGATCTACAAGCTCACAGTGCGTCACAACGCGACACATTGTGAGGTTGTAGATATGCTATATTCAATAGATTTTGTACACATTTTGAACTTGTGAAATGGCACAATGAGTACTTTTACTTTTAGTACATTTTTATGCCGATAGTTTTGTACTTTTACTCAAGTACATTTTCAATTGTACTTGTAACAAAGTATTTCTAAATTGCAGTATTGGTAAGTAAAACAATTTTGAGTACTTATTTCCACCACTGCTGCTACCGTTATGTGAGCATGAACAATCGGGGCTGAACGCTGTTGTAAAGAAAGACACACATTCAGAGTCTTGAAAGCCTCCGAGAGAATCTCCTCCTGACTGACAGTGAACATTGTGCAAACAAAACAAAACTGGCCTCAAATGGGCCAATCAGTCACAATCTGCGCAGCGTGTAACATGACAAATATACACCTACAAATTGCCTTTGAGTCACTGTTTGGTTGTGGGTGAAATCCCAGCTTCAGGGAAGAGTCTCTCTCTTCTCTCTCTCTCTCTCTCTCTCTCTCTCTCTCTCTCTCTCTCTCTCTCTCTCTCTCTCTCTCTCTGTCTTTCTCTCTTCCCTTCATTTCTCTCTCTCTCTCTCTCTCTCTCTCTCTCTCTCTCTCTCTCTCTCTCTCTCTCTCTCTCTCTCTCTCTCTCTCTCTCTCTGTGCCATGAATCATTAAAATGTGACAGATATGGTTTGACATTGCTTTTTGGGGTCTGATTAATGAGGGGAGGTACAGCTGCAGTGGAAAGTCCCACAGACAGGTTTGGAGAGGGTTGTGTGAGTGTGCGCTGCTCTGCACTGGAGCTTGTATGCAAAAAAACAAAAAAAGTAGTGAAAACCCTCTTCATGTGTGTCCTAGCTGTCCTCCTGGCGCTTTAGTGAAACATTTTGGGATAGACGTCCGTAAATCAATGCTTCCCCCCCCCCCCCCCCCCCCCCCCCCACATGTGAATTGTGAACCTCAAACGTTATGCTGAAATCCTGCTATTGAAATGAACGCATATTGCTTATCCCATTTTAGACCTGAGGTCGATTCTACAAATGCCTTCTAAATTCTGGCAGTTTTCTGAAAAACCCATGTTTTGATGTCAGCCGACCCCAATCTGAAAATATGTTGTTCCAGGATCAGGATAATGAATGAGAATCAGCCCGGCTGGAAAGTGTCCAAGTGGGAGTGTCTAAGTGGGAGAGGGCGGGGCTTTTCTAAAGGTGAATTATACCAGTGTTTGCTCTGAAAGAATATTCAATATAATATATGAAAAGACTTGCGCCACATTTTCACGATTAAAAAAAATAATAGCAGATCTACAAGCTCATAATATATACTGTAGCTTTAGCTATTTTTCAATAGCTAAAGTGTAACATAATGCTTAAAACTCTTAGCTTCAGTGCCCTTGTGGTTAGAGTGTCCCAGCCCTATAGGACTGGGAGGTCGGGGTTCGATCCCCGGCCCGGTCATGCCAAAGACTCCGAAAAACGGGACCCAGTGCCTCCCCTTCCTGCTTGGAACTCGGCTTCAAGGGTTGGATTGGGGGTAAGCCCCTGAGACGTATACTAGTGTAATGTCCAGGGGCTGTACTTGTACATCAAGCTGCCCCACGATACAGAAACAGGAGATAGGCTCACGCTCTATAGAGCGTCGCCCCCTTTCATGACGACGCCAGGCCTAGGAAATCATTCCCAATGCAGTTTCCCCATATACATTTCAAAAAGTATTTATTTAAATACCTTTTAAGCGTCGTACGAAGCCATCTCGAGTCGTGACAAATCATGACAACAAACACAATACTTGGGGGTCGCGAAACATGGCCAAAACATTTCCGGGGGTCCCCAGCCAAAAACGGTGAGAACCCCTAGCGTAGTTCCCCCTCATAGTAATCCTGGTCTCTATATACTTCCTTCCCCTGGCCAGCCGGGGCGCCTGATGGAGGTGAAATAAGGAACTGTTTCGAACAATGTGTTCCTTCCACGTGCTATATACGTCCTCCCAGCGGAAACTCCCCCCTGTCAGGTCATAAGAAGTGGGCCTGCTCACTCCCTCATGCATTGAAAAGAAAGCGTATAGTGAGCTCAGTTCGGGGCCCTCCCCAGGTTGGCAGAGGGAGAGTAGTATAGCGCGCAAGATTACAGTTTTAGGCAATTGGCGCTGGGTGGAAAAAAATGCGTTAACAAAAATCGTGTGATCGTGTGATAAGAATTTGACCACTACATTTGTCTTGAGTGTACTGTACCTGAACACTCAATGCACGCACACATGCACGCTGACAACCCCTGACAACCCCCCATCCTGTACCCTCCCCCCCCCCCCCCCCCCTCTCTCTCTGAAAGAATCATGAATATAAAAGTATACGCCAAACCCCGGCGTTTCCCACCTGCATGCGAAAGCTCTGTCTCATCATGTAGAGCATTGTTATCACAGCCATGCTGTGAGATTAAACCCTTACTGGGGTTAGGGCTTTAATCCATTCTGTACGGGAAACACCTTTTGGTGTTTTATACTTTATAGCTAAATGAGGAAATAGAGTGCTAAACCCAAATCCAGTATACATAAAAATAAAAATAAAGGAATTTGAAAATTCCAAAAAGGTAATAGGCGGACAAAGTACTTTCCATTTCTGTGTGGTTCTTCACACACCAAAAAGGACTTTACTTTACTTTAGCTGTTGAAAAATAGCAGATCCACAAGCTCAACAACATATTTTCAGATGGGGGTCGGTGGCCAATTACATACTGTACATTTTTGGAGGTCCTTGACATGAAAATGTTTGAGCGACTGATCATGGGGTTTTTCAAAAAACTGTCAGGATTTAGAAAGCATTTGTAGAGTCTAGATCTAAATGGGTTAATCTCAAGTGTCTGAGCACAATCTGCATCTGTCCAGGAACCAGGGACGTGCACACATAGACATCAAAGGGGGCTTCAGCCCCTGCCCTTTTACCCGTCTGTAAAACCACTGCCCTTAACCAGACGCAGTGACTGGGTGGCGTTTTCCAATTAAGGACCCGGAAGAGCGACGGTCCCCGCTGAAGATTACATGCGAGCAGTACGGGCGCTTCTTTGCCAGTGGTGCAAAGTACCTATAAGTACATTTACTTAAGTACTGTATACTTGGATACAAGGTTGAGGTATTTGTACTCTACTTCGGTATTTCCAATACTTTTACGAATCCATTACATCTTGGATACAAATATTGTACTTTTACTCCACTACATTTATTTGAAAACTTTAGTTACTTGGCAGTTTTGATTATCATTGGAACCTTTTGAAAACCTTTCGGCCATTTGAAAGTAGACAATCTACAAGCTGAGGCTGCTGAGCTTGTTTTTCAAAAGACTAGACCTGTACGTCACAGTCGGCCACCGGCCTACTTGGGAACGATGCAACTTGGGAACCTAATGATATACTTTGTCATAGCACCTGTTTTAACTCAGCCAGTGTCCCACATAGAGATCTGTGTATGTGCCTGTGTGTGAAGAAGACTGCAAACTGAAAAGTGTACCTGGCAATCAATTCAATTCAATTCAAAGGGCTTTATTGGCATGAGAAAACATACGTTTACATTGCCAAAGCAGAAAGAACAATACAGCAATACAATCAAAACAAAAATTATGTACATTTGAAGGTCAGAATCTTCAATAGATCAACTTCTATGTACCAAGATCACTCGATGCAGGTATAGTGCAGGAATATACACAATGATTAGTCTTTAGGGTGGTTGTGCAATCAATTCGGCTCACTGGCAGAGCCTGATTGGTTGAGCCTCAATTGGCTGAGGCAGAGGCTGGAAATTGCAGAGGTGAAAGGAGTTGGCCTCATTAGGCCCACTGGCAGAGCCTGACCAGAGCCTTTTGTGGTGGTTCTGGAGAACCGTGGGTCCGACCGACTCGATACCTGGCACTGCCCTCCCTGTGGGGGTGTGGAACGTGTGTGTGGAATGTGAGGTCGGTGGGTCAAACGGTTCTGGAGTGTCGTGCATTACAACCGCACGCACGTACGCAGAGACGTGGCGCATTTATAGTTGGATTGTTTTATATAATTGAAAACTTGAAATGGGACTATTCTGCATAATGAGTACTTTTACTTTTGGTACTGTAAGTACATTTTGATGCCATTTATTTTTTACTTTTACTCAAATACACATTTTGAATTCCGGACTTTTACTTGTAACGGTGTATTTCTATATTGCGTTATAGGCTCTTGATACTTTTACTCTGTGAGTACTTTTTCCCACCACTGTTCTTTCCACTGTAAAGGTATGTGTAGAGCAACTTTGCGGCTTCCGTAATATATCCGTAATATATCCGTAATATACGGTAATATCCGTAATATACTGTAATATCCGTAATATAAAGTAATATCCGTAATATAAAGTAATATCCGTAATATAAAGTACTAGTGTATCTGAACTGACCAAACACATGTTCCACCAGGTAATTCATCACATTCCCCAGGTGTCCTAAATTAGTCCATGATTAGAAGGACTGCGATGAAAACGAGCCGCAGAAACGACTGCCTTTGTATGCCTTCAGGTTCACAGAGCCATGGCTGCAGTCCAATGTTTTTGCCAGCATTTTTTTTATTTTAGTTTTAGTCATAGTCTTTTGATTAGTTTTCACTTAGTTTTAGTAACATTTTAGTCGCCTGCAATGTTTTAGTGTTAGTCTAGTTTTAGTCGGATAAATATACGATTTTAGTCGACTATATCTACAGTTGATTTAGTCGACTAAAATGTATTTTGGCGGGCCTTGATGCCATATCGTAATGGCTCATTTTACACTACATCTCTTGTCCACTAGTCCCTTTATAACATTTTAGTTGTAGTTTTTAGTTGTTGACGAAATTGTCAATAAATTCATTATCAGTTTTAGTCATCATAGCTTATAGTTTTCATTTAGTTTCGATTTAGTTTTCGTCAGTAAAAAAAGGTAGTTGACGAACATTTTTCATCTTAGTTTTAGTCGACGAAATCAACACTGCTGCAGTCGCACATCAGCCCATAGGGAGAGAGGGAAGGGGAAGAGAGACATCAGCCCATAGGGAGAGAGGGAAGGGGAAGAGAGACATCAGCCCATAGGGAGAGAGGGAAGGGGAAGAGAGACATCAGGCCATAGGGAGAGAGGGAAGGGGAAGAGAGAAAAGAAAAGGGCTTGATCATCCTGGCAGGCAGCGCGAAACTCTAGATAGCAAGATAAAGAAAGGAATGTCAATGTTTATTGTTCTAACAGCTGACTCATCTGACAAATTGTCTCTTTACCTATTCCAGAGTCAAAGTCGCGGCTGTGCCGTGCAATCCTGTGGCTTAATAATATTCTAGCATGATAATAATACTACAACAACGCCTCTTCAGGGAAATTCCTGAACAATGTCGCTGCGATGTATAAATGGCACACATTGTAAAAAAACGGGACATTCATTTTTTTTTTTTTTTTAGAGCCATCCGTCCACAGCTGTTGTTGAACAAAAGCTGTGTTAGCGCACGCACACACACGCACGCACGCATACAAACTCTCTCTCTCACAGACAAACAGACAGACAGACAGACAGACAGACAGACAGACAGTACACATATAGTGTTCCCATCAATGCCAACATAGATATTGTTTAAAGATGCTATACAATGTTACAATGCACCAAAACAACCGCAGGTACAGTTTCAGTCCACAGAATAACATATAGTAATGAAGTTGTGCGCTATTATTATGTATTTCTCGATATTAAGGCAGTATACCGTGCGACGTGGCACCAAGAAGGGTCGTGTTCAGTTTCTCTCTATTGTTCTTCTAGTTCAGCCAGTGCGGCGTGCAGCCGCGTAAGGTCTTTAAGACATAAGGCGACTGTTCACAGAAACCACAACGGGCCCTTTCAAGAATGTCCCCCAGTGTTGTCTTCGCATAATATAATGCCACACTCTCATTCTGTTGTTCATTTCAGGATCATGAAATCAAAGATGCCATCATCATCCTACACACGCACATGCACACGCACACACACGCGCGCGCACACACACACACACACACACACACACACACACACACACACACACACACACACACACACACACACACACACACACATATCACTCTCATTGTGCCACCTATGCAGGTATCATAGATATTAGTGAAATACCTCTTCGAGGCCGGATGAGTTGTCAGCGTGGTAGGGACATAGGTTAGGACATAGGGACATAGGTTAGGACATAGGGACATAGGTTAGGACATTGGGAAATAGGTTAGGACATAGGGACATAGGTTAGGACATAGGGACATAGGTTAGGACATAGGGATATAGGGACATAGGTTAGGACATAGGGACATAGGGACATAGGTTAGGACATAGGGATATAGGGACATAGGTTAGGACATAGGGACATATGTTAGGACATAGGGACATAGTTTAGGACATAGGGACATAGGTTAGGACATAGGGATATAGGGACATAGGTTAGGACATAGGGACATATGTTAGGACATAGGGACATAGTTTAGGACATAGGGACATAGGTTAGGACATAGGGACATAGGTTAGGACATAGGGACAAAGCTGTTCCTGTTGCACCACTCAAAAATCTGTAACATTATGAAGTACATATTTGTGATGTCACTGAGATGCAGTGTTGTTTTTGGCAGAAATTTTTGATTTGATTTGATTTGATGAGTTTTATTCATAGTCTTTTGAATAGTTTTCACTTAGTTTTTGTCACATTTTAGTCACCTGGAATGTTACAGTGTTAGTCTAGTTTTAGTTGACTAAATATACGATTTTAGTCGACTACAGTTGATTTAGTCGACTAAATTGTATTTTGGCTTGCCTTGATGCCGTCATAATGACTTGATTTTACACTTGGTGAAAATAGCCGATCTACAAGTTCACAACACGTCGCAGCGTGTGACGCGTTGTCAGCTTGTAGATCTGCTATTTTCAGCATGCGACCAAGTGTAAAATTACTTACTGGATCTCTTGTCCACTAGTCCCTTCCTACACGTTTTCACGATTTTTTTTAAAGCACCAAATAAACACCAAAAAGAGTTCCCATCTTAAACCACGACGGTCAATCTGTGCACCCTACAGGTCCTCTGACGAGTCGGCAGATCTTCCGCTTCAGCGAGGAGGGTCTGGTCAACGCCCGGTTCGACTACAGCTACAACAACTTCCGGGTGACCAGCATGCAGGCGGTCATCAACGAGACGCCGCTGCCCATCGACCTGTACCGCTACGTGGACGTGTCGGGACGCGTGGAGCAGTTCGGGAAGTTCAGCGTCATCTTCTACGACCTCAACCAGGTATAAACGGTTTATGGTTCCTTTTTTTTTCAACAAGGCCAAGGTTCATGTTTTAGGTCATTACTATAGAGAAAGTCAAGGACGAGTGTTAAACTTTTCTCATTTGCTGCGTTGTTTTTGTTTTAACGATTTTTAGCTATTTTTGATGCAGGGGCATTCGAACAAGTGGCTAAATATGTATTTTTTTTTACACATTTCTACTGCGATTTATTTATTATTATTTACTGTAGTCCTACTACACTCCAGGAACGTACATCTGGCCACAAAAAAGATCACAGGATCAATTGAATGTGAAGGGCGGAGAGGTGCAGGGCCGGATTAAAGAACTCTGAGGGCCCCTGTTTTGGGCGGTTTTTATGCCGCTATATTGGCCTATTCCCGGTCGATATACAAAAGAAAAGAAGAAGTGCTACGTGGGTCCTTTATGTAGAGAAAACGGTAGACAGGTGCTCTTTGGAGAGGGTTTCATATGAGCAAAGCACGAGATTTCTTGAAAAGTTCTATACCTTGAGTCAATGTCACTGTGGAAGGAGATATAAGGTGGCAAACTTAAAAGAGTGAAAAAAATCCTTTATTTCATTTTAAAAAGGGTTAAAAACTCGACCAATGTGTTTCGGCCTGCATGGGTCAACTGACATGCAGGCCGAAAATCTTGTGCTAAACACATTATTTGTATTTGACCCACATAAGTAAGCAAATGCGTAAGAGAATTCGCCAGTGTATTTCAGTGTTTTTTACCTTGTTTTTGTCGAGCCACCTATGCATGCAGAATGAAAACAAAGCAATGCTGGATGATTGATTGAAGAATTACAGTACAATTCAAGCCCAACTCAGTACAAAGACTGTTTGGACGACCCAATACAATACAGCATTATACACTTGTTTACAAGAGGGTCCACCTTGTTCAAATTCATCAAAACATTTAGAGACACTCTCATTCTGTTGTTCATTTCAGGATCATGAAATCAAAGATG
The DNA here is from genome assembly GCF_963924005.1 of Protomyctophum bolini. Taxonomy (NCBI): domain Eukaryota; kingdom Metazoa; phylum Chordata; class Actinopteri; order Myctophiformes; family Myctophidae; genus Protomyctophum; species Protomyctophum bolini. The sequence goes on along the minus strand of NC_137871.1, from coordinate 25,448,749 downwards.
CCATCATCATCCTACACACGCACATGCACACGCACGCGCACACACACACACACACACACACACACACACACACACACACACACACACACACACACACACACACACACACACACACACATATCACTCTCATTGTGCCACCTATGCAGGTATCATAGATATTAGTGAAATACCTCTTCGAGGCCGGATGAGTTGTCAGCGCGGTAGGGACATAGGTTAGGACATAGGGACATAGGTTAGGACATAGGGACATAGGTTAGGACATTGGGAAATAGGTTAGGACATAGGGACATAGGTTAGGACATAGGGACATAGGTTAGGACATAGGGATATAGGGACATAGGTTAGGACATAGGGACATATGTTAGGACATAGGGACATAGTTTAGGACATAGGGACATAGGTTAGGACATAGGGATATAGGGACATAGGTTAGGACATAGGGACATATGTTAGGACATAGGGACATAGTTTAGGACATAGGGACATAGGTTAGGACATAGGGACATAGGTTAGGACATATGGACATAGGTTAGGACATTTTATTCATAGTCTTTTGAATAGTTTTCACTTAGTTTTTGTCACATTTTAGTCACCTGGAATGTTACAGTGTTAGTCTAGTTTTAGTTGACTAAAATATATACGTATATTAGTCGACTACAGTTGATTTAGTCGACTAAATTGTATTTTGGCTTGCCTTGATGCCGTCATAATGACTTGATTTTACACTTGCTGAAAATAGCCGATCTACAAGTTCACAACACGTCGCAGCGTGTGATGCGTTGTCAGCTTGTAGATCTGCTATTTTCAGCATGCGACCAAGTGTAAAATTACTTACTGGATCTCTTGTCCACTAGTCCCTTCCTGACATTTTAGACTCGTTTTTTTTTTTGCCGAAATTGTCAATATATTTAGTCTCAGTATTAGTCATCATAGCTTAGTTTTCATTTCGTTTCATCAGTGAAAAAAAGTCGACAAAACTTTTTTTTCATAGTTTTACTCAACGAAATCAACACTGCTGAGATGTACTTTGTAATGTTATTGTTTTTCAGACCTCCAGTAAAACCCGAAAACGTGTTATTAGAGTAGGTGTACCACTGAATGAAGACGAGCCATTTGAGAGAGATTATAGCATAGTTAATTGTTGGCTAACCGCTCTGTTAACAGGTGTTAGTTCACCTGAGAAAAGATTGATCTGGTGGTGTGTCCTTTTGTCACCTTGACCCTGAAATGTTCTACAAACACTGGTGGCAGTGTGTGGAAAAAGGAAAAACATTCACAACCTGTGTGTGTGTGTGTGTGTGTGTGTGTGTGCGTGTGCGTGTGCGCGTGCGTGCCTTGACACGGGGTCAACCAGTAAACTAAGTGTCGAGGGAATGATTCCTCTGAAACTTTGATTTGCACACATGAGTAAGTTGGCAAGTATGCTTTCAAAGTCCAGTAGTCTGCGGTTCTCTCCGGAGGGGACCACCACAAAGGCAGCGCTAATCCCCCCGCCATCACAGCCAGCGCAAACACATTAGCCTCGCAACATCAACACACCGCGCTCAAGAGACCCATTGACAAATCCTCCCAGCTTTGTGTCAATGAAACCCAAGGAGTGAGCCTTGCTTGCTCCCATGTCCTCTAAAGAAGGTGTCTGGGGAAACTGCCCGACGCGCGGGATCTCGCATGTTGAATTTAATCAGCGTCATCGTGGTTTCTTTAACCCATTTAGACCTGGGAACGATTCCCATCTGAAAATATGTTGTTCCAGCGACACCCCCCCCCCCCCCCCCCCAATTTGCGACACATTTTCACGATTTTTCAAAAATAGCTGACCTACAAGCTTATTTTTTTGTCTAAAATTCATAATGTTGAATGAATGAATGAATGTATTCTTACACTCAAACTGAACATCAACTTGGTTGCTTTTCCTAATTAAGTTTACCGTGGCCTTTATAGCCTACCTATGTACTATGATCCCATGCACTTGCTTTTGATATATTGTTCTGACATTTTTTATATAATGCTTTTCCTTCCTTTTATTTTTATGTATGTTTTTATGCTCTGTGATGTGAAGCACTTTGGTTCGACCTCGTCGTTTAAAGTTTGATTTGATTTGATTGCATATTATATCACCTCTGGCTTCTTCCAAGCCCTTTATATCTGCCAGTATAACCTTTGGGATTCTCCTGTTATTCAACCTAAAGTTACAAATGGCCTGTCTGTACTTTTTTGTTTCTTTTGTTTTCACACAATTTAAACTCTTGTTTAGGGAATGCTGTTTAGGCTAGGAGAAAAAACAAGTCATTGATAAGTAAGTTAACTAACGGTGTTTATGTCGCATGTCAAGTGAAAGTGTTCGTTTGAACTACATCTGCTCTATTTCCTGGCAGAAATCTGGTGTGTGCACATAATTACGTTTTTCTGAGATGGTTCGTGTGTTATGTTAATTTACAAAATAGTTAGTTTGTTGCTGCGAGAGTGAGGTCTAGCCAACACCAACTCGGGATTCCTGGATCGCTGCCCTCCACAATTTCCTATCCAACATCATGTTCTTGAGCTCTGCAGCATTGCCAGCCAAGCTGTCGCGCCGCAGCACGTCTACATAGGTGCGGTACACTTCTTTCCCCTCCTGGCTTTGCCCTGGGTTGGCTCCCATAGGGTCAATTTACTTGCCTCAAGTTCTGGGTGTCTGACGCAGTGCCCTGCCAGCCTCATTCTTCTCTCTCTGATTTTGTCCATGACCCGTGGTGGTCCCCATATATAGGTCCACATTTCTGATACGGTCCATCCATGTGACACCTAGTGCCATTCGTAGCATTTACAAACTATCTGGTCAGAAAAGTATGTCGTTGCTGTCGGACAGTAAATACTCTCTCTATAATCTCAGTGTCACACAAAGCATCAACAGTAGCAGATTACGAGCTGGAAACGCGGCATGAAGCGAACACATGCTACTTGTTGCTGTTTTTTAATTTGAATTCTGAAAAGTAACAGTTTTGGACACGCAGTATGAGGTCCCCAACCGACAGAGTGAGACAATGTCTATATCAGGTTTTACCATTTCATAACATATAGGGTATAATATGAATAATATTTACCTCAATCAATTAAATCATTACCCACTCATTTCCTGCGTCGTCATGCCATAACATCAGCAGCCAATTGCGTTCCATGGCCACTATTATGGTCCTGCCGGCCTATAGCTCACCGCGCACCGCCATTGGCCCTGCAAACCACGGCTATAGCCCCCAAATGGACTGACTGACTGTGTGCGTGCGTGCGTGGAGGAGCGCCACTGCGTGTGCGGGATATGCTACTGTGCGGTAGCACCATGAATGCAGGGGTATAGTGTCGACCGTATGTACTCGGAGCCCATCGTCCCATGCACAATGGGGTAATGGGCCGTTGTTGGCCCTTTGGGTTGGGGGCCCCCCGGCACAGGAATGGAGCGCGGACGGGACAGGGACAGTGGGGAATAGCTCCCGGCGAGAACTTCTTTTCCGACCGAACGTGGTGTATGGGACTCCCAGCTGTTGGGTGCACCGCGCTGAGCGGTGGGGGGTCACTCACTGTTTGTTTAAAACCAACGGGAGTCCCATTAAAGCCCTGACTCCCCTCATTTAGGACTGCCATGTTGGACACAAAGGGACGGGTCCCTGGGAAGCGGCATGTTGCAAGGGACACCAATTATGGGGGCGAGGACACAGGGCAGCTTGTTCCTGCTCATGGGACACGTCAGCACGCTGGAGGAGCCTCTCCGTCAAACCCATTGACCAGAGCGCCACAGAGAGGCATCTTAATTGGTGTTGGGCAAACAGATTTTGTCACAAAGTTGCAAAGGAAGCTAAGTAGCTGAGTGTTCACATTGTCCAACCCCTGACCTCATGGGGGCGGGGGGGGTCCTCTCTCTCAGACCATCATTATGCTCCATTACTTTGAGTCATCGTCTCAGACCGCGTTGGTCCCGGAGCGCTGCAGCCGGCCGCGGGGGAATCCGGGACAGCAATTAAAAACGCAAATATTTCTGGCAAAAAAAAAAAAAAAGTTCGCCCCCCCTTTTCCCCTGTGTCCAGTGATATGATAGTGGGCGATGGGTAAGATTTGGCAGAGGCCATGGCATTGGGGTATAGAGAGAGGGTCTTCCACTGTTTTGTTTGTGTTTGTGTTTTTTTGGAGTGGGACGGGGTTGGATTCACTGTTCTGGCCAGGAGGGAAGGCAGTGGTGACATGACAGTGGTTTGGTCATGGGGGGTTGTTCCTCTATTCCCTCCCCATCCCTGCGTCTCTCAGACCAAACCTGTCCCTGTCCGTCCGTCCGTCCGTCCGTCCCCTCTATCTCTCTCTCTCTCTCTCTCTCTCTCTCTCATGGCTGTTTATCCCCAACACTGGCCCCCCTCTGCCTGCCTCTACTCGGTGCTTTCATTCCCTTTTTAAAAGGGGGGAATCTGTTCTGTTTGTTTGGAGGGGGGGAGGGCATGGGGGGGGGATCACTTGACATCATTAGTTTTGGAGGGCGGCCACCATGGCAGTGTTGCTTGTCTTGTCCCATGAAAACACATGTCGGAGCAACAGGCCCAGGGACCTGTGGCCCAGGACCAGGGTTTACCCTCAGGGACCAGGGTTTACCCTCAGGCCCAGGGACCAGGGTTTACCCTCAGGCCCAGGGACCAGGGTTTACCCTCAGAGGGACCAGGGTTTACCCTCAGGCCCAGGGTTTACCCTCAGAGGGACCAGGGTTTACCCTCAGACCCAGGGACCAGGGTTTACCCTCAGAGGGACCAGGGTTTACCCTCAGAGGGACCAGGGTTTACCCTCAGACCCAGGGACCAGGGTTTACCCTCAGAGGGACCAGGGTTTACCCTCAGAGGGACCAGGGTTTACCCTCAGAGGGACCAGGGTTTACCCTCAGAGGGACCGGGACCAGGGTTTACCCTCAGAGGGACCAGGGTTTACCCTCAGAGGGACCAGGGTTTACCCTCAGAGGGACCAGGGTTTACCCTCAGAGGGACCAGGGTTTACCCTCAGAGGGACCAGGGTTTACCCTCAGAGGGACCAGGGTTTACTCCTTTGTTTCTTCTCCAATGGACGCTGCATGATGCCTGTATAGTACTGTCACTTCTTCCTCCCTCTCTCTCTCTCCTCTCTCTCTCCTCTCTCTCCCTCATCTAGGCCTATATAAACATATAAACAAATAATATAAACTAAGCTATATGATGAAGTGGGCTGTTATAGCGCCACCGTGAGGCTGACTGATGTAATTCCTATTGTTTATATAGTTGTTGTAATTATTATGAACCTCCGCTCCAAGTTTTGTAACTGCAGCCTTTAGGTAGATAAAAAAAAACTTCAATTGGAGTTTTCGCATCTTCCCATTATAAGTCAATGGAGAAAATTAATTCATTATTAATAACTAATAATCAGACCAGTAATCATTGATACTGCTCGACAGACAGGCAGGCAGGCTATATTATATAGATTATATACTGGCCGGAGTGGCCACGTACCTCCGTCTCAAAGTGAAGCTATACTGTATACTGTTTTGACAGCTCAGAGAGGTCATGATCACAGCCACAGATCAGCTCAGAGAGGTCATGATCACAGCCACAGATCAGCTCAGAGAGGTCATGATCACAGCCACAGATCAGCTCAGAGAGGTCATGATCACAGCCACAGATCAGCTCAGAGAGGTGAAAGTAAATAAAGCTCAAACCAACGGCCTGTTGGTAGAAGCATATAGAACGAAGTAGAAGATTAAATTATGAACAAATTAACTAAGGCCTGATTTACTAGCCTGATTTACTCTAGCCTGAATCAGATCTGTGTCACTTCAAGATAGAACTCAAGTGTGTGCCTTATCCCCAAGTGACAGGAGGAGCGTCATTGTCATTTCACATCCTACCCGGTTTGCATTTAACCCCCCTCTTCGGAATTCCGAAGGGGCGTTTGACCTTTGGACAGTTTGATATGTGACTCGGGTCACTTCATGTGGTCATTCAGACTGAGACAGATCTCCTCAGATCGGATTTAAATCAGATTTACACTGGAGTCTTGAGTCACATCCAGAGGTTGTTTCAAATCTGATTTATATCCGATCTGAGGAGATCTGTCTCAGTCTGAAAGAAGTGACCCGAGTCAGCCGAGTGAGTCACATATCAAACTGTCCAAACGCAACCCGAGTGCTACTGACGTGACGTCATTACAGAGTATTTTCATTTAAGTAAACAAACAAGAGACTGAGGAAAAAAAAGAAAAACGAGAGCAAAAGGAAGAAAACAAGCGAGAGGACAGAAAACTGAAAACAATTCTGCAACACACGTTTGTTTTATAGGAATAATGTCACTTCATTATGTCAGCAGTACAGCGGAAGCTAGGTGGCCCAGCCGTCATCCAATCAGGATAGAGAGGGGCCTTCCGCCAATCATGATCGAGTGGGGGCGGGCCTTGGTGTGCGTGCTGTTGGCCTGTCGTCCCCCCCCACTGTAGTGCGTGCATGTGCACATCTTGTTACCGGGGCGGACGGACCGGGGGGTTTCCAAATCACCCAAATCACTGAATGCTCCTTTAAAGGCGTTTACGCCGCGGACAAAGCCAACTCTTGTTTGTACAAATCATGACAATAAACAAGATGTTTTGGGCCGAACAAATAATTAGTAAGAAGAAGAAAAAAAGGCAGGGTACAACATTTTTTGTTTTGTTTTTCTTCTTACTAATTATTTAATCGGCCCAAAACATTGTGTTTATTGTCATGTTTTGTCACAACAAGAGTTGTCTTTGTCTGCGGCGTAAAGGTCTTTAACTGGTTCAGACCGTACCACGTCACGTCATAAGCATCCAGAGGACGTGTACGCATGGTTTTGATCAGATGGATATACTAAGCTCTTCATTTCTGACTTCTGACCTGCCTCTCGTTCAAAAATATGAACGCGAGGGATTATTTCGCGATTATCGAAACGAGAGCACGGTAAGCAGAACGGAAGGGGGGGGGGGGGGGGGCATGGCCCTCGTCGCTCTGAAAGGGGGCAGGACTGCGACTGATTCCATAGCAAAACAAAAAAAAAATAACGGATCACAACTTAGAAATGTGGCCTTGATAGCATCAAGGGCTTTTGCCCATTGGTGGGAAAGTGCTGATTAATTGTGTCGTAGCGGTATAACCCTGTGAGAAAGTACGCCCAGCGCAAAAAGCCCTAATTACGTGGCCTGCCTGCCACAGAGAGAGAGAGAAAGGGGGCTAGAAACCTCCCAACAAAGGCTCATCTCATATCTCAAGACAATGAGGAGCGGGAGAGAGAATAGGAGAGACGGGAGAAGTTAATGAGCTGCGTCACCTGGCATCTGCTGATGCTGCCTGGTATGGGACGAGCTAGGCTGACTGCTGTGTGTGTGTGTGTGTGTGTGTGTGTGTGTGTGTGTGTGTGTGTGTGTGTGTGTGTGTGTGTGTGTGTGTGTGTGTGTGTGTGTGTGTGTGTGTGTGTGTGTGTGTGTGTGTGTGTGTGTGTGTGTGTGTGTGTGTGTGTGGGTTGGTACGCAGTAAAGTCCAGTCCATTTATTATTTTTTACACTCTCGGGGGTTAAATGAACCCCATTATAAGACCTTGCAGGAAGATTCTACAAATGCCTTCTAAATCGGTATACAGTTCTCACGCTTGCGAGATTTTTCTTCATTTTTCTTGCGCGTGCAGAGCTTGTAAGATCTACTATACATTTGAATAGCCAACGATAAAAAAGTCTGACATGACACATGATGACGCTTTCCTGGTTTTAACCCATTCTGGGCGGGAACCCCTTTTGGTGTTTTAACTAAGCATTATGTTATACTTTAGCTATTGAAAAATAGCAGATCTACAAGCTCATAGCACGCCACCGACTGGCGCGCTACAAGCTTGTAGGTCTGCTATTTTAGAAAAACCGTGAAAATGCGGCACAAATCTTTGCTTTCCAGGTATATAGGCTACTGTGCACAGAGTGCATGAGGCACGTTGGTGTTTTTGCATGGGTGTCGGAGTCGTTGTATATAGTCTAGGAATTCAGTCAATGCTGCTTTCGCAATAACCCTCCAAATTCTATTTATGCAACAAAACTCTCTCTCTCTCTCTCCCTCTCTCTCTTTCCCATCCACATACTTCAAACTTGACCGAGCACAGCCAAAGTGCATCTGCTCATATTGACATTTAAAACGAGCGCCAATCATTTGAAACGTGTCGCCCGGGCCGGCTCCCTCAACCAGGAGAAGACGCTTTTTTTTTTGCATAAGCCTCCCGCCAGGCTTTTCACTGAGTCAACCTTTGATCCTTGGAGAGGGCTATAGATGCAGGTTGGAACCGGACCAATAACTTCAGAGTCCAGCCCCTTCTCCTCAAAGGAGGAGGTGGAATCTTTAAATGCAGCCGTCGCTGCAGCCAAAGTAGTTTATATGCTATTATTAGAAATGTCAGCTCGTTGAAACCCTGTGGGCGCTTGGAGCCACGCTACGGCCATACAATGTGTCAATACAGAGCAAAAGACCCTGTGGTTGTGAAGACGTTAAATAAATGTTTCAGCCGAGCGACCAAAAGTGCTCCTTTGGCCTCGAGATCAGCAACCACATACTTACCAATTAGCCCTGTCAACAGAAATTCCTCCTATCCGCCAGACATAAAACAGTCTTTTGTCTCTCTGAATATTGCTCAAATCATCCCCCCGGGTCGGTGAAAAACAAAAACGCCCAATGCCAAACAAAATACGGCCATAAAGCTCTAATGTACGCTCGTGCCATTAACTGTAGTTTCATGTCATGTCATTTAGCGTCAAAACGCCGAGCCACCGCCCGTGTAACTCATTTCTAAATGCTCGACCGCAGTTGACTGGTCGCTCTTTATGACGGTGAAATCCACAGGGGGAAACACGGCGTGATTCCTGGTGTATTTTTGAACACGGGACATGAGCGGCGGTGTTTTTACAGGATTACCAAATGTGCTTACTATGATATACCGTTTTGTTTTTTTTGTTTTTTAATAGGCCAGACCCTCATTCCATCTCTTCGTTCTGATGTAGTCAACATGTTTCAGACCCTCATTCCATCTCTTTGTTCTGATATAGTCAACATGTTTCAGACCCTCATTCCATCTCTTCGTTCTGATGTAGTCAACATGTTTCAGACCCTCATTCCATCTCTTCGTTCTGATGTAGTCAACATGTTTCAGACCCTCATTCCATCTCTTCGTTCTGATGTAGTCAACATGTTTCAGACCCTCATTCCATCTCTTCGTTCTGATGTAGTCAACATGTTTCAGACCCTCATTCCATCTCTTCGTTCTGATGTAGACAACATGTTTCAGACCCTCATTCCATCTCTTCGTTCTGATGTAGTCAACATGTTTCAGACCCTCATTCCATCTCTTCGTTCTGATGTAGTCAACATGTTTCAGACCCTCATTCCATCTCTTCGTTCTGATGTAGTCAACATGTTTCAGACCCTCATTCCATCTCTTCGTTCTGATGTAGACAACATGTTTCAGACCCTCATTCCATCTCTTCGTTCTGATGTAGACAACATGTTTCAGACCCTCATTCCATCTCTTCGTTCTGATGTAGTCAACATGTTTCAGACCCTCATTCCATCTCTTCGTTCTGATGTAGTCAACATGTTTCAGACCCTCATTCCATCTCTTCGTTCTGATGTAGACAACATGTTTCAGACCCTCATTCCATCTCTTCGTTCTGATGTAGTCAACATGTTTCAGACCCTCATTCCATCTCTTCGTTCTGATGTAGTCAACATGTTTCGTGAAAGAAGAAGGTGCCGTTTGTATCTGTTCTCTCGAAAATAAATTTTTCTCAATACAGCTATCTTGTTTAAATGTACTAGAACAAAGCAATACAGAGTTGATGTATTGATGTATCAGAGTTGGTGTTGTAACTTTATATATTGTCAATTACTTCCATGAGAGGGGGAGAGGTGGTGGAGTTAGTTGCTTTAGCAGACATTTTGAGTGTCCAATGGAGTTAAGAGGTTTTGTCCAAAGCATTTTATACTACTTTCCATTGGTTCAATATTTTCGAACTCAAACATTTTGTTATGAGGTTTCCTCCCGACAGCAACGAATATGCGAAGATAAATAAAAGAGCAGACATGCATTCACAAACGCACACACGCACGCAGTAAAATCCACAGAGGTACATTTCTGCAATCACCTTTTTTCCACCACGACCTCCAGGGCTGGCTAGACAGACGGGCAGGATCCTCTGTGTTGATCCATTCCATTGTGCTAATGGGTGAATCTCCAAGGTCACACATTAAACAGCACTTTTCATCATTTTAAAAGCAAAGCGAGCCCCTCTCTCTAAAGCCTGCGTGGTGTGATGGAATGTGGACTTGTAGGTCTATATTCTTGATGGCTATAACCGAGGGGGGGGTGTCAGTGGGTTTGCCTGATAGCATCGCTAGGAGCTTAAACAAAAGTAGTTTTTACCTCAAAAGCACCATCTCTCAGTGTGAGAGTTGCTGTAAACACTAGCTACGGTACATAGCATCACGAGACGACCGACGTGCTACTCCACATTCCTGTCGTCGTTTTCGAGACAGGGGGGGAAATATTGTGGGGTTGCCAAGCAGCGAATCTTCCGGATTATTTGAAGCTGATTTTTATGTTATTTTTCATGTCATGTAATGGATTAAATAGTCCCGATATATTAACTCATTCATAGCTAAATGGCAGTAGCAATAGTTCAGCACAGGCCAACATAGATTTTAATTTTTTAGTCAAAAACGTATTTGGCCTATTAATTAGGAGTGTATCTGCCTGCCAATGTTGCAACCTGTTGCTGTGCACGTCAAAGGGGGTTGGCCGTTGAACAAGTTTGTTTAGAAATCCAGGTCGTATATATATACAACCGCATCTCCACTAGCTAAAGAGTGGGTTATATTAATAGAGACAGCACCGGATTTCTACTCCCATCCACTTGCATTCAGTTGCTCAAAAGCGCATGACGCAATTTCACTCCTCCTTCCGGGTAGGAACCGAGTGCATTGCATTCTGGGATGGATCGGGCCAAACACATGAACGCGCTGGCCGTTGACTATCATTGCATGTTTTCATGTATGAAACAGAGTTCACGTGTCATCATGAACATGCGCAATGATAGTCAACGTACCAGCTTTGGCCCAGCACTGCAATACCAAATTCGGCCACTATGTCCATTTCGTCTCAGAGTATTAACCGTTTCCGTCCGTAGGACGTAGCCACACGTCCTAGGGAAATAAGGGAATCCAATCGAGGGATGCATTGGACGTGTGTACACGTCCTATAGCGCATCCTCAATGATATCAGGCGAGGGGTGAATATTCTGAATTATTTTCTTAATTATTTTTTTCAGTCGGACACACGGCCACCGTAGAGCGAAGCCTACGTTCATATTAGCTTAACGTTCACTTAGCTGTCAGCGCGGCAGATAGAATGCCTCGTCTCTCCTAATCCAGGGCGCTCTCCGTGGTTTTGATCTGATGGATATACTAAGCGCTTCATTTTTTACTTCAACATGCCTCTCGTTCAAAATATGATCGCTTTTTGGATCAGCACTGATTGTGTTGATATATGTACACTCTAAGGTTGAGTCCAGGAAATAGCAGAAATACAAGCTCTCAACGCGTCGTGCCGCGACGCGTTGTGAGCTTGTAGATCGGCTATTTTGGTCCAAAAAGCCCCTTCCTCTCTAACACTCGTCCCTGCATGTTAGTGTTTATAATAGATGGCCTTGAACCCATTTATCATGTGGTGTCATCATGTCTCTTCCCTCTACAGTACGACTCGGTGTAAAAAGTTTACCGTGCAACGTTGTTAAAGTGAACTGCAATTTTATATTATTATAATAATTATGGGCTATTCAAATCTACGGTTGATTTTTAAGTGTAGAAGCAGAAAAAAAATAGCATACTTAAATTGGCCAAATTTTCATAGGAAATCAATATAAAAAATATCTCTGTTCGGTAAATTAACAGACCGTTATTGTTGCCCTTTTGAGGTAGGAAATATAGTTCAGATTTACAGCATTGCAGGTCTTTCTCATTTTGAAAACCGACCGACCTTAAAAAGCAGTGATCCCATTTTGGGGGGGTTTGTATATAAAAATGCATACCTTGGCAAGTATGCAAGAGAAGGGAATGTACTCTACGCCTGACCAATCTCTCTACCTGCAAACATTACTCTTTTAGGCAGTGGTGGAAAAAGTACTTGCATGTTTTACTTTTAAGTAAAAGTAACTGCAATGTAGACATACTTTGATACAAGTAAAAGTCTGGAAAGAATTGAACGTTTACGTGAGTAAAAGTGCAAAAATCGTTTGCGTTGAATGTACTTGCAAGCTTGTAGATCGGCTATTTTCAAATGGATGACATTTATATAAGGGCTGGAGGAGTTAACAGTTCTACTGCATAACCCGTTCCCTGTTGTTTAATCCAATATTCTACGCTGCCGAGATTGTTTTATTACCTTTAGAGCATACGCCAAAGTATTTGCAACTTTCAACCACGAACAACAAAAACAGAAGATAACTTGATTTCCGGTTTTGTCATCATAATGCGACGTCACCAGGTCCGGGACAAATCCGCTATTTATTTTTAATTATTTTAAAACGGCGAATTAAATGCATTAAACACATAGTGGGTTTAGTGTATTACGCGTGGTGGAACCCTGGATTAAACAATTAGCCGCCGACAAAGTCAATGTATATTTTTTAATAATAATCAAAATGTACAACGTAGTAAACTAGTATTTGGATCTGAGATGTAGTAAAAGTACTTAAGTACAGTACTTGAGTATGTATTTAGTTACTTACACCACTGTCTTTTAGGCAGTGTGATATTCCAGCCATGACGTTAATAATATCACACATTATCATCATCATTTTTGTCTTCCACAAATGCATAAATAAAGACAACACTTTTCTTTTTAAATATAGTCCTCATTTTATTAACAGAGGCCAAATAAAACTCGCATTGTATTTACAAAGGAAGGCAATAAATATCTTAATAATAGTCATAAAATTACTTTTGCTTACATTTGTTTAAAAAAAGAGAGAGAGAAAGAAAAACGTAAATGTGTCATGTTTGTTAGTAGCAACTCTTACAAAAAAACCCACCAGGCAAGCCGGGTTGAATACAAACTACTGGTGAGAGAAGTAGGCTGGATTCTGTTGCCATGTGACAGTAGGAATGGTAGAAGTAGGCTGGATTCTGTTGCCATGTGACAGTAGGAATGGTAGAAGCATAGACTTTTGTTTCCCTCTAGGGATTCAAAACAAACTCAACTTCTGGCTGCCAGAACTACTGTGAGTCGTTGAAACGCTCCCCCCCAGCCATGAGTCCCTGGATCCGTTCATGGTTGTCTGGGTTTGTCCGGAGGAGGAGAAGTCTTAATTGTCAAACGAGGAACTATTGACTTATACTGATGAGCAATGAGGCAGTATAGTGTACCTCTGCCCCTGAGCGTCATATTGTCTTGGTCACCGGGCCGGCCGCGTGCTTCCCAAAAGAGAATCTACACAGTATATTGAGAGAGTTTGTTCGGACTATATGAGCCCACGTACCGTAATGGAAGTTAGGGGAGCAAGCTTTTGGGAAACCCGGCCCGGCATTGTCTCATGGGGTTACATGCTGCAGCATGTAACCCCATGCTGCAGCATGTAACCCCATGCTGCAGCTCAAAGTGATACATGTAACCCCATGCTGCAGCATGTAACCCCATGCTGCAGCATGTAACCCCATGCTGCAGCTCAAAGTGATACATGTTTTCAAGATTAAACATTTTTCTGCTCATAGACAGTCAGACTAGGTAGCATAAACAAGAGAGCCAAATGAAGTCTTCATCAGAACCCCCCCCCCCCCCCAAATAATAATAGCTACAGCTCACTCAAGAACAGACTTATTTTTCTTCTTCGTTTTTTTTAACGTTTAGCAGTTAACACACACATCATGCAACGGATATTCAAGTCTGGTGATGACTCTGGTGTTTTTTTGCTCAAAGGGTGTGCGGTGCGGGGGTGAAGCCCAGCATCCCTATATATATTCCGGGGGGAGGGACCAAGTTCGCCCAAAAAATTGCAGATCTACAAGCTTACTACGTGTCGCTGAGCCGCGCATCGTGAGCTTGTAGATCAGGCAATTTTTGGCAATTTTTGGACAAAGTACACAGTTGTATGTTTTTGCTAGAGACTAGAGAGGGGTCTCTAAGTGGTTAACATTGTGTGATGAGGTTGGAAGACAGTGTGGAATTATGAATCACATCACAAACCTTCCACGTTTTTTTTCTCCTTTTTTCTTTTTTTCTTCCTCCTTTTCAGTGTTTAAACAAGACTCCGCCGACGACCCACCGGCCGATGCCTGACTAGTCAAAGCATGTCGCGCTTCTTTAGCTGAATCACAGGTTGCATGAAAAAAAAAAAAAAACGTCAAGGAAATCACAGCCGCAACAGTGTGTGTCGAGCGCATTCCATCCGTGGTAGGCCACAAGTCGAGCTTAACCCATTTTGACCTTGAGGATGATTCTACAAATGCCTTATAAATCCTGACAGTTGTCGAAAAACCCTCATGTTTCTATGTCAGTGGTGCTGCAAACATCTTCATGTCAAGGACCCCCAGAAATATATGTATTTGGCCGCCGACCCCCATCTGAAAATATGTTGTTTCAGGGACCCCCCCCCCCCCCCCAGGAAGCAAAAGCAAAGTTTTGAATAAAAAAACGTTCGGTCTGCTATTTTTTTCCAATAGCTAAAGCATAACATATAATGCTTAAAAAAACACCAAAAGGGGGTTCCCGCCCAAAATGGGTTAAGTTATCAACAAGGGGAGAGACAGACAGACAGAGACAGGGGAGTGAGGGGAGTGGGAAGGAAGGAGGTCATAAGGAAAAGAGGGAACCTGTCAAATATTGCACTCAAAGCTACACAGTTATCTTGGTAGGGCGCAGTGTCACCTGCAACCAACGCCGCCTCTCTCTCTCTTGCCGTGCATCTCCATGGCGCCCGATTCCAGTGGAAAGCACGGGATCCACGTTGCCACGGGTAACGCAAACAAAAACCCAGACCAGTTATTCCAATAAATCTCTCTTAGCTGGGTGATTTTTATAACATTGCATCAGCTCCTCTGCTTCAAGCCTCATTGTCAGAACGTCAAAACAAAACAAAAAAACGAAATGAAAAAGGACACCGCCGCCTTCAGCTTTTTGCGATTCAAACGCAACGTACGCGGGGCTGAAGACGATGGCGGGTTGAACATATAGAGTTTGTTTTCTCAAAGAGGTCCTGTAAGTTTCTCCAGTATAAATAACATGACAAAACCAGCCTTAAGACAATGACATGAAATCCAGAAGAATCCAAGAGTTTTTTTTTTAGAAACCGTTCCCAGTGGTCACTGAAATACAAAAATAAAACATCTTTGAATTGTTTTGTTCTTTTTTTGTTGTTGTTGTTTTTTTGTTGTCTTTTCTTATACACAAGTGAAGTCTTTAAGATGAGTGTGTGTTTTTTAAAATTCATGTAAAAGACAAAGAAGCTTGAGATTTTCCCTCCTTTTATCTTTTTCTTTTCCTTTCCCTTTTTCTCTTTTTAATTTCCCCCAAAAAGGAAAACAGTGCTGCTGTCCCGGTCCAGTGGGTCGATCCCCCCCCCCCCCCCCCCCCCCCCCCATACACACACACAACACACAGCGATCAGTTCCTCTTGCGGTTGGGCTTTAAGCGCCGGGCCCTTCGTGTTCAGTTCCTCTTGCGGTTGGGCTTTAAGCGCCGGGCCCTTCGTGTTCAGTTCCTCTTGCGGTTGGGCTTTAAGCGCCGGGCCCTTCGTGTCCGCTTAGTGACCGTGGTGAAGCGGAACTCCTCCAGCGGGTCCACCTTGCCCTTGGGGTGGCGCTTCATGAAGTGAACCTCCTGCTGCGTCTGCGTGGTGCGCGAGCCCTTCTTGGGCCGCCCCTTGCGGTTGAAGCCGAGGTACCAGCCTTTGTACCGGGCCGAGACCAGCGCCGTGTAGTTGTTCTCTAAGAACTCCTCCACGAAGACGCACTCCTGCTTCCTCCCGTCGGGCTGGAAGGAGAAGTTAGAGTCGTTAGTACAAACGGTATAGCGTCGTTAGCATGCTAACGTAAGAGCAATAGCAATATCTCTGCTGTCGGGAGGAAACCTCATGAATCCAAAATGTTCATTTTTCAGGAAATTAAAAATATACATTTTTCAGGAAATTATTAAGAAAACCTTATATTAAAACAAAGCAATACAGCCTCATCAAAGTTGGTCCGCAGGCTAATGAGTGTCAATTTGGGGGTCCTTTGACATGAAAAGCTTTGGGAACCCAGCTGCACTATGCAGGACGAGAGTCAGTAAGGCATGCCAACATGTAACCACTAGCCTACAGTTACTTTCAAAGAATCACTAGGCAGGGATGTCGTCATTATCTTGATGACATGTGAACCAATTACCCACGACTGTTCATTATTATGCCATTAGAAGCCCAGAGCGTGCCTATATAATATATGCTGCACCATACATGCCCGGCAGGCCCAGTATGGGCCACATGTATTGTTCCTATATAATTGGAAAGCCCCAGTCAATGGTAAACCCTACACAGCGGCAACTATGGAGCATCTCTTCCATTAGACCAAGCACATTACAGAAAGGCCGGGGCCTCATTTAACCCATTTAACCCTCTGTACTTGGTCATACTATAATACACTGTCACTGCGTACACTAATGCACTCCCCCCCCCCCCCCCCCCTGGTTCTTCAACAGACTACAGACTAAAGTTCCTATCTTTGTGTGATAGGAACTTTATTTTATTTATATTAACCACTTGAGCCCTATTGTTGCAGATCAACAAACTCTGCCCGAACACCCCACCAGGCCCGGTCTCCATGGAATAAAATATATATATTGAATTTGTTTATAATAATACAAAGAATAGTTCTGTTCTGTCCGTTTGTGTATTTATCCATTATGAAGATGGTGCTGACTGGCGTTTCACTTTTACTCTGTATAGACTAGTTCTCAAATTCTGCACAATTGACGTTTTAGGGCCGTGTCGGGCCTAAAATCTATGCTAATTAGTCGGGCCGGGCCTCGGGCCTGATCAGTTAGGGCCGGGCCTTAATTTCCGGGCCTGATGAGAACTCTACAACAAAGTCACGACACCTCGCAGTATGGAGTGAAAGGTCAAATTGTGTTGGAAACATGACTCCAACACAACACCGATGACACCAGTGCTGTCAAACAAAGTCTAACGAAGCTCTGTATGAAATCTATGAAAAATCTGCATCCAAATGTTGTAGTGCATGGGGCTTCATCTCTTTCTCAGTGCAGGGGGTCCTTGGGCTGAACCTTGAAGACTCAGTTTTAATTTAGTTTTAGTCACATTTTAGTCACCTGGAACGTTTGAGTGCTGTGAATAACTGAGGTGTGGTGAGAATAGGCGATCTACAAGCTCACTTGTGACTTTAGAGATTTGCTATTTTTTAAATTATGATCACATTTTATAACTCATGTTTTCACCCAAGTGTCAATTTGTCTGACCTCATGCTTCCTTCAATGCATGAGGAGTCCAAGCCACTTTTCTTTCACCTGACAGAGGGGAGTTTCCCCCGGCTGGACGTAGCGTAGCACGTGGAAGGAACACGTTATTCCAACCAGTTCCTTTTCCGGAGATCTGCTATATTTTCACTACTTTCATCCATTTATGAAAAATGTAATAAAAGGACGACGACAACAGAAACGATACAGTATATAAATGAGATCACATGGACCAAAGGAGCTCAAAAACAGCTTCTAACAGATGACCGCGATGAGAGAGCAAAAACGTGTGCGAATTAACGAAGCCCCGCCGATGCTGTCAACCATGAGTTATGAGTATATATACGCACACACAGAAGAAGGAAAAAAAGTCAGGCACGTGGTGGGTGCTCAATCGCAAACGCAGTCACGTGCACGCGCTCGTTCTGGCCACCTGGTGTGTGACAAAGTGCTATAATTGCAAGGGCATTCCTCCTGGGTGACCGCTAGCCCCCTACCCACCCCCCCCTGCGTGACCCCTAGCCCCCTCCTCTTCATGCATTGTGGTGATTGCAGTCGAGTAATTGACTGATCGAGTGTCAGAAGGAAGTAAGGCAGGTTACGTAATGGAAGAATAGCTGTGAGTTATCAAAGGGGGTTTGTTAAGGGGAGTGCATGCGCGCTGCTGTTCAATAAGAGTTAGTTCCCTTCGTTTAAATATGAACCCACTTAAACCCTATAGCGCAGGGGTCTTCAACATAACGTCTTTCAGACCAAGGAACCCCTTAGATGAGAGAGAAAAGGCCCCCCCACTACAAATTGTATAAAATTGTGCAACAGGTTCAACTTTTAGACTTGTGTTTGACAGCACTGTCATCAGCGTGTGTTGGATTCATGTTATTGTCCATTTTTAAACAGTTAACCACTTCCAACTGTCAGTGCCTTAGTTAGTAAACGTGCCAATGCATTTAGTCTGATCTTTTCCCCCTCTGCCCCAAACCTATTTGCTGAAAATACGGGATGCTATTTGCTCAGAATAGGGATGCTGGGGTTCAAGTGGTTAATGTAAAAAGAACATATCACGAGAAGATTTGGTGGACCCCCTAGGGGTTGCGGACCACCTGTTGAAGAAACCTAGCGGACCTATTCCGGGGGGGACAGCGACATTTTCCATAATAGCTGATCTACAAGCTCACAACAGCTATTTATCTGGCAAAGAGTCGAGTGAAAACAGGAGGGGGCCTAGTATAGCGCCCAGAGGAATTTCGGTTAACCAAGTATATTGGGTTTTGAGTGGATCATTTGATATGAAATCTTGGAACGTTAATACTTGCAGAAACTCTTTTTTTTGGGACTAATTCAGATTTTTCCAACCCCCTGAATGAATGAGTAAAAAAGACACGTACCCGTCCAACTATTTTGCCCTTCTCGTTCATGCAGATGTAATGTTCACTTTCTTTCCCTTTTATTCGAATATGGCTCCCAAACGTTTCTGTCTCCACCACCAGCAGAGCTGCAAAAGAAAAAAGACAAAAGCAGAGTTAGTCTCAACATTGTTGTTTTTTTGTTTTTTTTTAATAATCCCACAATTTTGTAATTTTGTAATTTTTTCACCCAGTGTCAATTATCTAATCATCTAAACACCAAAAGGGTTCCCGCCCCCAAAATGGGTTAAAGTGGATTTTCATGAAATGGTTCGATCCCCAGGCCGGGTCATAACCAGAGATCCCCGGGTCAGGGTCATAACCAGAGACTATAAAATTGGGAACCCACTATGACTAATACTATATAAAGATTTGCTGTCAAAATCAACACTGCATTGCCACATCCAGGAATAGTGTATAGTGAAGCAAATGGTCCTGTTGCACACCTGTGGGGAGGGACAGGTGCGTCGCAGTAATGAACTTGATAAGTAGAAGAAAGTAGGACCCGTCACTGTTTTTACAATACAAAACGTTCGCCCGATGGTCTGAGTGACTGAAACGGTGCATAAATAAAGGTTTTGCAAGTGACGACAGTGTGCAGGACTCCCCCTTTCTTCTGCTAAATATTAATAGTATTAAATTCATTATCTTATTGGTACTAACATTTTTTCACAGCCTGCTCAACCACAATCAAGATTAATTTAACTCTAAGAGTGTAAGAACGAACCGGGAGGGGGAACATTTACATGGGTATAGAATTTCTACCCATGTAAAGTTAGTAAATATGTTTCTATATAGCAGCAGTGATACCTAACTCATCAAGACCTGAGGCTGATTCTACAAATCACTTCTAAATCAGAAGTTCTTGCGCTTTCAAGATGTTTAAAAAATGTTAAAGACGTGCAAAGCTCGCAAATGACCTAATAAAGAGCAACGTTTTATTTGGCCAGTGTCTGACAGCCTTTCAAAGATACCCTTTTCATGTTATCAATACAACCACAGCGATTTGCCAATTATTTGGGGGCCCCACTTGCTGTATACCCTCACACGGGCCCCCCCGTTGGCCCCTGGCCCACAGGTTGAGACACACACGGATGATAAGCCATTCTTAAACAGACACACCACAGTCACACAGTCAGCGGAGCTGTTTCCTTAATTTCGGGTCACGACTTTAACCCTTTGCGAGGTCATCTTTGTTTTCTGCTTACTTGGTCTCTCTCTCTCTCTCTCTCTCTCTCTCTCTCGACTCTCTCTCTCAAAATAAAAGGATCTGCCAAACGTTTGTGGAGCGGGTTACGAGCCCCCCCCGCCCCTCTCAGGATTAGGTTTCAGGTTTCCTTCAGTCTGTGTGGTGCGCTCAGCTCACTCAATCAAAAAAAAAAAAAGTTAAGATGATCCATTTGTTTAACACAACTGGCCCATTCAGTAGGGCTCAAGGCACAACGGGGGCAGGAATAATAGACGGGTGGGGGGGGGGGTCTCCTTCATCCACCTCCAGAACATGTCCCTTTTTAACCCACGCTGAATGGGAACCCCCTTTTGGTGTTTTAATAACCATTTTTGTTATACTTTAGCTATTGAAAAATAGCAGATCTACAAGCTCATAGGTCTGCTATTTTTAGAAAAATCGTGAAAATGTGGCGCAAATCTTTTAATATATATTCTTTCAGAGCGAACGTTTTTGACTCATATTTTTTGCTGGGAGGGTCCCTGGAACAACATATTTTCAGACGGGGGTCGGCGGCCAATTACATTGGGGGTCCTTCACAAGAAAATGTTTGAGAACCACTGACATGGAAACATAGGGTTTTTTATGAAAACTGTCAGGATTTAGAAGCCATTTTTTTTAATTGAGGTCGAAATGGGTTAACCACTTAAACCCTCTATACTTATTATAGTAAACTTGTATTATTGACTCGGCGGGCGGCTGTCGTCTCTGCTCGGTCCGCTCTTCTTCTCGGCCCTCTAATAGCTGACCGAGCTACACGTACACGCTCACAACAACAACAACGCGTTGCATCGTAGAGCTTGTAGATCTGCTATTTCCGCCGAGCGTTCCCCCTAATGTAGTGATCATATATAGAATATTTGTATAGTCTCTAAATGGTATGATGAATTGAACAAGGTGGACCCTCTTGTAAACAAGTCTAGTGCTTTATGGTGTCGTCCACTCACAGTTGACAGTTTTTGGTATTGAGTTGTGCTTGAAATGTACTGTAATTCTGCAAACTTTTAATACATATTTAAATCAATCAATCAAGCAATCAATTAAAGTGGTTAAAGGAGTAGTTCACCCAAATTAATCTGGGGTCATAAGTAACCCAAGAACCTGTCATCTCCATAAATTGGTCAAATTACTCCTTTAACACCAACCTGTGTGTGTGTGTGTGTGTGTGTGTGTGTGTGTGTGTGTGTGTGGGGGGGGGGGGGGGGGGGTAAGGACACTGATAGAACCTTTGTGTTCTCACATGGGAGAGAGACGAAGCTTCACTTTGAGTAAGGAGTGTCTGTTTCATGTAAGAAAGACCTGGTTTGATGAATACAAGCAGGTTTGTGATGTATAGGCTTAAAGGGGGGGGGGGGGGGGTCTGTAAAAGCCTCGTTTATACTTTGCTTGTGCACCGCCAGTGTCGCACGGTGGGAATAGCCGAGCTATAAGCTCACAGCGTGCTGCGGCGTTGACGCGCTGGGATGTTAGGGTTCACTACACCAGTGGGTCCCAAACTTTTTCATGTCAAGGACCTCCAAATTGACACTAATTATCCCGTGGACCCCCGTTTGAAAAGACATGCCAGGGACCTCCATAAGAGAACATTTTTACGGCTCTAGCAGTGATTCTCAACCCGTTTAATTTCAAGGACCCTCCAGTTTGACATGCATTAGAAAAGAAAAACATTGATGTAAAAAAGAAATGAGAGTAATTTTTTCACCGGTGCTTTTTAGTTGGTCTATAGTTCTAAGCCATCCTTTGAGACTCACCAACCAGAACATGGCTGACTCCACTCTTTTCTCTTTGCTTGTGCACTGATGAGAGACATATATATTAGAGCTCTACTCCTCCTCGCCTTGGTGGAAATGATTACAGTTTAGACTCATACGTATATGTAAAGAATTTCCATGGCCTAATTTCTTCCTAATCCTCTTTCCGAACTATATACAATACACACTCTTCTTGGAATAAACGGTAGAAAGGTGTGATCCCTGAACATGAATGCAATCTCAGTCTGGTTTGTTTTTTATTCTGGCGTATAGCGTAGCCAGACAACTATATTCCACCATCTCTGAATGCTACATAGAGTTCTGGAACCACACCTTCCCAAATCCCATTAACGGAGGGCTATCATTTGCGTTCGTGAAAATATATTTTAAAATATCTTTACATTTTGTATCCATTGTAATTATATATTATTTATATGGTGTGGGGGAGGTGCATGGCTTCACATAGCCTACATATATCCTTATCTATCTGATAATAAGGTAGAAGTATAGCCTACATATATCCTTATCTATCTGATAATAAGGTAGAAGTATAGCCTACATATATCCTTATCTATCTGATAATAAGGTAGAAGTATAGCCTACATATATCCTTATCTATCTGATAATAAGGTAGAAGTATAGCCTACATATATCCTTATCTATCTGATAATAAGGTAGAAGTATAGCCTACATATATCCTTATCTATCTGATAATAAGGTAAAAGTATAGCCTACATATATCCTTATCTATCTGATAATAAGGTAGAAGTATAGCCTACATATATCCTTATCTATCTGATAATAAGGTAGAAGTATAGCCTACATATATCTCGTACCATACTTTCCGCCATCATCTCCGTTGGCGTTGACTCTCTTGCCCAGGATCTGGACGTGCTTGCCCGTGGTCCGGCTGTACAGCTGGTAGATTCTGATCTGCTTCCGGCTCAGGTCGTCGGGGTTCCGCGTGTGGTTCTCGATGTAGAACCTGAAGTCAGCAGGGCTCTGCTGAGACTCCTGGTGTTGGGAGGGACGAGAGAGAGAGAGAGGGAGAGGGGAGAGATGTGATACAGGCAGTGGTGGGAAGTACTTTTACTAAGTACTGTACTTAAGTACAATTTTGAGGTATTTGTACTTTACTTGAGTATTTCCAATTTCCAGTACTTTTACTTCTACTATTGCTACATCTCAGAGCCACAATTTGTACTTTTACTCCACTACAATTATTTGAAAACTTTAGTTTCTAGTTACTTTGGCGTCTAGCCGCCGAGTTTGCTAGCGCTCTGGGAAAACAGAGCGGCTGAATTCTTTGTTTTGATTAGGTGGTGAACAGTTCTGGTCTGATCAACGGCTAGAAACCGTTTCAACCAATCAGATTGCTTCCTCTTAACGATCTGTTGGAGAATTTTGATTATAAAACATACATTAACCACTTCAACCCTATACATTTCGGCCATTTGTATAGGGTTGCGACGCATTGTGAGCTTGTAGATCGGCTATTTTCAAAAGATTTTGTACACATTTTGAACTTGTGAAATGGGACATTCTGCAATATGAGTACTTTTACTTTTAGTACTTTAAGTACATTTTGATGCCGATACCGATTTACTGAAGTGCTATTTTCAATTCCGTACTTTTACTTGTAACGAAGTATTCTAAATTGCAGTATTGGTGCTTTTACTTAAGTAAAACAATTGAGTACTTTTTCCACCACTGGATACAGGTGTTGATAGTAATGTTTTTTATGGCCCTCTCTGTCAAGTCATTCTGCTCCAGGGGAACTGACAGCAGATAACAACCTGGAAATTGTTAGCTGCAGCATTTAAGCGTTGTTCTCTCGCCTTTTTACTGGCACACTTCATCTGCGTTACGTTTACAAGCCCAACTGTCCTACAAAATACATTTTAATGAAGTCACCCATGTGAGTTAAATGAATTTCAGTGATTAAGTTCAAAAGCTTCTACTTTTTTCCTTCCACCCCCCCCTCCTCTCTTCCTTTTCGTAACACCCACTGTTGCATACTTTGTATTGAGACAGGCAGCTATACACCAGTGCGTATATATATGTATGCCCCGCGGGGTGATATTGAGAAACCAGTATTCCATTTCCACAAGCAAGGTAAGCCACTAGCAATTATACACCTGAAGCATCCAGGCCTGTCGCACTATCATCAAACAAATATCTGCCCGCGGGTGAAGCACGAGTCCATAAATTAGGAGTCGCAGCAGGAATATATGTGTGGCTACGATGGGAAGAGACATCTCTCATACCACACTGCATACCGCACGGCTGTCGAGTCATACCAATGCTCCTCTTAACCTATTCAGACCGGGAAAGCATCGGTGTCATCTTAGGTTTTAACCACTATTATATACTTTGGCTATTAAAAAATCTACAAGCTCTGCTATTTTTTTTTTTTATCGTGAAACTCTGCACAAATCTTTTAATATATGTTATATATATATATATATATATATATATATATATATATATATATATTTATTTTTTTAAGCGAACATTTTGAACTCAAATCGTTGCTTCTGCGAGTCTGTGGAACATTTTGGGGGGTCTTGACACAAAAACGTTATTTATTCATTTTTTCCAGAAAACGTCCAGAAAAGATTCAGGGGACATTCATTTTTTTTGAAGAATAGGCATCGGGTATAGGTCTAAATGGGTTAAAATTCACCGGTCCGGATTCTCACACAGCACAGAAGAGTGATCTTAGGTCTAAATGTAAAAAAAAGCGGAAACCACTGACATGAACACAATGTAAGAATGCGCCCTGCATGTCACTGCAACCTGCCGTAGAACCGTACGGTAAGGTATACTTTATACCGTTGAACCGTACGGTAAGGTATACTTTATACAACCTGCCGTGGAACCGTACGGTAAGGTATACTTTATACAACCTGCCGTGGAACCGTACGGTAAGGTATACTTTATACCGTTGAACCGTACGGTAAGGTATACTTTATACAACCTGCCGTGGAACCGTACGGTAAGGTATACTTTATACAACCTGCCGTGGAACCGTACGGTAAGGTATACTTTTTACAACCTGCCGTGGAACCGTACGGTAAGGTATACTTTATACAACCTGCCGTTGAACCGTACGGTAAGGTATACTTTATACAACCTGCCGTTGAACCGTACGGTAAGGTATACTTTATACAACCTGCCGTGGAACCGTACGGTAAGGTATACTTTTTACAACCTGCCGTGGAACCGTACGGTAAGGTATACTTTATACAACCTGCCGTTGAACCGTACGGTAAGGTATACTTTATACAACCTGCCGTGGAACCGTACGGTAAGGTATACTTTATACAACCTGCCGTGGAACCGTACGGTAAGGTATACTTTATACCGTAGAACCGTACGGTAAGGTATACTTTATACCGTAGAACCGTACGGTAAGGTATACTTTATACAACCTGCCGTTGAACCGTACGGTAAGGTATACTTTATACCGTAGAACCGTACGGTAAGGTATACTTTATACCGTAGAACCGTACGGTAAGGTATACTTTATACAACCTGCCGTTGAACCGTACGGTATAAGGTATACTTTATACAACCTGCCGTTGAACTGTACGGTAAGGTATACTTTATACAACCTGCCGTGGAACCGTACGGTAAGGTATACTTTATACCGTAGAACCGTACGGTAAGGTATACTTTATACCGTAGAACCGTACGGTAAGGTATACTTTATACAACCTGCCGTTGAACCGTACGGTATAAGGTATACTTTATACAACCTGCCGTTGAACTGTACGGTAAGGTATACTTTATACAACCTGCCGTGGAACCGTACGGTAAGGTATACTTTATACAACCTGCCGTTGAACCGTACGGTATAAGGTATACTTTATACAACCTGCCGTTGAACCGTACGGTATAAGGTATACTTTATACAACCTGCCGTGGAACCGTATGGTAAGGTATACTTTCAAGAAGCCCCTGGAATCTCTGCTCAGGCCAAGATCCCGTTTCTCCAGCTGTACGGTGTGGTAATTGCACAGTAATGGCTTTTTATGTGGCTGCTCTCAGGTGGCTAATTATATACACATTACATAGCCCAGGCTCCTTGTTATCCCATTCTGGACGGGGAACCCCTTTTGGTGGTTTTAAAGCATTATGTTATGCGTTAGCTGTTGAGAAATAGCAGATCTACAAGTTCATAGCGCAGAACTCAACTTGTAGCTCTGCTAAAAAAAAAAAATCGTAGAAAATGTGCCGCAAATCTTTGAGTATATATTCTTTCAGAGCGAAAGTTTTTAACTCAAATCTTTGCTTCTGGAAGGGTCCCTGGAACAACATCTTTTCAGATGGGGGCTCTGCGGCCAAATACATACAGATAATTCTGGGGGTCCTTGACATGAAAAAGGAGTACCACTGACATAGAAACATGGGTTTTTCAGAAAACTTTTAGGATTTAGAAGACTTTTTTTAAAGAATCGTCCTCAGGTCAAAATGTGTTATTCTAACCTCAGCAAATTAATGACATTTTAGTCGAACACGATGGGAAATTACAGGCACGGCAGAACAAATCTTTAAACACCAGAAAAATTGGAAAACAAACGACCCGGTGAATTCCGAGGAGCCCCAATCTGCATGGCCATCTTGGCCCCTATAGCGTGGCTGTACTCTGGACCAAACATCGTCCATGTATGGCCATCTTGGCCCCTATAGCGTGGCTTTACTCTGGACCAAACATCGTCCATGTATGGCCATCTTGGCCCCTATAGCGTGGCTGTACTCTGGACCAAACATCGTCCATGTATGGCCATCTTGGCCCCTATAGCGTGGCTGTACTCTGGACCAAACATCGTCCATGTATGCGATATGCATTATGTATTTGACACCCAACACAATGAATACTACCTGCCAGGCAGTGAAGAGAACTCCACACTTTCACACAACCATAGAACGGACTTTAACGCATTTAATAGTTTTGTGAAAACCCTATATATGCTTCTATGTCAGTGGTTCTCCAACGGTCTGTTCTCAAGACCCCCAAAAATATATGTAATTGGCCGCCGACCCCCATCTGAAAATATGTTGTTCCAGTGGACCCCACAGCAGCAAAAATATGGGGGGCTCTAGTAGCTCAATGGTAAAGATGACAGCACTCCACACAGGAGGTTCAAATCCTGAAGAGAAAGGTTACATAGTGCAGCTAATAATATATATCCTGTACGTGCAAAACAACATGGGTCTAAACATCCATGGTCACGAGGGCAGTGTTTTACACATTGTCTGTAAAACAGAAATCCTGTTTGAATACGGCACTTCTCATGAGGCAGTACAGGAGATTATCTTATCTAAGGTGTCCATCAGCACTTTTTTACTTTTAAAAAGATATGGCTATCTACTGTACCACCATTTACATGTGTAATACTATAACACTTAGTTAACCCATTTTGACCTAACGGTGATTCTAGGAAATGCCATCTAAATCCTAACAGTTTTCTGAAAAACGCATGTTTCTGTGTCAGTGGTTCTCAAACTATTTCATGTCAAGCACCCCCATAATTATATGTAATTGGCCGCCGACCCCCATCTGAAAAAATGTTGTTCCAGGGACCCCCCCAGAAGCAAAGATTTTAGTTAAAATCGAAGATTTGCGCCACATTTTCACGATTTTTTAAAAATAGCAGATCTACAAGCTCATAGCGCGGCACCGAGTGCCACGCTATGAGCTTGTAGATCTGCTATTTAAAAAAGCTTGTAGATCTCACAGCGCACGCCGCGATGCGTCGCAAAAAAACATGTAGATCGGCTATAATTGGCATGCGACGCTGGCGCGCGACTAAGTACAAATCGCCCTTTAGTTACACCCCTTTGTCGATCATGGTTCCTTTACAAAGCAAGTCTTAAGTCCAACAAGCAAAAAAACATGGCCTAGCTGGGCTGCTGAGGGATTTATCCTAAATCTCTCCATCTCTAAACAAACAGTGAGGTGTGTTTGGTAGACAGTTGCATTTCACGTTGAAAAGGCAAGCCTAAGCACATGGCTGAGGGAAGCACAAACGACAACTTTTTCTTTCAGGTGTTTTTTCCCCTCTCTCTCTCTTTTTATCGACCTGTCTCCTCTCTTCAAAGCCCACAGGATGAAAATGGATATGGTTGAAACTTCAAAAGTCTGGCACTCGTGTGTTTGCTGGGGAAAGCTTAGCCATGTCGTTGCATCTCTAAGATACACCTTTGCTATCTGCCTGACACGCCAGCGAAACACGCCATTCACACAGGGGCATACCACGTTGCCACAGATATGCACATGCTGACGTGCACACACGAATGCAAACACACGCACGCATGCACGCACGCGTGCACACACACAGGCACTGATACACACATGCACTCGACACTCGGCACGCACAGACGCACGCACGCATGCACACGCATATGTGTGTGCACACAAATGTTCCCATCTCGGTGCTCCGCTGTGGTTTTGCTCCTGTTTCTCCTCATGACCACAGTACAATATGTCAGAGTCATTACCAAGACAGTACAATATGTCAGAGTCATTACCAAGACAGTACAATATGTCAGAGTCATTACCAAGACAGTACAATATGTCAGAGTCATTACCAAGACAGTACAATATGTCAGAGTCATTACCAAGACAGTACAATATGTCAGAGTCATTACCAAGACAGTACAATATGTCAGAGTCATTACCAAGACAGTACAATATGTCAGAGTCATTACCAAGACAGTACAATATGTCAGAGTCATTACCAAGACAGTACAATATGTCAGAGTCATTACCAAGACAGTACAATATGTCAGAGTCATTACCAAGACAGTACAATATGTCAGAGTCATTACCAAGACAGTACAATATGTCAGAGTCATTACCAAGACAGTACAATATGTCAGAGTCATTACCAAGACAGTACAATATGTCAGAGTCATTACCAAGACAGTACAATATGTCAGAGTCATTACCAAGACAGTACAATATGTCGGAGTCATTACCAAGACAGTACAATATGTCAGAGTCATTACCAAGACAGAGCTCTCCCAACAAGGCACACAACAGAGCCCGTGTCAAAGCACACATTAATGGATCATTTATCTTATGAAATATTTAGACTCGTCTCTTCGTCTGAAAGCTTGTCTAATAACGGGTGTGTGTGTGTGTGTGTGTGTGTGTGTGTGTGTGTGTGTGTGTGTGTGTGTGTGTGTGTGTGTGTGTGTGTGTGTGTGTGTGTGTGTGTGCGTGTGCGCGTGTGCGTTGTCTGTAAAACACTTTGTGACAATGCTGTCACGGTTAAAGCACTTTGAATAAAACCTTCACGGGGCAAAGAAACACCTCTGACACCATGGTGATCAATATTACATTATGCCCATTTGTGGTCGGCCGTTATATCTCTGCCCCTGCTTTCATATTCCTTAAGAATCCAAAGAAACGTCTCGATGCATACTTCCATAATTCCTGTCTTAGTGAGAGAAGAGGTCAGTAAATTGGCACAGCCTGGGAAACTCCAGCACTGTCTGTGCACTTTTCTAACCTGTCAGAAGGTAGATATCGTTGCTGTCAGGCAGAAACCTCTCATCTCCATAATATTTAAACTTTTTTTTAATTTTTAAACAGCCTACTTGATCACACAGAAACATAAAAAAGTAGCAGCGTATATAGATCTGCTACTTCACCGGACAATCAAATTATAGGCTGATTTTATTCCGTTAGGTCAAAGACGACCATCTGATTTTTGTTTTGTTTTGTTTTGTTTGTTTTGTTCTATTTTGTAAAAACATTTCATCATGAATGATTCTAATTATAATGATGGGATGCTGAGAGGGGGGAAACGTGAAGAAGGTCCGTAGACTAATATGCATGTCAAACTAACGGGTTGAGAATCACTGCTAGAGCCGTAAAGATCTTCTCTTATGGAGGTCCCTGCAGGCATATCTTTTCAAATGGGGGTCCGCGGGCTGATTAGTGTCAAATTGCGGGTCCTTGACATGAAAAAGTTTGGGAACCACTGTGTTAAAGGACTGACTGTCAGTTGTGGAAAGTAATTAAGTACATGTACTCAATAGTACTGTACTTAAGTATAATTTTGTGTTATTTTTTTACTTTAGTGGATTTCCAATTTTCAATACTTTTACTTAAATGGTGCATTTATATAGCACCTTTATCCAAGGTTACTTTTTAGATTTAGATTTTTAATACTAAACATTAACAACGTCAATTTCAGCGATCTGCTATTTTCAAAAGATTTTGTATACATTTTGTACATTTGAAAACTTGTGAAATTAGGACGTTCTACATAATGAGTACTTTCTACTTTGGGTACTTTAAGTCCATTTTGATGCCGATACCTTTGTACTTTGTGTAACCGAGTGCTTTTTTCCACCACTGTTGACATGACGAAAATCTGTCATAATGAACAAACGTTTGGGCTATCCAGACCCTGGCGAAGGCTGGACAGCTGTAAAGTTTGTCCATTCTGACATGTAAAGTATATAATATATATATATATTATTATTTTTTAACGTAAACTCACTGTTCCCCCCAGGAGGAAGTTACTAATGTTACTCTGGAGAAGGGAAGTCTGGAGCTCTCTGGTGGAGCTGTTGCCCCCGCGACCCGACTACGGATAAGCGGTTGAAGATGGATGGATGGATGGGAAAAAAATGGAACACCACATAAGGTAATGATGAAGTACATATAACTTATAATAGGTTACAAGCACAGCACCTTACATTATTCTTGATTCGGGAAAAGCAAGCCCAAATAAACAGTCTAACAGGATTAGCCAGCAGGGACGTGCAGAGAGTGTTAGAGGGGCAGGGGCTGAAATCCCATATAAAGAGGGCACTTTTGGACTAAATTAGAGAAAATAGCAGATCTACAAGCTCTCAATGCGTCACAGCGCGATGCGTTGAGAGCTTGTAGATCAGCTATTTTCGGGTACAACCCAGCACTCTTTAGCTAGTGGAGATGTATGGATTTCAAAACTAATTTGTCCAACGCAAAATACTATGTTCAGGTTCAGGAGACTTCGGGGAAAAAAAGCCATTCTCCTGAATGCTGGCATGGAAAGGAGTGGCATTTGCATTTCTTTCACCGTAGCAAATTCTGCATTCATGGTCTGGAAAAGGCTGTTGTTTTACAGACAGGTAAAAGGGCAGGGGCTGAAGCCCCCTTTGATGTCTATGTGTGCACGTCCCTGTTAGCCTGGAAATCAGACAAATCTGACAGGAAAAAAGGAATATAATGTGCAGGAGATTGTGATATTAGTCTGGCCATGCCAGGCTAATATATTAACAGTTTGCCTAATAGTGCAGTTTGTTTAGAAGAGTTTAGTAGCATTGTGTGCTATAATTTGGTCGTTTATGAGTATACATCATCATTATTCCACACTGAACAGCCAATACACTGTGGTATAAAATAACTAAGTACATTTACTCTAATACTAGTATACTTAAGTTAAGTAAAATTTTTAGGTCTTTTTGTTTTGTTCGAGAGTATTTCCAATTTTCTGTATTTTTACTTCTCAACTACAACAAAGAGGCAAATGGTGTACTTTTTTTACATTGATGCGACCAGTGTGTGACCATATTTCGAGGCATTGTGAGTTTGTAGATCTGCTATTTTCAAAAGATTTGGACACCTTTTATGAATTAGAAAGCTTGAAATGGAACATTGACATGCTGCTTAATAAATGAGTAGCTTTTCTACTTTTGTTATAATTTTTTTTTATACCAATAGGTTTTACTTGTAATAGAGTATTTCCACATTGCAGTATTGATACTTTTACTTATTATGTTAAAGAAATAGTACTTTCCCCACCACTGCCAATACATGCCCAAACATCAGTGTTGTTTTTGGCAGCAAATTTAGTTTCAGTCATATAGTCTCTTCAATTTAGTTTCAGTCACATTTTAGTCACCTGGAATGTTTTAGTGTTAGACTAGTTTTAGTCGACTAAATATCAAAAGACTAAATCTATAGTTGATTTAGTCGACTAAAATATATTTTGGTGGGCGTTGATGCCATCATAATCACTGTTTTTTCACTGCGATGCGTTGTGAGCTTGTAGATCGTCTATTTTCAGCATTCAAAACAAGTGTAAAATGACTTATATTGCATCTCTTGTCCACTAGTCCCTTCCTAACATTTTAGTCTATAGTTTTTATTTGTTGACGAAATTGTCAGTATATTTAGTCTTAGTTTTAGTCATCATGGCTTAGTTTTCCGCGAGAAAAGGTAGTCGACGAACATTTCTCGTCATAGTATTAGTCGACGAAATGCAAACGATCCAACATCAAATAAAAGGAAGACCTTAAAAGTGGTGCATTCCATCGAGCCTATAAAGGCTATCATTGTTGAATGGTATCGGCCTTATGTTTATTTATTTAGCTATATGTTCATTATTTGACAGATAACGTACAGCCTGTGTGCTGCAAGTGCAGGCTATTTGACATAGTTTGTGAGAACACGTTTGCATTTACGAACTAAAACTAAAGCCTTCACCAGTAGCCTAAACTCTAAAGCAATATTATAGGCCTAGCCCAGGGCTGTGCAAGTATATAAACCACATGACATCCTCCTAAAATATATAATATAATAAAAAAAACGATGTTTTGGCATCTTCCACTTTACTTTCACTATTAAGGTGACT
Source organism: Protomyctophum bolini (assembly GCF_963924005.1). Lineage (NCBI taxonomy): Eukaryota > Metazoa > Chordata > Actinopteri > Myctophiformes > Myctophidae > Protomyctophum > Protomyctophum bolini. The sequence goes on along the minus strand of NC_137871.1, from coordinate 25,416,211 downwards.
TGATTGATTGACATCAAACCCACAAAGCAATACATTGTTTTCAAGAGCGTTGCAGACAATTTGACAAACATTACAAAGTTATTTATATAGAAAACCTATCAATTCCATTTTGCCCTTCTATTTCCCATTCTATATGTGTTTGCCTCAGGTATTTTCAGCATAATGTGTTTTGGGGTGGGTATATAGATCTTGTTGAGCTGGTCAGTTTAAAAGTAGTTCTCGGGTCAAAAAAGTGTGGGCACCTCCTGGCCTATAGCCTATAGGCCTACATAGGCTTTATATTCTACTATATTTTCGTTCGTTTTTGCAGAATCATAATTATATTTGAGCATCTGAGAAGAAAATAAAATACTCAAGCGAATACATAATAGGCTAGATATCTTTCATCTTTGACAAATAAGCTATAGAAAAAACCTCCCCCGATGCTTGTCAGAATATAGCCTATATAATAGCCTGCTAAGCACGTGCACACACGCACACACACACACGCTCGCGCGCGCACACACACGCACAAGCGAATTGGAACGTGAACGTAAACATACCTGTAGCTGGAAATAGAGTACCAGAAAATGTAAACACCTAGAGAGAGAGAGAGAGAGAGAGACAGAGAGAGAGAGAGAGAGAGAGAGAGAATGGTGGAGGGAGAAAAGGGAGGAGGAGAGTGAATCACAGGCAATTACATGGAGCATAAACGCAGTATACCTGCGTGACAGCAATGCACAAAATAATACGAAGCTTTTGGCGACTTCTATTGGTAAGAAGTGAAGTGTGCGTATAAAAGGAAAGGAAATCACATATCATCATATCATGAAACACACACTTACAGGTATATGAACCGGGAGGGCAGGAGAGACATGTTGTTGAGTCGCAGAAATCCACCTGTTTGCACAGATTTGGAGTTGAGCCGGCGGGCTGAATAATGGTCCCCCTCCTCCACCACCACCTCCAGCTCCGTGTTATCACAGAGCTGAGTCCTGCTCCGGCGGCGGCGCGTCCGACTCCCGGTGAAACACACACAGATCCCCGGAGAGCAGCAAGGTCACGCACCGATGATGATGATGCCACATTTATATAGCTCCTTCCGTGCGAGGGGAAAAAGTATCCACAATAATGATTTCTTTAATTTGTAGCCTATATATTTTTTTGTATTTTATGCGCAAATATCTCCTCCTCGATCTTGTCCGTTTCTTCCCGGGCGGCGAATCCCCGGTCCCACCGTATAAAAGGTTGCAGATGTATTGCCCAAGCAAAAAAAAGCGTGGATTTAATTTAATAGCGCTACAAGAAGAAATAAAACTGAATACAAGACATTAAAGAATCCCCTTTGTTGTTTAAAAGAGAGTGAAAAATCCTTTTTAAGGCTGTTGTTCCTCTGCAGTCATGCTTCGCGGTTTCCTCCAGATATCAGAATCGTGTAAATTCCGTTCCGTACAGGCTACCTGCTGCTGGGGGGAGAGCTACACCTTGCATCGGTCATTTTATTCTAAGTGCGACGGTGGTGGTGCCGGTGCTGCCTGGTGGGGAAACTATTCCGTTCAACCAAAAAAGACCAATACAAAAAATAGATAGACCCCCCAATTCCTATTGCCCAAGAATCAAGATTAAAACTTCTTTTAGCGTTATGTTTATATCCAAACTTATCCAAAGTTACAAAAGTTTTGCTTTTGCGACCAACAAAAAAGTTGTCTTGTTCAAAAGAAATCACAGCAGCGTCAGATCCATTGGTAGGCTATAGTAGTGTAGTAGTGTGGTGTGGTGGAGGAGCTAGTGTCTGTCAGTGGTGTGTGTGTGTGTGTGTGTGTGTGTGTGTGTGTGTGTGTGTGCGTGCGTGCGCGCCTGCTGCGGCTCGAGATTTGGGGGCACACACACACACACACACACACACACACACACACACACAGTGAGGCTTTTTTGTTGTCGGGTGGGTGGAAACATGTCAGTGGTTTGTTGCACCTGATAGGGTGTTCTTCTGAGGAGGACCAACGGTTTGGAGACAGACAGGGTTTTTCCCCCTCGGCTCGGTGGAGGAGCGATAGATAACTGAATGAGTAGTGCGCACACAGTGTCAGTACATATAGAGTAGTATAGTTAAAAGGACTGCAGGGCGCGCGGAATGTAAAGATGAAGTTGTTTTCACGGATAGATGTATGGTTTAGATTTGAGGCTAATCTATTTTATACCTTTTGCTGACTACATATAGATTTATTTGATCGGTTTTGTCATTTGCATATAGCCTCTATCATTATTAGATCCTAAAGTATAAAAGTCGGACAGACAGACTCGATACTAGCACATGATCCAAGCTCATGCAGATTAATCTTATGGACGAACATCTTGTGATTAAAAAGATCATCGTATTTCTTTAAGAATTGGATTAATGTCGATCTCTTCATTTTTCGTGTTATTTAGGACATTCGCCTATTATCAGTTTATTGTATAATTTGATTATCATTTATGATATTTTCAACTTAATTGACTTTGCCCTATAATTAAGCAACCGAAGCCGGTTTTTATAGATATCTAAAAAGCAAAGTTGTCGCTCAAGTCAATAGTGTTCAGAACTTCAGTTCAGCTGACATTCTGTTTGGCGTTTTGTGGATTCGGCTGTGCTCTTCCAGACACCATTGAAATGCAGGTTTACTGTCGAGCTCGATTTTCTACAATAATGTGTAATCCAATCTGCCGAATTTATCCCCGCATTTAAATGCGAGAGAGAGGTGTGAACGTGTTTACGAGCGCTTCTGAACTTGCAGTAAAAATGACCATGCTTCCTCTCTCTCTCTCTCTCTCTCTCTCTCTCTCTCTCTCTCTCTCTCTTTAACAAACGCTTTGTGTTTAACTCCTTTTATTGTCCCATTAAAAACGGGAGCTTCGGCATTCCAAACCCCGTTGATGTTCTGAACGATTGGATAACGTTGAAGCCAATTAAGGAGGCTGATGACCTGCTGTAGCCTATTATAGTGTAATTTCTCAAAGTTTGAAACACGCAACAAAATGAGATAATAATGGCATTATATTTGTCGGCTGATACTTAACTTAGGCTATACCCCCAGTAGTGGTTTACTTTCCAGAAGACACAAAATAGGCCTATATGAGGAAACAGCAACTATAATCATAAAAATCACACCTGTGTGAAGTGAGCGGTGCAACTGTACCGTGTGGTCCCAGCAACATCCAGACCCGCCCCAGTTCCGGCGAGCCGCCCCCGTCCGAAACCGTCGAGAAATGACAGAGTTACGTGTGGGGGTCCCCGGGGGGTCCCCGGAACATCCAGACACCCAGGAACGTGCCCATGGGTGTTTGTGTTATACGCAATGTTTGTGTTTACACAAACACTCAAAATTGTCCATTCATTGCCAATGGCTAATGTTTGTGCTAGGACAAAAAGTGGGTTACACATGCACACACCAAAAGCTGGACATATATAGGAGGGGCTATATGGCCCCTCAAAAATTGACTTTTCAAAAATAAACACATTGTATGCTTATTTGTTTAACCGAGGCTTACATTCGATGCTTTCTAGACTAACCACCAAAAACATATTCCCTTGGCAGTCAACAATGAGGATGCTTGACAGATGTGATTAAAAGCAGAGGGGTGATTATAAACAGTAATTATCATCCCACCAACTGTGACACAGAGCCAATGTTGTTAAGTCACTCATCGCCACACTAAAGCACATGTTGGTGACAATCTGCCCCCTGAGCGTGACTATTATAAAACCACATGAGCTGTCAAAGGAGAAAGGACTGATCTAGTGATCTTGCATTGGGCCCATCTGTACACTTCAGGGACGTGCACACATAGACATCAAAGGGGGCTTCTTCAGCCCCCTGCCCTTTTACCCCGTCTGTAAAACAACTGCCCTCTCCAGACCACGAATGTAGCATTTACTATGGTGAAAGAAATGGAAATGCCACTCCTGAACTTTTTTTCCCCCTCCTGAACTTGAACACAGCATTTTGCGTTGAACAAGCTAAAAGAGTGCTGGATCTTTGCGCCCCGAAAATAGCTGATCTACAAGCTTTCAACGCGTCACAGTGCAACGCGTTGTGAGCTTGTAGTTCTGCTATTTTCGCAATTCTTGACTGTCTGTGTGCATGCACTGACTGAAGGGGACTCCCTCTTTCATTGGTACATGTGTCAACATTTGTTATCTCATATACCATATCGTGACGAGTTTTTCAACATCCTTTCTCTTCTGTTAGGGTTTAGAACCCACAACAATATCAATGTCAAACATAACCTAACTCTCAACCTATATAACCTCACAAACACTATGCCTACTAACCGTAACCCATTTAGACCTGAGGACGATTCTACAAATGTCTTCTAAATCCTGACAGTTTTCTTGAAAAACCTTATTTTTCTATATATGTCAGTGGTGCTCAAACATTTTCACGTCAAGGACCCCCAAAATATATGTAATTGGCCAGCGACCCCCATCTGAATATATGTTGTTCCAGCTGGTACCCCCCCAGAAGCAAAGATTTGAGTAATTTTTTTTTGCTGTGAAATAATATAATATTCAAAGTGTGTGCCACATTTTCATGATTAAAAAAA